>NC_046154.1:130642965-130947965 GCF_011064425.1 Rattus rattus | reverse complement strand
AAAAACAAGTCTTAAAACTAACAAGCAAAGAGGAGCTCTGCCTGGGAAGCCAATAGGACTTGAACATTAATGAACAATAAGATAATATTAGCTATTGAATGCTCATGTTTTGGAATCAAGCCCAAAAGGTGTAGTTCATAAACTGCATCTCTGCAATGCTTTCATTTCAGAAGAGTCTTTACCGATAGAAATCTCTCACAACTCATACAAAGCTTCCTTAGCCTCAGAGCTTCTTACTTTGGGATGGAGCAGGGTCCACAGCAGTGGGATGCCATGTTGGTTTAAGAGTTATCAGTCAAAGTCATCAGTTCTTCCATATGAAAAAATAGAAAGCCGGCATCCTTTTGGTTAATGTTACTGTTAAGAGAATTCATTGGGTTTGCCCATTACATTTTATGCAGATAGATAAAACCCTAATATTTAAGTTGTAAAAATCACAAGAATTGGTATTAGTATGATATCTTACTTAGAAATAATTGGTATTAGTAAGTATCCCACTTAGAAACAAAAAAGAATTGTTTCCTCATATCTGAATATATCTGTGCAGATATATACACATATATACACATATACATATATACATATATAATCAAATTGATATGGTCAACAACTAGTATTTGCTAACAGATCATAAGGTAAGATGAGACTGAATAGCAATATAAGCTATTTCACCATTATCTCTTGAGTTTTTATGTGCACGAAGTAAACAGCAGAGTAAACTTAGCATTGTGTCTGTATTATTATTCTTCTAATTGGGAGGTGGGGGCTGCTTATATCTGTTGGAATGACTTAACTGTCATTTAAGACCAGCTTTTTTTTATTATTGGTTGATGCCTGTCACAAGTTTTAAATATTTTTTAGGTTTATTTCTCCCTTTATTTCCAAAGTTATCCACCCAATTGTAAAATATTAGTTGATATCTCTTCATTTTTCCCATACAACACCATTTGTGTTTGTTATTTAGCTATCTTGGGCAGAAATTATGGTCTCTCTTATGCTTTCTCTAATCAGTATGCAGAGCAAACTTGCAGAGTAATAATGAAAATTCATGTCTATCTTGCGTGTTCTTCCTGACTATATCAGCAAGTTAGTAATCATTTGGATTAAACTAAAACCTATTAAACTGAAATTATTAAGGAGTTTTGAACAATTAGCATTGTTTATTAGTATCGTATGTATTGATGTTTAAAATATGTGACCACTGCTTAACAAATACCAATATTAGCAAACATCAAGTCACTTAGCTATTCATAGTGACGAAGGAAATCACAGAATGTTTACAGTTTCTGTCCTTATTTTGGCCTCCAAGTTCTCAAGCTGGCTCAGCTCAGCATTGTTTTTAATTTTTCATATTTTGGGAGATTTCAGTACATTTACTTACACTGTGTGATTAGTGATGGAGAGTTAGACATATAGATGAGCGAATTACAATAAAGAGGAGAATGTGCAAATATAAACATGCTCAATAGATAAGTAAGTGTGCAAGACCTATGTATTCACCGAAGGAAAGGGGACATTTCCATTTAATAGTGCTGGAACAGTCAAATGTCGTAAGCACGACACATATATGCATATATACATATTCACACACATTCACAATTATACCTATGCATACACACACACACACACACACACACACACACACACACACACACACACAAACCTAGACCCAAATTGCATACTTCATAAAAGAAATAATTCAAGGTAAAACTGGACATGAAATGAAGAAGATGTTAGAAAACAATATACGCAAAATCTTGGGACCCAGGACTAAGTAAATAATTACTAAGACTTCTAAATTTGATATCAAAAGCATCTAAAAACATGGAAATTACTAAACTGACTATCATAATTTATAGTTATGATAGGTCCACTTTAATTGTCCACTTGACAGCCTAGAATTACATGAGGGAAGTATCAATCAGGAATCGCTTACACTGACTTGACCTAATGCGCATGTCTCTGGATGATATTCTTAATTAAACTTCTTGATGTAGGATGATCCAGCCTACTGTGTCAGCCCCGTTTCCAAATCAGAGAGTACTGAACTATGAAAGAACAGAAAGATCAAGCTGAACACAAACGAATAAGGCCTATCTGGGAGTTCATTTCTCTGTGCTCTTGACTCTGGATGCAGTGTGACCAGCTCTCTTAGTTTCCTGCTGTGCCTTCCCCTGAATGACAGGCTGTAACCCAGACCTGTGAGCTAAATAAACCCTTACTCCCCCAAGCTTTGTCAAGATGTCTTATCACAGCAATAGAAATCAACATGAGGCTGATAACTTTTGCTTATTTAATTATATTGTGAATATGGACGTACAGGATGGTGTACATTTATGTAGTAAGACTATTTTCTAGAACAGGTAAAAAACTCTTAGAATTCAACAGTAAACAAAGCCATGGTTACAAAAATAGCCAGAGATTTTGAAAAAGGGGACATATGGGCTGGGCTGTGGGGGCACACACCTTTAATCCCAGCACTTGGGAGGCAGAGGCAGCTGGATTTCTGAGTTCGAGATCAGCCTGGTCTATAGATCAAGTTCCAAGACAGCCGGGGCTACACAGAGAAACCCTGTCCTGAAAAAAACAAAAAGCAAACAAAACCCATGAGGACATATGGATGGTGGCTGAATATATGAAAAGATGGTCAGTATTATTAGCCATTCAGGACATGGGAATGACAACCACACTGAAACACCACTATAAACCGATAAGAAAGGCTCGGCCAAAGGGCCAAAGAGGATAGCAGACTAGAACCTGCTACTCATATCTCTGGTGGGGATTCAAACTGCAAACCAATTCCGTTGTTTCATAAAGTAGAAAATAGGAGCTGTCAAGATGGTCCAGTCACTCAGTGCTTCCCCGAAAGAATGATGGTGGGAGGTCCATCTACATCGCCGCATCAAAAGCCAAGTGTGGATTTATCTCTAGAAACCCGACAGCCAAGAGGGTAGGAAAGAGGACAGTGATGGTAGCCTGGGCCAGCCTAGTCTACACAGGAAGACCCTGTCTCAAAACCACACAAAACACCACAGAAAAAGCTATAGTTCCTATCCTATCCAGGAACTGTGCACATAGAAATGAAAACTGTCATATAAAATTTGGTACACCATATTTTATAATTTTTCAGTTTTATCGTTTTCCAGTAAATCGAGAATGACTCAGTCCCTTGATGTGTGAATTAGTGATCAATGACAACTCATTCCTGTCACGGAATACTCCGCTGTGATAAAAAAAAAATAATTGAATATTAATATGTACACAACCCAGTTGCCTCTTCAAAGAGTTGTCAAGTTCAAAAGAAAACCCGTAAGTTATACACTGGATAATTCTATTTACATAATAATTTCCTGTGTGTCTGCCTGTGTGTGTCCGTGTGGTATATACGCAAGTGTGTCTGTGTTCATGTATATGCACAGGAGTCAAAAAGGGGGCGGGCTGGGTGTCCTGCCTAGTTACTGATTTGTATTCTGTTTCAGTTATTCCTCTGAGTGTTAGTTCTTGAGACATGGCCTGTCACTAAATCTGGAACTAAAGTGAGCAGCAGCAAGCCCCAGAGATCCTCTCACCTCTGTTGCCTGCACAGTGGATTACGAGCATACATGACCACGCTTGGCATGTTATGTGGCTTCCATGTCCACATGCTTTGCCAGTAAACAACCTTACCTACTGAGCCATCTCTGCTGATCCTATATAATATTCAAAAATCAAAAAGAATTGTAGAAGAGACGAGCAGACTAGCAGTGATATAAATGGAAATGAGAGGATGAAGCGGGTGTCACTATAGAAAGGTGACACGAGGCACACTGTGCTGATGGGCAGATTTTATATGCTCCTTGCATCAGGATCAAGATTCTTGGCTGTGATATTGTGGCTGTGCAAGGTGTTTCCAGCACGGGAAATGGGGCGAGGAGATTTTTCTGTATGGTACTTCAAAATTTCAAAATTAAAATTGCCCACAAAACTTCAAGGTCTCCTGGACTGTGGTGCTCATCAGGACGATTGAATATAAGTGTCATGAGTGTCCCTTATACGGCTGACACAATCACCTTCAGAGTCTCAGTTGTTTCAAGTCTGCCCTTGCTTTGGCCCAGAAGTCAAATGGACTAGTGGAGTATTCCCCCGATGTCTCTTCCTGCTTATGGTGACAGTGGAGACAGAATTCTTTAAGATCCTTATGCTGAAGAGACAGAAAAGAGGGGGAGGATGGAGATCACAAAACTTCAAGAAAAGTTTGAGACTGAAAAATCTAGGATCATAAATTTCTTCTCAGCTTTACAGGGAAGCTCGAATAGATGGACATTATGCAAATAGACATTATGCAAATATAGACTCTTAGAGACGTATAACAAAGCAAGGTGCAGGTCTTGCTGTCTCGTGCTACTCCTTCCCCAGGCTGTGACTGACCAGGAGGAACCTTGAGTGCTGATGTCTCAGGGTCTGACTCAGCAGTGGTTAACGGCACCAGTGACCCATTGAGCTCTGTCTCACCCTTTGCCATTGCCTCTGTACTTATTCGCAGCCTCAAGGAGCTTGAGCCCAAGTGGCAATCAGGGCCACCTTCACCCATCAGGTAATAAAACTTACTCATGCTGCTTGAAGTAAAATAAGCAAAGAGCAGATGGCGAAAGGACAGGCCATGGTGTGTTTAATCTATCCGTGTTTATGAGGAAGCAATTGTCTTTGTAGCCCCTGAAAACAGAGCAAGACAAACACTGCAGCTGCCGTTTCCAGGGCGCATATGACTCTGTTTACATAGATAATGCAGGGTGTGTTCTCACTGGACCCTTGTCTTGCTGCCTGCTCTTTCTTGTAACAGGTAATGTAAGCTGGCTTGCTTCTCCTGCAAGACACCCAGTAAAGGGAGGTGGATAGCCTGCTCAGTAAACAACTCTGAGCAAAATGATAAAGGCAGCAGTGAACACAAAGAGCATCCCAAGACCTGGGGTGGTCATCCATACTAAAAGAGCTGTCAGAGCAAACAGACGAGTTCGACAGTTCGGTGTGGGTGCTTAGATGGTGGCTACCAGTATGAAAACATAAGGCGGCCAGAGCATCATGGGGATTTTGTTCCAAATTGGTTGCCAGGCTACAGTAACACACACACACACACACACACACACACACACACACACACACACACACACACGCACAAAAGAAAGAAAGAAAGAGAGAGAGAGAGAGAGAGAGAGGAAGGAAGGAAGGAAGGAAAAAGAAAGAAGGAAGGAAGGAAGGAAGGAAGGAAGGAAGGAAGGAAGGAAGGAAAAGGAAGGAAGAAAGAAAGAAAGAAAAGAAAGAAAAGAAAGAAAAGAAAGAAAGAAAGAAAGAAAAAAAGAGACTTTGCCACTGAAAGCTGGAAGGTTGGCCAGGACCTTGTGCCTGGAATTTATTCTTCTTCCAGTTCAGATGGTGGCTGAGTAGGTTTTAATGACGTGTCAATCGCGGTCCGTTGCTGACTGCCAGAATGGAAAAATAGAGGCGAATCTATCCCTGAGAATGCGGTAGATCTGGGCGGTCAGAATGAGAAGGTTTGAGGAGTTAGAAGCTGGAAAGCACCTGAAGACAGCTCACCCCAGCAATCCATTTCATTATTTTTAACTGCAGCAGGAGGAAACATCATCTGCACATCTTGAAAAGGAGATCATTTAAGCGAAGACATGTGGGAAGGATCTAGAGGAAAACTAGCAGGAAGTCTAAGTCCTTTTCCAGGGTCCTGTAAACTGAAAGGCATGAATTCCAAAGAGGGCAAGCTGGGGAGTCCAGGAGGCACCAAGGAATGAAAGCCACTTCTTTTGTGTACTTAGCTGGGCCCCTACAATGGAAGAGTGGGCTTCCCTCCTTCTTATGATATCTTTTCTTGTTCACACTTAGTCCGGACTTACTACACCAAACGGCCATGTTTCTCTACTTCTCTGAGTGTCTAAACCTCTGAGGAATGACACACAATTCTCTGCTGCTCAAATCTACACAAGCCTCCCGTGATCACTTGTATTTATTCTACGTCCTTGTCACAGAATTCCCTATCAAGTAGAAGGGCAGATCTTTGGCAAAGTGCCTGAAAGACATGGACCCTTCATCCATCCCACAATTCTCAGAAACCACCGCGTTGTAGAGACCTTGCTTGGGAGGAAGTAATCTCAGGGAGACTGTCTTCCAGTCTCCTTCTGTAATTTGAATTGTTTTCAGAGTATAAAGTGTTAGGCTTTTAAAAATGAGTTTATTGCAAACCATATTACATCATGGTCATTAAAAATGAAATCGCCCCCACTCGCACAAGAGTAACACTTGGAACGTCTCACTCCTGTGGTTCTCGCTAAGCTCAGCAGGGCGTGGATGAAATGGAGGCATCGGGGTAGCATAGGCTGGATAGAGTAGATGCTCGGAGGAATATTGGCTAGCTGTACCAGTTTGCTACTCTGAGGAGAGTCCAAGGACACTGGACTCTTACTGAAACCAGAGGGAGTTGGCTGTCTTTCCAGGGTTTCCCGGACCCTGCTGCCTCTCTCACAGAGCTTCATCCTGTGAGGCGCTGTTCTTACTCATGCTTGTCTGACTGAAGTCTATCGCTTCACTAAAACTAAGAGTCCTACCCGTACTTTTCCTTTTATAAGAATCTTTGAATTACAATAGCTCTCTGAGACAATGGAGACGCATCTGTGATTGCAGTAGGAGAAAGGGCGCAGGATTTCTGACACGTTCTCCCTCTCCAATGGCTAAGGAGATCATCATCAAAGCCCAGCACTCCGACTCTGTCACAAGAGCTGGATGCTTCAGGGTAGGTTCCTGACCGCCGTACAGTGTGCTTAGTACCATGAACAAATGGATCGTGCACTTCATGGTAGCCGTCACGTAACCTTCTCTTTTAAGGGACCTACACCTACACTTTTCCTATGGGGTTGCATACATTTCTGATACCCTGCATGGCTCTCTTCCGTTATCCGTGCTTGTCATAGCAGCGCCATTACATCAGGAAGTACAAAATAAACCTAACCAGAATGCAGGCTTCATACACTTTACGATGTCATACGGGTCTGCTTCAGTCTCTGGGCTCCGCGCTTTATTCCTTCTCTGCATGCGTAAAGAATGTGAAGTTTAGAGGTTATGATGTGGGTTGTTCAAGACCTACTAGATATTGTGGAGCGGAACCAAGATTCAAGTCTAGAGCTTGATTCTAAAGACCATTTCTTGAAAGCAGCCGGATTGGTGAATCTCAGTGCGTGGGAAACACACTATTGCATTCACAGAGAGAACAAAGGCAAATTGACAGACTCTGGACTCTAGGGACCATGGAAGCCCATGTGGATGGCAGGTGACTCTAGATGCCAAGGCTCAGCACCACCGTACGCACACAATTCTAGAGCTGTGGAAATAGAGTGTAGCATTACATAAGTGGTTCAAAATTTATTTAAATCCACTCTGGGATTTCCTCCTTCATATGTGTGGAAACTCCTAAGCGTCAGTGTCTCAGAAGGAAATAAAATGTTTCGAAAAGAAAGAGAAGGAAAGAGGACAAGACTGTTTTCATGTACATTATTTCAAAATAGATGTTTATTATAAAATTATAAATATTGAAAATAAAAGAACTTTAAACACATTCAAAATATAGACAAATAAAAACCACCCTAAAACCTCATTCTAAGACTCATGTTCCCAAACCTGGCCCCATGAACATTTTGCTATTTGTTCCTTGTTAAATACATAGAGACTCAAAACAATTCTTTTTGGCAGAAAGCAATATAAAAATTTTTTTTGTAACCAGTTATTTTCTTCTTAACAATACATTGTGCATATCCGTACATGTTACTAAGCAATTGCCTTTCTCTGGTACTATAGAGACTTAATCTCTACACAGATAGAGGACAGAAGTTCTGCTTCTTATCTCTTTTTCCCTCTTTACCCTCCCCCACTGCTGAATCCAGACCCAACCATGAGAGGAGCAGTAAGTGATGAGCTGAAGTCTTTAGTAAGTTAATGTGCAGTGTCCGCAGCAGGGCGCCTGCACAGCTCGGCTGATGAGAAATGAATTGCCCGAAGCAATCTTTTAATGACAACTAACTTCCCATGTTTGATTCCCAGCTTAGCCGACTCATCCACAGTTCAAGCGTGACAAGACATCCACGGCACCTTTTGTCGCTTTCCTTCTGAGAAGCCAAACAATGCGTTCAGGGCTCTGGTGACCCTCTGAGATCTTATCTTGATGATTTCAAACCCATCTTTGCTTGTCTAGGGTCAGCGATCCTATAAAAAGAATATTTTAAGGATAAGTGCCTTTAACCGGTGCTCTGTCTCATTTTAGTTCTGTCGTGGGGTACATTAGGGTTGAGAATTATTGGATAACGAAATTTATAAATATCAAAGAAGACTCTGTAAAGAAATTGTCTATCTTACCCTTAATATTTTCATTTTCTTTCTGTGCCCCCCAAAAGGTTTTGTATCCATTGGTCTTTTAAATTCTTAAGGCATTTAAGGTATCTAATATGTATTAAGCTTCTCCATCTTTGCCTTAAACAAATCCTATTACTCTGTGATTCTATCCTATTACACAGTGATTACTGAACAGAGCTCAACTTAATTGGATATGATCATGTCCCAGTATGAAGAATTATCTGGGAAAGTTGCTATTTTTTTTCATTGCTGCCAGCAGCTTTATTTTATATGTAACTTTTAAAATGTCTACAGATGTTATACATTGTTTTAATCATTGTTCTAAAATGTCTCTAACTTTTTATAGCCACAATAGATTCAGCAGAGAATATATTCGAAGACCGCTTGGTTGCAAGTTACATAGATAAAGAGACAGGGGAAGGGAAATTTACTGGATACTAGTGCCTTGGTTTTCTCTGTAAGTTTATGCTCAGTGTCTGTGCTTGTGTGCGTGTGTGTGTGTGTGTGTGTGTGTGTGTGTGTGTGAGAGAGAGAGAGAGAGAGAGAGAGAGAGAGAGAATGAGAGAGAGAGACAGAGAGACAGAGAGAGAGAGAGCGCTTGCTTGTGTGGGTGTATGTATGTGTGGATGTGTGTGAGCTTGTGTGTGTGCATGTGTGTGTGTGTGTGCACTTGTGCACACATGGTGAAGAATTTTGTGTGATCATAGGAAAATACCTCCTTCTACCTATAGTCTCACCCACCTCCCATCTGTTTACATACTGGTTTCTAGGAGACAGAATTATGGCTATGTTTAAATTGTACTACATTGCCATTTTTTTAAACATTCTGAGACAATTCCACCACTTGGGTAAGAATGGAACTCTAAAAACAATTTGGAAAAGGGTGATATGCTATAGGAAGAATGGTAAGACTCAAAAAAAAATCAATCAACGACTGGGTACACTCTTATTGGCCCCAAACCAATTAATGAGTGGATGTTTGGTAACTGGGAGAGAAACTCAAACAGCTTATTTCCACATGTCTTTCACACAAACCTAGACTTGAGTGATTCACTCCAGCTCTGTAGAAAGACCTAAAATCAATGTTTACTTTAAAGAAAAATCGGGCCAAATGCACCTGTGCATTATCTATAAAGCAGTTTCCCTAGTCTCAGATGCACTGCTGCTGACTCTTTAGAAGAGTTAGTTTTGTAGCATGAAAACGTTTGTTGTCCTTTAAGAAATTCTATGATGATGTTTAGAATGTCCTGCATTCTTTGTGCTGGGAAAAGCTCTGGAATCCACCACGTGTTGTTTGAACCTCAGCCCTGTTTTGTGTTTTTGTTGTAAGACTGGGCAGGTGTGGTGGACTTTTGAAATCTATTCCTTTACCCAGGAAAAGCGAGATAATCATAACAACCATCATGTAAAACCATCAAGATAAATGAATCCCACAAAGCACTGTGCTTGAGACATAATACATTTATTGTTGACTTTTCTAGTTATTATATTATTCAGTTATTGCATTGTTCTATGATTCTACTCGTACTTTCAAAATTCAGTCAGATTGGGCATAATTTTTAGGACCTACAATTTTAGAAATTTGGTTATATTATCCTAGCATACTAGTATTTCTTTTCAATTAGATGGGAATTTTATATAATTGCCACTAGATATCAGACTGCAGGTGTTCCAAACCATAGAAAAGCTTTGCAATTCATTAATATCAATGCCTCTTTGTTGTTTTTGCTTTGTTTTCCAGTTGATTTTAATAATATCAGATTAATTCACTCTTGCATCTGGGCGCTTTTGTGGCTTATTAATGATGTCAAGGAACAGGTGAGATAATGACTCAAAAAGTATCAAAATTGTTATAGCAAAGGAAGATTGGCATTAGTTTTTAAAGGATAGAAATACATGATTATGGACAGCAGATGAAATTCATAGTCCACAAAGTTGGAATATTACCTCATAAGCTTTCCTGTGTTTCCTTAATGCACTAACTAATAGTACAGGCAACCACTTGTCAATTATGGAACCAACATGAGTATCCAAGAACATAAGAATAGATTTAGAAGCAGTGGTGCACATGTAGAATGGAGATTTTTTTCAGACACAAGAAGAATGAAATTATATTGTATATCAAGAAGTGGATGTTATGGAAGATAATCATATTAAGTAACTTAAGCCAATATCAAACAAATCTAGTAGATTCGCTATCATATTATCAGTTTTTTATATAGATAGACAAAACCATGGGTGTTTGTTCATAAGTCACAAAAGTAGAAGTGGAACTATCTAGAGAAACAGGATATCAACAGTAAGGAGAAATGGCAAGAGAGGGGAAGGATCTATAGTATAGGGGATGTGCTCAACATAATGTTTGTCAGTTCCTGTTCTATTGCTATGGAGAGCACAATGACCAAGGTAACTCGTAAAAGAAGGTGTGTAATTAGAGGGTTACATATAGTTTCAGAAGGTGAGTCCATGACCCTCATAGCAGGAGGCCTAGCAGGAACTGGGCAAGCCTGGTGCTTGAGAAGTAGTTGAAAGCTTACACTTGATACACAACTAGCAGATGGGGGGCTTAGGGAGATGGGGTGAGTGGGTGGGAGGACTGGGCCTAGTGTGGGCTTTTTAAACCTCAAGCCAACTCCCAAGACACACTTCCTCTAAGAAGGTTACACCTCCTAGTCATTCCTAAATAATCCACCAAATATGAACCAAACATTCAAATATATAATAAGCCTATGAGGTCCATTTTCATTCAAATCTCTGTAGTATGATTGTATGAAAACACCTTATGTAACATAGAAACATATCCAATAACTATATACAATGAAACAAAATTTTAACTAAAACAATTAAATTACAGAATATGTTTCCTGATTTCCCGTTAAATATACTTGAAATGCTCAGTAACCACATGTGTCTAGTGACAGCCATGTTGGATGGTTCAGGTGACAGGGTGTTTCCCATCATCACAGGAAGTTCTTCTATGCAACAGGACTTCATAGACTGTAGTAGGAAATGATCAGCTTCCAGGTGGGATGTGCTTATTGTGGAGATCTCCATCATTCAAGAGTATTTACCCCTCGTGGACTAAGGTAGCCTGATCACTTCTCACCCTTGGAAAACCAATTGAGTTTTGTCCCAACTCAGTGGCTTTGCAATTCTAAAGGAAGCCATGGAATTTGGCTAAGATGACTTCAACTAAGTAGGGTTACCTTCCATTAATGATGGCAAAAGTAGAGCCTAAGTTGTCCACCCTGCCTGTTGGAGGAGTGGACAAGGTTTGAACACAGGAACACTAAGAGAAGCCCCCAGCGTTGACCTTGACCTATGCAGACCCTCAGAATTGTTGAGTTGTCAGCCACACATCTAATAAAAGATGTAGTAGTTAATAAATGGATTCGTGGTTCATGTGTCCCAGATCTTTACCTTTCATTTTGAAGAATTATTTAGTATTGTTACCTGACATGCACAAGTCTGCATATCTAGGATTGAAAAGGTAGCCACATAGGATTTTAATACCTATTGGTATTAAATTGGTATTGGCTTAGATATGTTATAGCTTTAATGATAAATATAAATAGATAAGTGTTTTTTGCTAGCTTGGTCAGAGAGTGCATTTTCCTCTTAAATTAATGACTTGTGGTGTTTCATTAGCATAAAAATGCAATTCACACATCAACCCACAATTCTCATAAGAATAGCACCAATATAATACGACAACAATTATTTTATTTTTCAAGCCAGGATGCAAAGGATACAAAACGAGTAGTGCATTTGTTTTGTTATCTCTCAAAAGCTCACCTGGCATATGCCAATCAGGCAATTGCTTGTGCAAACGGATCATTAGGTGCACAATTACCTCATTTGAAACCCAAATTCAGGGCTGAGTGGAGGCAATGCCTGCATGTGCAATTTTGTGAGTGTACTAATCATTACACCCAATGTGGAAAAATTAGCCCTGGAAGTCTCTTCCCACCTATGGCTTTCTGTTGCCTTCACTGATGGTATCCATTAAAACCAAGCAAACATGATGTGTTTTCTGGACATAAACAATTAGTTACTTCCTGTCATGGAGATTGAGTAAACATATGCACAAAACCAAGTTTCGTATGCAAACTTCACCTCATTTAATCCAGGCAGGGTAGTTCTCCCTTTACCTCAGGCTTCAGCTGACATTCAATTTCCTAACTGTTTGCATGGAAATGATGGAGACTTTATTCTATTTTATTTTTATTTTTTTTCTTTTCAAATACACTTGGCAAAATCTTCCAAGCTGTCTCCTTTATGGCAGAATATTGTCCCTGGCCCATTTATATGCTAATTACTGAAGTGTTACCTTTTACTGACAAGTATTTACATGTTAATTAACTTTGGAAGGATGGTTAGAAATACTAGTTTGCCCTGTTTAACGTGATAAAGGGGATGCTTTTTCTTTTCAAGAAGAGAACAAAGACAGTATCATAAAAGGAAATTATTTAATTACCTCCCCCTAAGAATGAGAAATATGTTTTCCAACCCTTTTCTCTGTAGAGAAATTCTCCAGATGTAACCTGAGGCACAAAAGGAGAAGAGCTGCGTGAAGAGTCTTCCTGTGAATCTGAGTTCCAGGTGAACACATCTGGTGCAAGAATCTAGGTCAGTGATAGTTAAGGGGCGGCGGGAGCTGGGGAGGGGAAAGGAAAACAAGCTTGGGAATTTGGTGTTAGTTAGAAATACCAGAGACTGAGAACCAATGAACCAACTCTATGAAATCTATATGAATGAGTTACTGCTGCTCTTACTTTGTTATACGGATGATGTCCTCAAATGCGCTGCAAGCAATCCAAGAGCTGTGACAATGTGATGAAAATGTTGAAGCAAATAAATAAGAAAATTACTAAAGTTGGAGTAAGTGTTGATCAAAGAACACAAAAGTACTTTAAATTTAAAGAGCAAAAGGAATCTTTAACGTCACTCAGTGCCTATCAAACAGGATGATAAAATGCCCCCCTTCTTATCAAGTATAAAGATGCTTACAGAAACAGATGATTTAAAGATGGCCAGTTCTAATGTAACAATATCCTTAGTACCATTGAGGATGGCTAGCAGGGCTCTGTTGAAGCCTATTAAAGGAAAGCTATTTCTTTCTATCCCAAAGAATAGAATCTACTTCTGACTCTGGATAGAAACACAGCATTTTGATTTGCTTCAGAGATGAGAACTTTATATGCCATTGTCTCAACTCTTGAGAGTTGAGTGATTGACCTGGGCCTGTCAGTCACGTGGACAAGAGGCTACCCCTCAGAAAGGCAGATTCAACTTGATTCCAGGCAAAGGAAATGGGAGGATTAATTATCCCTTTGATGAAATAATTACCTGCACTATATGATATTAAACATGAAAAGGTCCCAAAAACTCTGCCAGAAATCTTCTAAAAACAATCAACAATTTCAGCAAAGTGACAGTATAGAAAATCAACCTACAAAAATCAGCAGCCTTTCTCTACACCAACAACAAATATACAGTGAAAGAGATTATGGACATGTTCTCATTTATAATATCTGCAAACACAGTAAATATTTTGGAATAAATGTAAGCCAGGAGGTAAAAGACTTTTACAATAAATAGTTCAAATCATGGAAGAAAGAATTCGAAAGAGACATTAGAAAATGGAAAGTCATCCTGTGTTCATGATTGGGCAAATAACCAACCTACAAAAAACATTTATAGATTCAATTAATCCCAGTCAAAATACCCTCAACGTGCTTAAGAGAAATAGAAGAAAAAAATACTAAAACAACGCTGAGCAAAAGGAATAGTACTGAAGAAATCGCTTTCTAATATTTCAAGATTACATTATAGAGTCATAGTAATATATAATATTTATATAGCATATATTTGTATATGTATATATGACATAAAATGATAAAATAGAAGACCGAAACGTGAGTTTGTGTAACTACAGCCACAAAAAATTAGTGTTGGGAAAACTGCATATTCATATGCAAAAGAATAAAATTAAGCTCATCCTGTACACAAGTTAACTCCAAGTGGATCGCAGACCTCCATTTGAAACCTGAAATGCTAAAGCTTATAGAATAAAACATATGCAGTATCCTACAAGATCTAGGCATGGGAAAGGACTTTCCCTCTAAGTTTCCATTAGCCAAAGCATTAAGGTCAAAAATTGACAACTGGAAAATGATAAAATAGTTTTGTACAACTAAGGAAACCGTCAATTAATGAAGAAGAAAATCAATCAGTAGAAGGGAATCTTTGTCAGCAATATTGTTGACAAAACATTAATATCTAGAAAACAGAGATTCAAGAAAACAAATGACCCAATTAAAAATGGGGTAAGATCTGAACAGAGAGTCCTCAGTAGAAATTAAAATGGCTAAGATATATCTCAAAAAATGTTCATCATCCTTAGCAATCACAGGAGTACAAATTAAAACAATTTGAGATTTTTCCCTCACCCCATGTACAGTAGTGAGGATCAATGGAACGACCAACATCAGATGCTGACCAAGATATGGGGAAGGGGGAATCCACATTCACTGTCTGTAGGAATGCATACCTATGAAGCTGGTCTTGAAATCAGTATGGAGAGTACTCAAAAGCTAAAATTGGCATAGCATATGACCCTATTATACTTTGCATACACCCAAAGTACTCCATAGCCCACTTAGTGCTCAGACATGTTCACTGCTGACCTCTTCACGATAGCTAAGAAATGGGCAAAAAAACCTAACCAAATGAGTGAATAAATTGTCCTTCAAGCAATGAAATCATGTGAATAAATGCTGATCTCAAAATAGTATGTGGGGTTTTCAATTTACAAACAAAATTATAGGACAACACACACACATGGGATAACACACTTTATAAACTTGGGTGGAATGCTCTACCTACATTGGGGAAGAGCCAGAAGATAGAGGAAGAAAGGGACAAATAATACCAAATGTTTGACAAAACAAAAACTCATTTACCAAAATTATGAGAAATCTCTGTCTGAATTACTTACAGGTAGTTCTTGTGTAACAAAATTTCCAAAACAATGTCTGAAGCAATATTACTGTATTTCCAAAACAATTAGGTTCCTTTCAGAGGGTTGACAGTAAATCCCTATTGAAGAAACCACACATTTAGGACACAGGACTCAGATGATCCTAGATGATCCTAGATTAGATGGTTCTAATCTGAAAGCCTCCTTCCTATGGTCTAGCTTCTTTAGTACTAGAAAGTACCATGTAAGCTGTCAAGGGAGTGAAGCAATCAGCAGTGTAACATATATGAACCATTACTTATACTGATCATGTATAAGATATTCCTAAAGGTATAATAGCAGCACCCATATCTTGGAGGTAACCAAAAGCTCTCTAGTTGAACTGAAGGCCTAATCAATGGAATTCATACCCAGTACTAAAACCTAGACAACTCCCCAGGGCTAGCCAGGTCTGGTATCTTAAAAGATAACATTTCTATTATGTATACCAGCATACTTCCTAATTATATTCTAAACGTATTCATTATAACCACAAGTATAATTCTTATTCCTCATTAAAAATGCTTCTCTTTGCAGAAAAGAAAGACTACTGCATACAATGCAGAGATGCATGAATTGTGGTGGGCCCAGCTCCACTGAGTAAATTTGCAATTGAATCCCAGCACCTAAGGTTCATGAAACAACTTGGAAGAAGAAGCTGAAAGATTATGAGAACCATTATTAGGATCATGAGGCCTCTATGAGATGTGCCTTCTAGAAATGGCTGCTTATATAAGAGCTGATCAAAGACAATATCAACAGACATGCTAATACAAATAGGTGAAATCCCAGAGTCTAACTTCTAGTTAAAGAAGAATAGGCAGCTAGTGACTTCGAGAGAGGGAAAATTAGGCTCTCCCGGGGTATGAGGCCCACGATTGGTTATACAGTCCAAATGATCTGAAATCATATACACAAAAATAACAAAAATGGACTAGACTAGTACTAATAAGATTGTACTTACATATTTGTGCCGTGTGTGTGTGTGTGTGTGTGTGTGTGTGTGTGTGTGTGTGTTTAGCAACAATAATCAAAGAAAAAGAGGCCATCAATTTGAGAAGGGAAGGAAGAGGCATAGGAAGGGATAAAGGAAGAGGACATTAGAGTGGTTGGAAGGACAAAAGGGAAGGGGATAAATGATGTAATTATATCTTAATTAAAATAAATTTAGAGGCTGGATCAATAGCTAAGCAGTTAAGAACACATCCTTTTCCAGAGGATAAACATTTGGTTCCTAGGACCCACATGATGGCTTATCACCATCTGTAGCTCTAGTCCCAGGGCTCTGACATCCTCTTCTGGCCTCTGTGACACAAGGCACATGTATGGTAACCATACACACATGCAAGCACTTACCCATACTCAAAAATAAAATTATATATATGCATATATATGTTTACATTTACATATATATGTTTATATATGTACATATAAGTATATTTTAAAATATATTTAAAATGCAGTATTATAAAACATATGCTATTAATAAGTTTTGCTAAAAAATATATTAAAAAGAATTGTGCAGCCTAGAAACTGTCCTAACTCTCATGAAACTCTTTGTAGAATTTCTTTCATGTCTTGTAGCCTGTCTGTTTTTCTGATTAAGGAAAAGGATTCCCCTTTTCTTCTTTCTGTTTTCCTTTAAGAGACTGGCTAACTTCTGGGCACACCTTTCAGTACTGCAGGCTTTGTCACCTTTTCTTCCCTCTTTTGCTATGCAGGACTTTGCCTGACATGTGGTTTTGGCTGACATCCACACCTTTTTCTTTCCTAAACCATTCTCCCTTTGATTTTGTCTGGTTCCCCTTTTTTCCCACTCTACTAAAATTGCCAAGTCTTGTGAACTCATGGTACATCATGCCAAGTCTTGTGAACATTTCCTAAGTAATACCATAATCTTTTGAAAATTTCAGCTGTGAGAAATCTTCATGATGTGTTTTGCATGGCCAGTCCATACTGTCTCAGGTTGATGTGAACATACAAAACTGGTCAGGCAGTTTGAGGGTAAGGGCTTCTGTTTGTGTCCTTGGCCAGAAGCTGAAAATATTCTCAGTTCTATGGGATGTTTTGTCCTTGCCAGACACCAAAAATGCCACTGAGTGTTTGGGGACACTGATTAGTGATTTGTGTTGGTGTTTTGTTTTGTTGCTGGTGTTGTTAAATTTCTTTACCTTTCATAACAGCTGCCTGGAAGTCATGAACGAGGACATGACTTAAACTCCTGTCCAGACCTCTGGGGTAGAGAGACTCAGATCAGTCATGGTAAACTGCTGAATTGACTAGCTCTTCCTGTGCCTTAGCCCAGTGTCTGCTATACGTCCTCACAAAGTCCTTAGACTGCTGCCCAACTGTCATCCTTTCCTTGGAGTCCACTCTTGCTATCCAGAAACCCTATTTGCTTCCTCCTACCTCTCACCTGTGAGCCTATAATAAACTCCTGTCTAAAAACTGACCCTCTCCACTGCTTCTGTAAGTCATTTTGTGAGTTTATGAGTCAAAGGACCCAGGAGCCATTAGCCTGGGGTGGCTTTAGTATTTGTGTAGTTTCAGGAAATTTACCCTCAGCTCCAGCTCCTGCTCACTTGAGGAAAGAAGGCCTTCATCATTTTCAAAGACTTACTTTTCTCTTATAGGAAGGTAATGGACACTGCAACTCTTACCAGCTCCCTCTCTTGAAAGACAATGTATTCATCTTGCTCTCTACTGCTTTACTAAATCACAACTACTTATGCCCTCAGTATTATGTAAATTAGTTTAGTACAAAAGTCTAAGTTGCTACAGTCCCAACAGCCTAGGCCCAGCCACCAAGAATAAGAATTAAAAGAATTCTTAAGAATTCTTAAGAATAATTAAAAGAATAAGTAATGGTGGAAATAATAACTTAAAAAATATTTGTAATAATAGTATATTGAGAAGAGAAAACATACAGGGATAAACAGTGACTTCCACTTTGTCTTTGCGATATGGACATGAGCTTGTGTGTTTAAGGGTGGCAGAATTGTATCAGAGACCAGCAGTTGTATGTACTACAGATTAAGCAATCCTGATTAAGCTATAGTCTATTTGACTACTGTGGCACTTCTGGTTCTGCAAGATGATTCAAAGTTGTCACTGACATCTTAATTTAGAGGATGGTTGAGGGGCCTTCAAGATGATAACTTCTGCTCCAGGGTGCCTCCTCACTCTTATGGACAGTTGCCCTCATGTGACAGGGTGGGCTGTCATACAAGGCATTTGGATTTTCTCTAGAATCCAAGATGACTACTCGTGCAGGATAAAGATTGGAAGGTGGATAAGATTGGTCAGTAGTTAGGCCCTCACTCCATAGGTGATTAACATGCATTTTCAAAGTCAAGAAGGAGTTTAAACAAAGCATAGGACACAGACACAACTAAGAGCATAGATGTCTGGCCTTTATCATGCTTTTAGATACATCATTGAGCAAGTGAAGAGTCAATTGTCTTTAGCAAGAACAGTTTCCAAGTCCTCATTATATTGTTAAAAATCTCCCAAGTGGTTTCACCAGGTCTAGCTTGCCAGTCTCCATTTTATCTTTCTCATATCAGTCAGATTATTTTATGGAGCCCTCATTTTATTGATTTATCCATTCAGCATATATTTATAGGAAATATTCTCTGTCAAAGGATCACTGTGAAATGTGTACTCTCTGGTCACGTTCCCTAACTTTTTTTAAGATTTTGATACACATGAGAATTGGCGATCATTTTCATAAAATATAATCACATTTTCTAAAGAATGCTGTCAGCTCTAAGATTTGAATGGGGGCCATTTTAGGCATCTACTTCAATGGAGAATAAAGAAGTGTTGCCAATTTTCTACAAATGCCAGTTATTAAAGTTTACATCTTTTGTCCCAAATAACTCAGATTTGTGCAACTGACAGACAAAAGAGTCAACAGTGAGCCACGGAAGAAGGAAGAGAAGAGCAGAAACTCCCATGCCACCCTTTCTAAGCTCGGCTTCCTCATCTGTGGAAATAACGAATAATGTGAGTAGTAAGGTGGGAGTGCAAGGCAGATGTGAATATTTGAATACAAAAGGAAAGGGGATGAAAACAAAGATTCAAGGAATTGTATGGATGCATGGAGGAGAAGAGGACAAACAAGGAAGGCCCCAAACAGAAAAGAGAAAGAAATTGATTTCAAAACAGGAAAATAGTCCCTAATAAAGATCATGAAGAAATGCACACTAAGGACTTTATCTCCCTTCAGTCATGTCTAAAATCAGACACTGGCGATAGACATCATTTTGTAAGCCAAGACAGACATGTCCGCATGGACTACTGAGCTACCTCTCCAGTCCTGATATGTCGGCTTTGAAAGATTTTTTGTTGTTTTGTAGGGAAACATGGTTGGCTTATAAAGTTTTTGCCTATAAATCAAGCATTGTATGGTGGTATAACATTTTGTAGAAGGAAAGCAGTTTCTGAATGTGTTCCACACAGAACAGTCCCGATGTTTCTCTTTTCCTCTCTCCCTTCATCCTCCCCCCTCCTTTCTTCCTCCTCTCACTGCTCCTTCTCCCTCCCGTCTTCCGTCTTTCTCTCTCTACTCTTTTCCCCCTTTTCTCATTTTTTTGTCTTCAGACAAATGGATAAAGATCTCAAATACCAGAACTTGGAAGAATAAGCAGGGCCCTCCCTCTACTTGGTGACTACAGGCAGGAAGCACAGCTCACTTTTTAGGAAGCAGCAATCTGCAAGGGAAGGAAGATCAAGCAGTTCTGCTGCTTTGTTTTTAATTTTTGTTTTTACACAGGTGTAGCTGTAGCTCAGCTCTGGTGGCCTTTCCCCCCCTCCAAGGCCATTTGTCAGGATGTCAAGTCCCTTTAATGCGATAACGGAGCTGTCTTCCTAGGTCTTGGAGAGAGTCAGCAATAGGTGAGCCAGAGGTAGATTGTGATAAAACAGCAACTGGTCATATTTTACTGAGTTTGAAATATAATTTGTGAAAGGATATTTACAGGTATTTTGACAACAAATACTTAATGACAGGTGTAAGACTGTTGCATGGTGATGGAAACAGCCCCACAAATCACATTACCTGCCCTTTGGAGAGAACAGAGTGGTAAAAGCTGACTTTATTAATATAATAAGAAGCATTGCTTGCTATGTTGTATTTCAATCATTAGTTCTAGTTTTATGAGGAAAAGGTTACTGATTGGGAGAGCTGACAGACAGATTTTCCTTTTAACTGACAGTAGAAAAGCAAGATCCTAAAGTACCAATTAAAGCCCCGTATTTGCTAAAAGTGTATTCAATTTGCAGACACCAAGGAAAATTATGTTTTTATTCTCTGCATAGGACCCTAACTTTAAGTGTAGAGAATATGTAACTCTGGAGGAAACTCTAGGGATTTCATAACAGCCAACGCTTTGTAAAGTTTTTTTTTAATAAGACACACACACACACACCACATTGAAATCTTACTTGCTCTTCATTTTTATCTGAAAAATTAAATATAAAACAGAAGAATTGCTCAACTTTTCTTGAAAAATTTAGAGGGGTTTTCTGTATATAAAAAAAAAGAGGGTGGACACATTTCATTCCATGTCCAGTCAGGAGCTATGATAATTATATAGTGTGGCGAAGGTGCTGTGAGATATGAAATTAATGAACAAATGTCCTAATTTTCAGTAAACATTGTTATTTTAAGGTCTCTAGCTCTCAGAGGCTTCTTTTGTTTAAATTTTATCTCTTTTCCTTTGAATACTAGAGTTAATGACTGAAGTGCTCACGTCAGAATTTCCCTCTTTTATACAGTCCTCCAAACCCCACAGTTCACATCCTCTTGAAACCCACATAATTACAAGAGATGTGGGGCTGCTTATTATCCCTGCTCCACTCTGCATCCTCACAGGTGCCCAGCTACTTGAAGAGTTGGGGCTAATCACAGGGGGGCTTCGTTCCCAGTTCAGCTGCCTCATTTGATCAACTCAAGATCCAGTCCAACAAAATGGTCTGTCTAATGAAACTGATTTTCATTTTTCCTCTTTAGTTCATACGGGATTGAGAGTGTGGCGAGACAAAAGAATAACGTGTAGAATATCAATTAAAATCGTTTCCTTTGATTTGTAGTTTTATTCTTCTGCCTTCCTTTATTTTCCTTTCTTTCGTGCTGCATTTGTTCTTTTTTCCTTTTGACTTGCTGATGTTTTTTTTTTTTTCTTTAGTGATCACATCTCTGCATTTAGAATGTGGAACTCCTCATCCCCCTTCAGAGATGAAATAACTAAAAAAAAATTGCAATAATGTCCAGTTATTTAGTGGTATGTTCATTAAAAAGCTCCTACTATGTTATTGAAATATATGTTTAATAAATAATCAATTCACCTTTGCAGTTCACTGCCTGTTCACTGTGACATCAAAGAAACTGATAAGTACTTTTTTTAGAAATATATGTTCAAATAACTTTTAGGGAGAAATTAATATTCTTATGTCAAACTCATTTAGCAACAAGTAAATGAAAACTTATAACCAACTGAATTTGTTACCAAAAGATAAGGAAGGGTGTCATCTAAATGGTACAGTGGTAGGTGAGATTATCCATGGGTCAGTATGTCACTCAAAATCCTGTTCTTATTTCCCTTGCCCATCAAGTCTTCTCAAGCATGTCCAGCTGCCCTGAGAGGATGGTTGGCACCAAGACCTCCATTTTCTAGCCACTTCCTCAACCCTTTCCTGCCTCATCCCTTTCCTGTCCTGTCCCCAGGGGAACATCCAACTGCTAGGAGACTTGTACCACCCCTGTTTCCCATTGTCCAGCTCAAGGATACCCACCAGAAACTTGGCACATCAGGATCATTAAGGTTAGGCCCCCGCCTAGTACCTTCTACACAATAGGTACATCCAGGGACAAGCAGATGGATTGAAGCCATGGAAAGAACACAACCAACAAAATCCAGCACAATGTGACACTTTCAGAACACAGAGCTATCCTATTTCAGCAAGCCCTGGACATTCTGACAAAACAGAAACACAAGAAAATTACCTTAAATTCAATTTTATAAGAATGATAGAAGCCTTGAAAGAATAATGACAAAACTCCTTAAAGCAATATAGGAAACTACAATAAAACAAATTAGGTATAGGACTTTAAAAAGAAACAAATAAATTGCTTAAAGAAATATAGAGAAATACAAAAATACAGTTAAACATGTGAAGGAAACAAATAAAATTGTTCAAGGCCTGAAAATGGTAATAGTAGCAATAAACACCCCCCACACACACACACTGAGGAAATAGTGGAGGTGAAAAACTTAGGAAAGAGAACAGGAACAATAGATGCAAGCACCACCAACAGAATACAAGAGATGGAAGAGAGAATCTCAGAAGTAGAAGATACGATAGAAGAAACTGATCTATCAGTGAAAGAAAACGTTAGCTCTAAAACAAAGTTCCTCACACAAAACATCCAGGAAATCTGGGATACCATGAAAAACATCTAACCTAAGGATAATAGGAATAGAAGAAGGTGAACAGTCCCAGCTCTAAGTATTAAAAAATATTTTCAACAACATCAGAAGAAAACTTTCCCACCCTAAAGACAGAGATGCCTATAAACATACAAGAAGCTTACAGAACACCAATTAGAATGGACTGGAAAAGAAAATCATCCTACCACATAATAATTAAAACACTAAATCTACAGAACAAAGAAAATATCAAAAGCTGCAAGGGAAAAAGGCCAGTTAACATAAGAAGGCAGACTTATCAGAATTACACCCTACTTTTCAACAAAGACTTTGAAAGCTAGAAGGGCCTGGATGGATATCTTTCAATATCTAAAAAAACCACAAATGCCAACCTAGACTACTACACCTAGCAAAACTCTCAATCACCATCGATAAAGAAAAGGTATTTCAAGACAAATCCCAAGTTAAGCAATATCTATCCACAAATCCACTCCTATAGAAAATACCAGAAGGAAAACTACAACTCAAGAAGGATAACTACACCCAAGAAAACATAAGAAATAAGTAATTCCATACCAGCAAAAACAAAACAAACATACACACCAACACCACTAATATCAAAATAACAGGAAATAACAACCATTGGTCATTAATAACTCTCAACATGATTGGACTCAATTCCCTAATACAAAAGCACTGGCTAGATGCAAAAACAGGATCCATAACTCTGCTGCATAGAACAAAACACCTCAGCAGTAAAGATAGACACTACTCCAAAGTAAAGGGGTGGAAAAAGTTTTCCAAGCAAATGGACCCAAGATGCAATCTGGAGTAGCCATTCTAATATCTAATAAATAGTCTTTCAACCAAAATTAATCAAAAGAGACAGGGAAGGACACTTCGTATTCATCAAAGGAAAGATCTACCAAGATGATAATCTCAATTCTGAACATCTATGACCCAAAATAAGGGCACTCGCATTTGTGAAAGAAATATTGCTAAAGCTTAAATTGCACATGGAACCCAACACATTAATAGTGGAAGAATTTAATACCCCACTTTCATCAACTGGCAGATCATCCAGACAAACACTAAATAGAGAAATAATGTAACTAACCAATGTTATGAAGCAAATGGTACTAACAATGCCTACAGAACATTTCACCCAAACAAAAATGAATATACTTTCAGTACCTCATCAAATCTTCTTCAAAAATTAACCATGTACCTAGTCACAAGGCAAGCCTCAACAGATACAAGGAAACTGATATTTGAGTAAAAATAGACAGATTGATAACTGGAATTGAATCAGAGACCCAGGAAAAAAACTCAGACATCTATGAACACTTGATTTTTGACAAACAAACCAAAACCATACAATGGAAATGGGAGAGAATCTTCAACAAATGGTGCTGGACCAACTGGATGTCTGCATGTAGAAGAATGCAAGTAGATCCATATTATCACCTTGCACAAAATTCAATTCCAAGTGAATCAAGAACCTCAATATAAAACTAGAAACATTAAATCTAATAGAACAGAAAGTGGGAAATAGTTTGAACACATTGGTACATGGAACAACTTCCTGAACAGAACACCAGTGTCTCAGGCTGTAGGATCAACAATTCATTAATGGGACCTTCTGAAACTGCAAAGCTTCTGTAAGTCAAAGGACACTTTCAATAGGACAAAACAGAAGCCTACAGATTTGGAAAGGATTTAACTAACAATTAGCCTACATTTTACACAGGGCTACTATCCAAAGTATATAAGGAACTCAAGAAATTAGACACAATTTTTAAAGGGGGGGGGAGGTTCAGAGCTAAACAAAGAATTCTCAACAGAGGAATCTTGAATAGGTGAGAATCACTTAAAGAAATGTTCAATATCCATATTCACCAGGGAAATGTAAATCAAAATGACCTTCAGATTCCATCCTATACCTGTCAGAATGGAGAATGGCTAAGATAAAAACCTCAAATAATAGCACATGATTGGAGGATGTAGAGCAAGGCAAACACTCCTCCATTGCTGGTGGGAGTTTGAATTTGTGTAACAACTTCAGAACTCAATTTGGCTATTTCTTAAACAATCGTAAATAGTTCTATGTAAAGACCCATCTATACCACTCCTGAACCATATACCCAGAAGATGCTCCACCATCCCACAAAGACACTTGCTCAATTATGTTTATATCAGCTTTATTTGTAATAACCAGAAACTGGAAGCAACCTAGATGTCTCCCAACTGAAAAATGGATAAAGAAAATGTGGATGATCTACACAATGGAATACTATTCATTTATTAAAAACAAAAACATCATAAATTTTGCAGGCAAATGGATGGAACTTGAGAATATTATCCTGAGTGAAGTAACCCAGAGCCACAAAAGGCATGTGTGGTATGTATTCACTTATAAGTGAATATTAACCATAAAGTGAAGGATAAAAATGCTATAATCCACAGACTCAAAGAAACTGGATATTAAGGAAGTCCCAAGTGAGGGTGAGTGAATCTCACTCAGAAGGAGAAACTAATCATTGGAAGTTGTTGGAGAGATGGAACTGGATAAGAGAGGAGGTGAGGAGAGCATTGAGGATGGCAATAAAGTATGGGGGGGAGGGGTGAGAGAAGGCTGGGAATGAGAGTGGAAATGGGTGACTGGGGATGGTGTGCATCTCTGGTGTTTAGCTGGAGACCTGGGATGGAAGAGAATACAGAGAGTCTATGGAGATGACCTTAGCTTAGATTCTTACCAGAGTGGGATCTAGAGACTAAAATGGCCACTTCTTGTAGCTAGGCAGGATTTCCAAAGGAGGTAGGGGCCATCAATCTACTCATAAAGCTTTCAACCCCAAATTTGTCTTGCCTATAAGATGTGCATGAGGTGGAGTCGAGACTGAGGGAAAAGCCAAGTAATGGCTGTCCCAACCTGAGACCCATCCATGGGAGAGAGCCAACCTCTGGCATTATTAATGATACTCTGTTATGCTTACAGACAGGAACCTAGCATAACTGTCTCCTAAGAGGGTTCATTAAGTAGCAGATGGAGGGAGATGCAGAGACCCACTGTCAAATATCAGGCTCTTCCACAAGTCCTGTGGAGTCTTGTGGAAGAGCAGAGATAGGGAGCAAGTCATAGTGATAAAGGACACCAAAAGAAGACCCACAGAGTCAACTAACCTGGGATCATGAGAGTTCACAGAGCCTGGGCCACCAACCAGGAAGCATGCAGGAGCTGGAACTAGTCTTGCAACAAATGTGTAGTCTGGTATTCATATGGTTTCCTTAACAAGTGAAATGGGGGCTGACTGGGTCTTTGTTCCCTGCCATTTGATTCCCTTCCCCTGCACTTGGACTGCCTGGTTGGGCCTCAGTGGGAGAGGGTGTGCCTAGACCTGCTAGGACTAGATGCCCCAAGGTGGGGTAGTATTCAAGGGGGGGCTCCCTTCTCTAAGAAAAAAGGGTGAGGGCAATGAGAGGAAAGATTTGTAGGACTAGGAAGAGAGAAAGGACTGGGGCTATGATCAGGATGTAAAATGAATAAAATAATAAAAATTTTAAAAAATCCTGTTCTTCTACCTCTTCTCTGTTTTCCCTAGGGTCAGAAAATGACTGTTTCTCACTCATATTTGGTAAGAAGGGAGACTGTATCTTGTATAATTTCTTTTGGAGAGTTAACCAATTAAAAGTTTTATACTTTAAACCTCAGGTAAATGTATGTGACCATTTGATTGATCCAACTGGCCATTTTCTTTGAAGTAGTCACATAGTCAGGAGGATAGGTCTTATATGTGATTGGCTGAACCAAATAAGATACATAAATGGATTAGGGTGGGAATAAATAGACCTGATATACTGGTTGATGCTTGAACTATAGGAAACTGTAGGAGAAGAGTGAATATATGTGAGGAAGTTCAAAATGAAACTCAGAAAGGTCAGATAATCCTCAAAAAGACATTGTTACACTTTGAAGGAATATAGAACACTAGCATCTGGACCAGCAATTTCCCACTTGCAAAGTGATGAATAGAATGTTATAAGGAATTAATTCAATAAAACAATGGAATTTTAGCAAAATGAGTTTCACTGGTGTAAAGGAAATTTTTATGTAAGGTGTTTTACACATGCGTGTTGTATCAGTGGACATTCAGACACAAGGATTGAATCAGAGTTAAATTTGATGGTTATCCATATCTTTCTTTTAACAATGGCTATCATGTGCCTTGTAATGTCATCCCTATGTGGGTGCAGATGTCTGAGGAGGACAGAAAACACTGGGCTGTTAGGGCCCCTTGAACATGTTCTAAATCTAAAGATTCCTTTAATTGTACTAATTTCACATAATGCAGTGTAATTTTCATATCCAGAGAAAAGATCTAGATAGAGATATGGAAATATCTTTAAACAATGATGATCTTCCTGAGCATGCAAGTCTTAGTCTATAGCTACAGAGGCAGTAATATTCTGTAGGTCTCCTCAGAGGAAATCCACTTAGTTTCTCTAGTGCTGGCAGACACTGCAATCTCAGCTATTATCATGGTTTAATCCTCTCATTTCCTCCCCCTTCCTCCTTCTCTTCCTTCTGTTCTTATGGTTTCCAACTGAAATGTTCTCAGTAGGCCTCTGTCCTTAGCACTTAGGGGATGGCATCATTTTGAAGGCTGCAGAGGCTTTAGGAGGTAGAGTCTGTCTGATAGAAGGAGGTCACCAGGGCAGTGCTTTAAAGATCTGACCTGTCCCTGGTTCTGATCTGCTTTTACTCCTTCTGGTCTACCACCATAACAGCTTCTTTGCTCTACTCTATGTTGTTCTGAAATCTCATTGACCTCATTAACCCAAAAAAACTCCTTTTCTTCCTGCTATTCTGTTTGTCAACCTGACTCCATTTAAAATCAACTAAAACTCAAGCCCCAGGGCACTCTTGTGAGGGATTTTCTTAGTCACCATGAATCAGGGCCACATCTTTTGCTTGCAGTCTAGATACTGAAGTAGGAAACTTTGCTTTGTACCAGCTTCCTCTCACCCTCTAAGGCAAGTTCATCTATCCCGCTGTGACCAGAATTATATCCAACTTCTTCAGGATTTCTATGTAGATTAAAGACCAGCTGTTCTCCAGGGATAGTCTAGGACTTCAGCATCAGTTTGGGACTACAGAGACATCCTGTCTCATGGACTGAACAATTACTAGATTCTTGGGCTTTTGGTCAGGTGACAGCCATCGTTGGCTAGTTGGATATAAGTATATGTATGTACATGTGCGTGTGTGTATGTGTGTACGTAGTATATGTATTTGTATGTGTATGCATATGATATATATTTTTTCTATCATTTTGTTCCTTTATAGAACCCTGAATAATATACTCTCTTAAATTGTTTCCACCAGGCATTTTGTCATAGGTAAATGGAAAATTAAGAAACTCCCCCTTTCTTCTACCCTATTTTTCCACAGCAGTAAGTCCCTTCAAGTTGCTTGGTTTTGCAGAGTTCAAATCACAGCAAGATTTCCTCTGAAACATGGACCTTATCTACAGTATAGAGGCCAAAATTACTAGGCTACTTTGCTCAGGAGAAGGAAAAATACAATAAGAAAGCATAAATCAATAATTCAAAATTATCATTACATTTCTACACGTTACCAGGAGACGTACTCTACAAAATGATCAAACCTCCCACACTGTGTATATATCTTTTGTTCCTTCTAATATAGGTTGTTAACCTATATTTTATATATAAATATATATTTAATATATATTACATATTAATAACTACACATTACATATTTATATTAATATATAATAATAAATTATATATAAAGGTTTCTAATATAGGATGCTATATATTATAGGTTATATGTGTCATTAATTTATATTAGAAAGTATATAACAGAAAGTATATAAAAATTCTTCAAATCCTGCTTGTTTAGCCTTGAGGCTGGCTGGCCCTCTAGAGGAATGCTTCCTTCTCAATCTTCCCTGAGTTTCTCTCACACATCCTAACAGTCTCTGTTACCTTGCTCTGACCAAATAATGCCAGCAGCTGCAGTGTCATTCATTGTCGTGAAGCAGTGGGATTCCCTCTTATTTTGGCCTGTTTCTGCCTTGCAGTCCAGTGAGGGGATCCCTTCAGTTACTGCCCTTGTCAGACGTTTCTCCTAGAACAGGGCCTTTGGTAACACCAAAAAAGAACTAAGTGTGCCATAACTGGCACATTTGCATACGTGGGATGGCTGTGAATGGAAGAGAGTATGTGCAGTGTAGGAAGATGGGAATCTTGGGATTAAGGAGCAAGCAAGCCAAAATGGGCTGTCTGGGATAATTACAAAACACATACCTCAGAGGTTTCCCTTAGATATTACTATTGTACTACCAAAGGCAAAGGGTTTTGATTACACTGCAATTCAGTATGTGAGCACAAGCACTTGCTTCATTATGTCTTAAGAACTCTTTCCGGACATTCATAAGTAGAAATATTGTTATAAGTAAAAAAAAATCTATGAAGTTGTCAGGTGAATGATGTGGAAACAAAAAAAATGAGATAAATTATGAGCATAGATTGAAAGAATAAAAGCAGAATACCAACATGTTATACAATATTAGAAACTTTAACAATGTCAGAAACATGTTGGTGTCTATGGGACATGATCTCTGAAATTGTATATGAAATTTAAATGAAACAGTCTACTAATTTTTATCTGCTGTATAAAGGATTTAGTGTGTGTGTGCTATGTGTGTATGTGATACGTGTATCTGTCTCTGTGTGTGAGAGGTATGTGTGAGGTATGTGTGGGTGTGTGTGTGTGATGTGCATGTCTGTGTGTCTATGTCTGTGTGGTATGCGCGCATGTGCCTTGTGCGTTTCTGTGTATGGTGTGTATAGCATGTCTGTGTGGTGTATATATGACATGTGTGTTTGTGTGTGTATGTGGTATGTGTGTCTGTCTCTGTATGTATGTCTATCTTTCTGTGTGTATATGGTGTGTGTCCTGTGTGATGTGTGTGTGTGTGTGTGTGTGTGTGTGTGTGTGTGTGTGTGTGTCTCTGTGCTTTGGAGCTAGTGTTACATGTGTTCATTAGCTGGAATTTTAAGACTGGTCCTCTGCTACAAGTAACTGCCTTCTTATAGCCACGTGGTCTTCCCTCCACCCCAATCTGTAGTTTTGAAATGCTTAACACAAAAAGGAGGTTTTCTTATTGTCCCGGAGCACCTTTGAGGAAGAAGCCCCCGATGCTCTGCAGTTCATCAGGCAGCCGAGATGATAATAATGGTCTCATCTGCTCTCTCTGGGCCTGTGAGCACATGTGCAGTCTATCCTTTGTTTCAGTGTAGCCTCAGAGAAGAAGGTGGATTTCTTTTACCTCAACTGCGTTGGGGGAAAAAAAAACAAACCCGTTTTCCTCTCACAACACAATCCACTTAGAAGACATAATGATGACAAAAGATATGGAGATTTCTTTTCACCAACAAAAACACAATCAGTTTTGCAGTAGACTCTAGCTGGATATCTTACAATTTAATGTCCATTGCAATCTTGTCTGATTACATCAGGGCCAGCAAGTGGATAGCTCAGTCTGCAAGCCTGACTTCTTCCTTCACACACCATTCAAAAGCCCCAGGACTGTTCTACCTGTGTTGCTGACTGTCTGCTTGTAAATCAGAGTGTCTATGCCTCTCCTATCCAGTTCAGTTAGTTTGATAGTAGAGATTGCCAAGCCGATACAACTCACAGAACTCAGGGAACTGCTTGTATTTACAGGTTTAGTATTATTACAAAATATACAGCTAAGGATTTGTACAGAGCCCAGTGTAGGAGAAAGGGAGTTTCCACAGCTTCTTCAGATGTACCGAGCTTCCTGGAAGCTCTCCGTGTGCTCTCTTGGGGTTCTTACATGTTCATCATTGGATAAAAGTGATTGGACACAAATAACTATATATAAATGTTATTGGACCATACAAGGATAAGGCTAGTAATAGTCTAAAGCTTATATGTGGAGCGAGGTTGTATAGGTATGTGATTGGATAAATGTAATGCTAATATAAGGCTGACAAAGAAGGAAGGCTTCTGACTCTGCCTGCCCACCCTCCTGCCCTTTCTCTCTACCATATTCCCTTCTACTCTTAGGTGTGGAACAGAGTCCTTTTTAAAATTGAATCTTACTTACCACTGCATGACATAGACCCTGGAATTTCTCTATGACTAGCTCCATGCACAGAGCTGGAGGGAAACGACAGGTCCCAGGATCTGCTTTGGGAGAGTGAATTTTAGGTTTTGTGGTCTGCCTTATGTGGGAGCTAAGAACCAGGGATTATGGACAACAACTAAAATGTGTATCTCATAATGGCATAACCAGCTATTACCATCTCCTCTCCTCCTCAAATATTTACTGCCAAATGTTTTCCTTAATCAGCCACCATACCAAATTGAACTAACTTAATTCCTTCCACACACGCTGGAGTGCCTACTATGTGAACAGCAGAGTACTGCTTCTCTAGGGCAGCTGTGACCAATTACCACCAACTCTGTGTCTGGAAACATAGAAATGTATTGTTCTATGGCTCTGAAGGCCAGAAATCGAAAATTATGATGTTGGCAGGTTGTTTACTTCCAGAGGCTTTTAGAGAGAAATTATATCCCAGCCAACCATGTTGCTGCAAGCCTGTAGCCCAAACTCTAGGGAGACTGAGACCTAGGATTGACTTTGAAGATAGCCACAAATAGACTCTCCTCTTTCTTGCTAGTGGCCTGTGGCAAACCTTAGCCATCTCTCACTGTAGGCACATCAGGCTAAGTGTGGCCTCCATTTCTGTCATGCTTTCTTCTCAGTATCTTCTGTCCCCTTTTCTCTTCTTAGATTTACTACGTTCTAATCTTCCCTTAATTTAGTCCACCATGGTTTCCTATTACCAATACGTTCACAGTCCAAAATTCTACAATATGAATTACCAAGAAAATCTTATATACCCGCTGCACAGCCTCAAATGAGTCATGTTTACATGACCAAAGTTGACATAAACACAAATTTTCAGCTTGTTCAATGTGACATATATCTGAAATGTTATACATCATGGGAAGAAGTTCAGACTTAATTTCAAGACCAGAAATCTGACACTAAGGTGGACAAGGGTGGAGGGGCACCAAGGTGGAGGAGGATCAAGAAGCACTAAAGTGAAGGAGGGTGGAGGGCCACCAAACTGGAGGAGGTTGGAGGGACACCAAAGTGGGGGAGTGTGGAGGGGCATCTGGTAAGTAAATTTCAACCAGAGCTTTAGGGCTTTAGGGCTTCTTCTCCTGCTAGGTATTGTAATTCTAAAAAAGGTTTTATCTTAAAAAAAAAGAGAGAATGCACTTCAGAAATGGTTTCCTGAAGTGAGGCCCAAGGCTTCCTTCTGTCCTAACTGCTGTTTTCAAGCAAGGCAATATATTCTTGATTTTGAAATTTAGCATGGAATTAATTTCCTCATTGTTTCCACTGTATATGTGTGGATGGCTCCCAAGGCGGGTGAGAGTGAAGAGGAGAGAGGGCTGAGAGGGAGTCAAAGCCCTTAAATGGTGTCATTACTTAAAGGTGATTCCCTTCCCACCACCGCTCTATAACCCATAGCCTCTATAGGACTACCCTATATGCCATGTGTCATCCCTGTACTGTGTGAATAAAGCAGAGCATTTCCTGAAAAGCTTCTTTTCCATGGATGCTCTACCAGCAAATGTTCCCAGCTTAGACTCATGCTCATTTATGGCCTTGATGACTAACAAGTGTTCATAGGATTTAGATGCATTAAATGCAAAGGGAACGTGGGAGTTATTTAAGGAGTTGAAGCAAGTGTCTTTCACTCAGACTTGGATTCCTTTTTTATAAAATTGTACGAGTGTGTGTGTGTGTGTGTGTGTGTGTGTGTGTGTGTGTGTGTGTGTGTGTGTGTGTGTGTATAGGTCCCCAAGGAGGCTAGGAAGAGGTATCAGATCCTGGATCTCTACCTTGAGATGGAGTCACAGGCATTTGTGAGAAACCTGATAAGGATGTTGAGACAGAATTCCGGTTCTCTGAAAGAGTAGTATTTCTGAGTCATCTCCTCAGCTCCTCATGTTTGGGTTTCTAAGTTCTTCAGACAACCCAAAGCACTGGTTGTTCAAGAGGCTTTCTGGGCTTCATATTTGAAACCCCAAACCCTAAGTAAGCAAATGTATTTAATTCAATACACTTAAACATATGGATTTTTATTATTCAAATGATTTCTTCATATGCAGGGGAAAACACCTTGTAAAGTTTATTCAGAACTTCACTGTTTCAGAAATGATAGATGTTTGAAAGCAAAACCAACAAACAACTACAAGATACTCAACCTGTCCTAAACCTCTGAGATATTTGTAAAGAAAAAAAGTCTGACCACTTGCTCATTCATTTTGATTAATAAACTTCCCTCCAGTGAGATGTTCCACTGAGATCATACAAAGTCAATCCTGACAGTCCAAATCCCTCTTTCACAATATCAGCTCACCATCACCACCAAATAAATAGCAATTGTAAATTCTTCAGTACACTTTGATTTTGGGGGCATTCTTGGTAAGGTCAGAGTTTCATTCTGTGGTTTTTAATTAGTTTTGTTTTCTTCATTTAAATTTCTCTTTTGAGAAATGGGATTGGAAAGAAGATTGAAAAGCATTCTTCCATCAAAATGTATCTACTTAGAATGAATTTAACTATGAACACTAGTGGTTTGCTTAGGGGCCATGTGGTTGGGGGATCATACAGAGATAGAGGCTGGTTTCCATAGGTGTGGTGGGAGGGTTTCTTGTTCTCTTTATGAGTAGTTTTGTCAAGTGGTAGAAGATGCAGGTTCTGCATGGAATCTTACTCTTTCATGTGGTAACAGGTGATATCAGGCAAATTATTAGCTCTAAGATATGACTATTACATGGAGCATGAGAACAGCATGCAAAGTTTATGAATGCCAGTTATGAACCTTCAGATGAAGGTTCTCTCCTCATCATCTCTGGCTATTTCATTGGTAAACTTCAGACCTCAGGATGACAGCTGTGAAGGACAGGAAAGAAACAAACTTCCAGCTGGAAGAAGGAGTTTGATGTGAGGAAATCAGAAATCATGGAGCTAAGAGGAAGATGAAATAAGAAACAGGCTGGACCAGGTCATTAAGGGTCCCATTTGCCCCAGTAATAACACTGGCCATATCTAAATTTACTGAGAATCCAAAGAAATTGCACAATTTCATTTATGGTTTAAATGGGTCCTTTAGCTGATGGTGGTGGGAAGATGAGGAATTCAATCTGAGCTATATACTGACTGCAAAGCTAGCCTGGATGTATACTGAGTGACAGAGGGAGGGACAGAGACAGAATCAGAAAGACCAGTCAGTTGGAGCCTTGTGGAACAGGTCAAGAGTTTAGAGGAAAGAAATTGTATTCAGTAGTTGGTGTTGTCTTAGATAAGTCTTCTGAAGTTCAAGAGCATAAATTCTGCTTAAGTCCACACAATTTCCATGGGGTTTTGCTAGTGATCAACACTACTGTCAGTAAAGAACAAAAGTGTAGTATTGGTGAGAACCAGATGGATTAGAACTAGATTTCTGCTTCCATCTAGCCCTACCTGCTTGATCTCTCCTCACCCTGTAGTGTGGTGTGTAAAACTTCAACACAGGTGGAGTATCTGTCTTCTGGAAAGAATAATAAAGTAGTATATATAAAAGGTTTAGAATAGAGCTTCATGGTAAGAAAATGAATGTAAATGATTGTCATCAAGAAGGTTAAGATTGGTCATCCTTCTTGAGTTTCATGTGTTCTGTGCATCTAGGGTAATTCGAGCATTTGGGCTAATAGCCACTTATCAATGAGTGCATACCATGTGTGTTTTTCTGTGATTGGGTTACCTCACTCAGGATGATATTTTCCAGTTCCATCTACTTGCCTATGAATTTCATAAAGTCATCATTTTTGATAGCTGAGTAATATTCCATTGTATAGATGTACCACATTTTCTGTATCCATTCCTCTGTTGAAGGGCATCTGGGTTCTTTCCAGCTTCTGGCTATTATAAATAAGGCTGCTATGAACATAGTGAAGCATGTGTCTTTGTTATATGTTGGGGCATCTTTTGGGTATATGCGCAAGAGACTGAACCCCCAGTGAATGTGATTGTTGGGGGGAGGGGAACACTCATAGAGAAGGGGAAGGGGAGAGGTTAGGGGGATGTTGGCTCAGAAACTGGGAAAGGGAATAACAATTGAAATGTAAATAAGAAATACCCAAGTTAATAAAGATGAAAAAAAAAAAAAGAAGGTTAAGATTGAGTGCAGATGTTAGCATTGGACCCAAGCACGCAATGGACACTCAGCATGCAAACAGTCTTTTGTGTTTGGTACTTACAATCTTGTAGAGGTGACAGTCACAGAAAGAGATTGACACATGCCTGTGTCATAATTGCACAGCCAACATGGAAAAAACCATAGATAATAGAAACCTCATGGCACAAGCTTTTGGATTGAAGTCATATTCTGTTCCAACCCTTTCTTTTTCAGTCCCAATTTTCTGTTCAATGTTCCAGCTTGTTCCTTCTGCTAACTTGCCTGGAAGTTGGACACCATGTGAGCGTTTGAATCTGAGGCCCGAACCTTAAAGCAGATATAGGATTGCTTTTCTTTTTTGTTTTTCTTAAGCTCTTACTTCTAGTTTGTGTTCCAGTAAACATGTATAGTTATAGCCATCTGAATCTACTTGGCTTAGCTATTAACAATCCAGCATGTTCTGACTTCGGACAAAGAAACGTTAGCAAAACTGTAACAAGCACTGTGTAAAGAGAGTCTCAAAGAAAGGATTTAAAGGTTTTGCTTTGGGGGTGAACTTTTAAATTCTGGGTTGAATATTGAACATGTCACATGAAATCATTTATTATTAGTAAATATGTACTGTAACAGAAGAGATACTTTTGCCTTAGAAGGTTTTGAATAGTTTGGCAAGGCATGTATAGAATACATTAAAATGTGAAAATGTGATATTCAATCATGGCAATGGTGAGGTAAGGAGTGGAGATGCTGTATGCATCCAAAGAATTTTGGATATGCATCTAGGAGGCAGCCCACATTGGCATAAAGACTAGAGCTCTAGTATCATGGTGCAAGATGATTTAAATATGAGCTTTACTCTACCCATCGATTATACCAACCTCCCTAATCATCTCTCTGAATTTCCAACTGAGAATATTATTAATTTCATTGAATTTTTACTGAAAACTAAATATTAGTCCAAATAAAAATTAGGACTCAAAATAATGATTTGTTCTTTTCAATGTTAAATTATTTTCAATGTTCAAACTATGTAGACTTTAATCAACAACCATTTCTACATTCAATCCTTATGGTTCAAGCTTCATCCTTAGAAATAATTTGTGCATAGAACTTTTTTGTACATTGCAGCATAGATGGGAAGAAACTCTATGCTGGTCTTATCATGTGAATGCTATGGGGTCCCAGCTCTTTAGTTACTTGGTACAACAAAGCCCAATGTTTCTGGTATATTGCCAGCATATAAGTTATATGTATATATATTACACATAAGAGTGAGGTAGAAGTTGTAGTTGGGTACAACTAAATTGTCTTTATGTTTAAAGATTTTGTTCCAGGGAAATAGATGACAGCTAAACTTTTCCTAAAAACTACGAAATACATTTCTAAACCCTAAGAATGGCAAAGAAAAATACTTTTCCTAAATACTACAAATTTTCTAAATACTACAAATTTTCTAAATACTTGTATTTACCAAAGTAAATATGAGTCTCAATGAGGTTAAAGGTTTATGATTTACCCATTGACTATTCATCCCCCAAAATGATACAGGGTGAAAGCTCTCTAATCAGAAGCCTCAGGGTTTCCTTCCCCACAGGACCCTGGAAATCTCAGTGACATCTACATTCTTAGCACCAGTTTGGTCTGTTCAGGCTGGTGCCTATATGCTTTACACAGCAGATGCCCTTAAACCTCTGAAGGCATTTGCAACATGGAGCCAGTTACTTTATAAAATACTTTCTAATGTAGATCTCTTTGACATGACACAATTGACCAATGATCTTTCCCCTGAGGTTTCCTGTGCACACATTCCCATTGCCTAGTCCCCAACCCCCATCTGATTTATCTTGACGTGATTCAATTAGTTGTTTTCTTTATATCCTGAGTTCTAAAAACATTAAATTAGACTTAATATTTAATACTTGGAAAAATCTTAATGGCAAAGGTATAGCAGAAAGTCAGTACCTGCCAATTGAAGAATATGAAGATAAATAAGATGTAAAGAAGACATGTCCTTAATTTCTAACTGAGGACATATCTGTTAAAGGTGCTGAGCTCTATGACCTAACACTGTTATAGAAGGAGGAACACTGGGTTTCTATGAGCATTTTGAGTGTTAGCTTCTGACATTTTAGCCTTTAAATTGATTCCAATGATAAAATTAGTGTTGTCTTCAGATGATGAAATGTTATACAAAATCCAACTGATATGTCCTTTTAAATAATATTTTTCTTTCTTTCAGATGTGTGTGTGTGTGGTATGCATGCATGTATATTATTCATGTGTGCATGTGCATGAATGCACTCATGCACACGTGATAGATACATGTGGAGACCCAAGGTTAACATCACATGTATTCCCTCATGTCTTTCTGCTTTATTTATCGAAGTAGTTCTCTTAGTTGTGTCTAGTTGCTCTGGCTGTCCGATCTCCACCTTGTGAGACTAGAAATACAGGCAGATGGTCACAGCCAACCTCCCATGTCATCTAAAAGGATCCTAAAAATCCAAATGCCTATCTTGCTTATACAGCAAATGCTTTAACCACTGAGTCAATTCCTCAGCTCCAATTAATATTTTAACCACTAATTAGTCTGACTTCACATGTTGAGGAAAACTAACAAAAATATGAAATAAACTTCTAAGCCTAGATGTGAAGGTCCCCAATATCTCTCAGTTTTACCCTTTAGGAGGGCGATTTTTTCCCAAGAATACAGTATGAACTTCCTTTTACAAGTAGATTTTGACTCCATTTTAGTACAGATCTAAGAAATGGGATGCATCTTTTTGGACATGAAAACAGCAGTCCCTGTCCCACCCCACCTTCAGACACAGATTGATAATAGCTTATTTCCAAAAGCAGAAAGGAAGTCACCCTATACCCTGGGACAATATGAGCACATAGTATACCAAAGCACTATCAGACAAACCAAGTCCAGGAACTTACCATGCTCCAGATTGTGGAAAGGAAGCAACATTCCCACCTAGACCCTGGAGAAAAGAGGAGGACCCCTAAGACTGCCATAATAGCAGCCCTCACTGACCTGTCATCCGATCCTCTGATGTGGGCATCAAAGGGTGGGCTAACAGAGGTTTCCTATTGGCTCAGTTTCTCTTTTGACATGGCATTCACCTACTTGTCCAACTAGTTGAACCTGGATCTGTCCTTTGGCTCTACAGACTCTAGGGTTTTATATATATATATGTATATATATATGTATATATATATATATTTGTTTCTATCAAATAGATAGTTATATACATACATACATACATACATACATACATACATACATACACACACATGCTGTGGCCTGTGTAATGTATGAATTGAAACTCAATATTATTTATTTTATTTATTTAATTATTGCTTAATAAGCTCTGGTGTTGTGGAAAGACACAAAGATGATCATCTATGCTCCTGATAGTGTGTTCAAAACATCTTGTGACTAAAGAAGCTAATTTCTGTAAGAGAATTTGCTTTTTCTCCTGTTGATATTAATTCCTGCTCCCCTATTTATACATTTATTAAATCAAATCCCATCGTTATGGCTTTCAATGATGCTAAGAGGCACTTAGGTCCACAAACCTGCTATCTCAGTTTCCCCATATTCCCAAGTAAATTAGAAAACAGAGCACGACAAATTCAGAGGCAAATGCTGGCAGCAAACCACTGGACTGAGAACGGGGTCCCTGTTGGAAGAATTAGAAAAAGGATTGAAGGAGCTGAAGGGGTCTGCAACCCCATAAGAACAACAATACCAACCAACCAGAGCTCCCAGGGACTAAACCACTACCTAAAGACTATACATGGACTGATCCATGGCTCCAGCTGCATATGTAGCAGAGGATGGCCTTGCTGGGCACCAATGGGAGGAGAAGCCCTTGATCCTGCCAAGGTCAGACCCCCCCCTAGTGTAGAGGAATGTCAAGGTGGGAAGGCAGGAGGGGGGTGGTTGGGGAGGGGGACACCCTTATAGAAGAAGGGGAGAGGGATGGGGTAGGGGGCTTAGGGATGGGAAACCAGGAAAGGAAATAATATTTGAAATGTAAATAAAAAAGTCCAATAAAACTTAAGAAAAAGAATGTATTTAGTTTAACCAATCCAATTGGCAAGAAGTAGGTTTCTATTTCCTCTTCCTTGGTCCTGTGGCCATCTTTCAATTGATAGAAAGACATAACACAAAGGCTAGATGATGCAAAAATTTAACTTTATGGCTGGTTTTCTCATTCCTTCTTAGGAGGAAGAGTGCCTGGACTCTAGGTTGTCTCCACTATCTTTCTTTCCATATATTTATTCCACTGGGACAAAAAACTGGTATCTTAAAAAATCTCTTCTTTTTTTCCCCCTGGCAATGGACAATGGTTAAGTTGTTCTTATATCAATCAGGGTCAGAGCAGAAGGTAGTCCTTTGTTCATCCTAGCTTGATGCCTGGCTTGGTGGCCAAAGCTGTCTTATGCTTAGGACTCTTAAAAATCAAATCAAATCAAATCAAATCAAATCAAATCAAATCAAATCAAATGCAGGCATCCCAGTTTGGGAAGAGGAAGATAGAGTCCTATAGACTGCCATGCTACCCACAGACCTACCCTTCAGTGCATGACACAGGAGAGCCATAGACACCCCCTTGCCACTTTGCTAGTAGCACAGATGGAGGATGTCACCCAAAAGCATACAAGCCTCACCTGCAGCTTGCAGTGGGAGCTATCACAACATGTAAGTCTGTGGTGGTCAGATGGGAGAGAAAGAGATGTGGAACAGCTCGAATATTATAAAGAGAGATAGAACTGGAGACTCCAGGATAAAGAAGAGTAACCTCTTTGTGAGTGGCCAGCCATGACACCTGGGTCCATGGTGAGGTCCATCTCCATTTGCCACTGAGGGTCATGTCTGAGTCCATGGCTATGCAATCTCAGGATTCAGTGTCAATGTCCATGACTTATATTACTGCTAGAGAACATCTGAATGTCCCTGGACATGGCACTGTGGATGTCCAGGGGCTGTGCATAACTAATTGTACTCCTCACTCAACGAAGTGCTCTGGAGAGCTCTGTGCATCTCTCATCAATGGTAGCACTTAGGAGAATGGGCCCCGAGTCTTGCCCAGGCAACACAGTAGAGTTAGCTGTGGTGGCAGGGATGTGGGTGAGCTGCCAGAGGGCATGAGTGTGGGAGAGCTGACCTTGCCACTCATCTACCATGGGGAAGGGGGCAAAAGGGCAAAGGATATGTTGCTGGCCCTCTTGCCACCCCTTTGCCAACTCTGGCAGTTGGGAAAGCTGTGCACAGGATCATGAGCTCAGGAGAGCTGGCCCTGCCCCTCACCAGCTGCAACAGGAGAACAGGCCCTGTACCTTGCCTGGACCATATAGCAGAGCTTACCCTTGTGGCATGGACACAAGTGAGCCAATCTATAGGACAATGGCCCAGGAGAGCTGTTGTTGCTGCAACCAATCAGGTAAGGTAGCCTGGGGGGAGGAGATGCTCTCTGTCCTCTTGCTCCTCCCCACCTGAGACAGTTGGGAGAGATGTCCCATGGGGTCACAAGAATGGGTGAGCTGTGCCTGCCCTTCACCGGCTACGCAGCATTAAGGAGAGTGGGCCCTGTACCTTGCCTGTGAAGCACAGTAGGGCTGGCCCCACTTGGAAGGGGCATGGATAAGCCAGCCCTAAGTGTGGGAGAATAGACAAGTTGTCCCAGTCCCTCACAGGCTGGAGCACTTGAGAGAGTGAGCCCCTCTCCTTGACTGGGCAGCAGAGTGGAGCTGGATCTGGAGATGTGGGTGCAGATGAGCCATCCCAGAGGGCATGAGGTCATTAGAGTTGAGCCTGCCACCTGCTGATGGTTGTATGGGTAGCCTAGCCAGAGTAGTGCTGGATAGTGCCCTGGTGGTACAGACTGATCAGCTCAATTACCACTCCGGCTCAGATCCAGGACTTGGCCCACCCCCAATCTATATCATCTGCACACAGCTGGGACATGTGAAAGGGCCAGTTCTGCTGTTCCCAACCTTCAGGATCTCCATGATACAGGGCGACAACAGAATAACCAGAAGAAGTTTCTGATGAGGATTGAATATTGATGGTATCACAGAAGCCAAAGATCTGGAACAAGACCAATGATTCATTGCAATGAACATTTGCAAGTGAAGAAATATGTTCAGGGAGATATACTGTGGGACACAGTGTGATACAGTAAAGCTTCCATGATGAGATATTTTCTATGATTTGTTTTTGTTTTGTTGTTGTTACTGTTGTGTTTTATTTTGGGGAGAGGTTGCAAGGGTGAAGGGCAGATATGAAGGGATGTGGAGATGAGTAAAACTTGGGTGCATGATGTGAAACTCACAAAACCAAACAGTTTTAGAGATTAAAAAATCCCATCTTTATTAAAGAAAAATCTCCTGGACTCTTGTGGGATGCTCTACTTGCTTGTGTCCTGGCAGATTGCTTTGTCACTAGGTTGATTTCATCTTCTCTAAACTGTAAAGATGCCAGGCCTCTTACTGTCTTGGTTTGAAGCAGCTATCCTTCTCCCTCTTCTTTTTTCCTTTCCATATTTGTTCTTTCTTTTCCCACACATCCTTTAGCCTATTCTGTGCTTTGTTACCAACCACTTGGAGTTTTTATCAGTTCCTTGGCTCTTTGTTCAATTTGATGTTCAGTTCATGGTCTACCTGGGCTTTCTTTCATGAGTCATTCTTTCTTTTTATGTGTGTGTGTTTTGAATCTCTGTATGTCTGTGTACCACTTTCATGCCTGGTGCCCACAGAAAAAGAAAGTGTTATATTTCTAGGAAATAGAGTTACAAAATGGTGGAAGCCAACATATAAGGACTAGAAATTGAACCCGGGTCCTCTGTAAAGGCATACAGTGCTCCTAAGTGTGGAGGTTTCTCTTCAGGCCCAAGTCAATCCTCATTTCCCAGTTTCATTAGATGACATCTCTGCCTCCACTTGTTATTTCTCCAATATTTCCTGTCTCATCTACTCTGGTGGTTTTAGTCAAATACATGGCTACTCTTTCATTCCCTCCAATCACCTTCAGGTAGTCATTATGGTTCAATATTTACTCTTACTCATTTTTACTTGTATAGAAGTTTAGTTAAGATAATGATGTCAAAAGCGCGTTGTAACTTTCTCATTCATATTTTTCTTGTTATGCATCTTTGCTCTTGCCTAGAATATTGTTAGAAACTTGTCTAGAGTGAACTTAAAAGATGGGATTTTTTTTTCAACACAGCCAACAGTTCTTGCCTCAAAGAGAATGGGAGACAATTTATTGTGGAGCTAAACGTTAGTGACTGTCCTCGTCAAGGTCTATTTCTGTGAAGAGACACCGTGACCCCAGCAACTTTTATAAAGGAAAAATTTAATTGGGGCTACCTTACAGTTTCTGAGTAGATTGTTGTCTTTATGCAGGTGGAGACAGGCACAAGATAAGGTAAGGCCTGTGATTGGGCAGTGGAAAAGGAAGGTGAGGACAGAGTTTTTGTAAAGCAGGAGAAAGGAAAATAACCAAGAACGAGGCAGAGAATGACAACCCAGATCCGTGTGGCCTTAAATAGCCATAGGTAGTTATGAATATTTCTTAAGGGATGGAATTTTATAGGACAATTTGTCTTATCTAGGTGGGTAGTTTATGTCATTATCAATTGGTTGTGAGTTTATTGTGTGGACATTTTGTAGAATGAGAATTTAAGATATAAATTTGATTGCTAAATTACAAGCTTATTGAGTTTTGACTTTAATGGGTTACTGGGAGTTCAGACTATAACCACAGGGGGCAGATGATGGGAATGTGTGCAGAGTTCAGCAGCAGAGAACCAGGAGGGCGGCTGCTCTTTCTAGGACCAGAGAATAGCTAGAGGTAGTGTGGCCTGGTGCCCTAGAACTGGCTGCCAGGATCCCGGCTAGTGAGGGTTTGTGGCTATTTTAAGATTTACCAAAACAGAGTCCATTGTCATCATGATGAGAATCTTGGTGGCATACAGGAAGATATAGTACTGGGGAAACAACTTGGGAATTCTACATGCAGATCCACAGGGCAGCAGGAATAGAGACACTGGGTCGCTTTAGGGTACTGAAACTCCAAAGCCTCTCGGGGACACACTACCTCCAACAAGTCCATGCCTACTTCAACACAGCCATGCCTCCTAATCCCTCTCAAGTAGTGCCTTTCCCTAATAACCAAGCATTTAAATGTATGAGCCTATGGGAGCCATTTCTATTCAAACCACCACATTCCACTCTTTGCCTCCCATAGTCATATAGCCATATTGTGAGGCAAAGGTACATTCAATATAACTTCAAAAGTCCCCATAGTCTATCTGCAAGAGTCTCAATACTATTTAAAATCCCAAAGTTCAAAGTCTCTTCATAGATTCATAGGAATTCCTTAACTGTAACCCTCTGTAAAATCAAAATCCATAAGCTGAGCTCATACTGGCAACGTACAATGGCACCGGATAAAAATGTCTGTCCAAAGGGGAAGAAAGGGGGCATAGTGAGGAAATATTGGAGTAAAGCAAGATCTAAAACCATCTGGGCACACTCTAACCTCTGCATCTCCATGTCTGTTATCAAAGCAATCCAGATCTCCAACTCCTTTCAGCTTTGTTGACTGCAACAAACATTTCTCTCTTGTTCTGTTTCCATATAGATGTGAAACTTTCCTTGGCACATATCCCACGACTGGCTCTCCAACATCTTGGGGTCTTCAACATCACACAGGTTTCACATTCACAGGTTCAGAATGGCTTCTCTGGCCATACATTCAGTGACAACACTGACACCTGCCTGGCCTCAGCAGCTTTCCTTAGCTGGGAATGGATAGTCCACAACCTCTGTTTTATGTGCTTGGCTCTAAAGCCCAAACTTGGCTGAAACTGCTAAGTTCTGCTGTTTGCTGGGGCTAAAACCTGACCCACACATTCAATTACATCTCCATCAGCTTTCTTATTTTTGGTTTCCTTCACTGCTCAAAGTTTTCTTAAATTCCTTTCCAAAGTTGGAAGCTTAGCTGGGTAGGGTCTTGCTCCAAGGTCACCACTTCCTTTATTCCACAGAACATCAATCTTTTCTTTAATCTGTTAATCTCCTTGAGCTCAGAACTTTTCTCCATTGTATTTCCTTTCCCCAAACTGTACATTTTGTATGTTTTCCTTGCTCAGCGTGCTCCTTTTCATTACAGATCTTATGATGGTTTGTATATGCTTGACCCAGGGAGTGGCACTATTAGAAGGTATGGCCTTGTTGGAGGAAATGTGTCACTGTTGGGTGGGCTTGGAGACACTCCTCCTAGCTCCTCCAAGGTGCTGAGTCTATTCCTGGCTTCCTTTGGGTGATGATGTAGAACTCAGCTCCTGCTGCACCATGCCTGCCTGGATGCTGTGATGCTGCCATGCTCCTGGCTTGATGATAATGGACTGAAGCTCTGAACCTGTAAGCCAGCCCCAATTAAATGTCCTTTATAAAACTTACATTGGTCATGGTGTCAGTTCACAGCAATAAGATCCTAAGTAAGGTCATGGTGTCTGTTCATAGGAATAGGACCTTAACTAAGACAGAGCTACATAAGTTTGGCCACTAAAACCCATATGAAAGAGTCAATAGTAGACATTTAAAAAATCTCCTGTGTTAACACCATTAATTCAAAACTCTCTAATTTAGCCTCAGTCAGACTTTTCAGTCAAGGGCAAAAGGTAGCCACATTCTTCTTCATAATATCACAAGGATGGTCTCTACGCTTCTTCTCTGAAACCTCTCAAGATAGGTCACCATAATCTACACTGGTCTCAGATGTATTACTCCTTTACTATGGCCCATTAAGCCCCAGTTAAAGCATTCAACTCCTTTCCCAACTCAAAGTCCCAAAGTCCGTATTCCATCTGCAAGAAACATGATCAGACTTGTCATAGCAATACTCTCATCCCCAGTGCCAACTACTGTCTTAGTCAATGTCCTTTTGCCATGAAGAAACATCATGGCCATGACAACTTTTATAAAGGAAAGCATTTTATTGGGGCTTACTTTCTGTTTAGAGGTTTTGTCCATCATCATCATGCTGGGAAGCTTGGTGGCACGCAGGCAGACATGACACTGGAGTAGTAGTTTGAGAGTTCTCCATCCAGATCTGTAGGCAGCAGAAAGAGAGAGCTACTGAACATGACTTGTGCTATTGAAATCCTAAAGCCAGCCCCAGTGACACAAGTTCTCTAGCAACACTTCCTAATCTTTCTCAAGTAGTACTATTCCTTAATAATTGAATGTTCAAATATATAAGTTTATGTGAGCCATTCCTATTCAAACCACCACAGTGACCATGGCCAGGTACACAGATTCAGATTTTCCAACATAACACATTCTAAGTGCAATACATTTTTATTAGTTAAAACAAGTCATAAACCAAAGTGCTTACTAACACATTGATGAGGGCCATAGGAAGGTGGGTTACAGCAAAGCAGGAGAAACTCTGCTACAGGTTTCTGATAATATCTAATAGTATTAGCATTTGGATTGGTGAAACCTAGTGGTGCCCTAAGAATATATTGTAAGGTTTTGTGATAATCATGAAAGTGTTAGTTCAGAAATGGGTGGGTAGTGGGTAGCTTTCAAAAGGCTAAAAATAGCCCAAGATAATTAGACATTATTTGTCTGGAGACTATATTAAAAGTCTGTAGTTTTTAAATATCAATAATACTCAAGTTCAGGTGTTTGGCCTTGTTGAATTTTAACATGGTGCAAGTCTCCCTCTCCACATTCCAAGGATTTGAGCTCACAGCTTCTCTGTTTTTCTCTCCTTCTTAAAATTTTGTTCCATACTTTTTGAGTTTGCTTTTAACTCCTATTATCTAAAGACCAAGACCCTGTAAAAGGGGCTTTGTGTTCCCCATAAACAAGAAACCTTCAATTCAGCTGTTTCACCTCTGTTACACTGAGATATGATTGAAGTGACAAAAGAAACATCAATTATTAATGCATGAGGGGCCACTCCAATATATCACCCATATGAGCTTAGAAAAAAGAAAAATGTGTGACTGTACCAATCTTGAATTAGGCAAGTTAATATGGTGTATTGGCCAGCAGCAAAGACATCTCTGAGACATGATTATTAGACATATGGTCTTCCTGAGGCCCACATAGCCAAAATTTGCTTAAGTAATTAACTTTTTAATGCTGAGTATCTAACCCAGGGCCTTTTACATACTGGGGAAGCACTCTATTGACTGCTACATGTCAGCACCAGAATGTGAGTTTTTATCAGATGTGTGCATTCAAATCAGAATGCATTGGCACAAGGAGATATCCTTCAAGTATCTCAGGCTATTTTGAGATCTTTTGAAAGCTATCCATTACCCACCCATTTCTGAACTAACACTTCCAATTCAGGTCAAGCCCACTTTAGCACTTCCAAGGCACTTCTGTGATGACTTATCTCACCTCTTAGAACTCATACTGTGTGAGGAGTAATGAAGTGCTGCAGGTAAGAGAGATGAAAGATGCACTCAGTTGTTGAGCTTTGGTCTGTTGCTATGTATTGTAATGCTAAATTCTATACCCAAAGGTCTGGGTCCAATGTTTACAAACTTTTGTTATGCAAACTTTGTTCCTTATTTAAAATTACTGGTTAAATAAAATTGGCTACAACCAGTTACTGGAGGGATTAGAGTTAGTTGGGTTCGGATTGACATGTTTCCAGGAAGAGAGAAAAGGGGAAGGAGGAGAAGGAGGAAGAGGAGGAGGAAGCCACCATGAGCAGAGAGGAACCATGAGCACATGGCCAGGAGAAACACCAGGTATCTGCAGTACTGCAGACTGGGAAGGTAGCCAGGTCTGCAATTAGAAGAATAGATTAGGGGTTACCCCTCAGTAATTGTCAAAGGTAAATAAAATAACCATAGTCTGAGTCTCATTTATTTGTAAGCTAGTTGGGGACAAGCTTAAATTGATTGTATTACAATTTGGCACCCAACATGGGGCATAAAACTAAACTATCTTAGACTCCCTCCCAACCCTCAGTCCCAAGGCAGTCATAAACAATAACAATTATTCTTGTGAACACCTTAAAGAACGAGAGCTGCAGATACTTCTAGTTTTTCTGACCACATACTAAGTTTGGAGCCACACAACAGGGAAATATATCTGGATCCAGCAATATTTGCACCTTTCTCTGAAATATGAAACAAAAATGCTTCATTTTTTCCAAGCCATGTGGTTGAAAGCTAAATGACTGTGGAATATAAAGGTTTTTTACAAAGAAAACAAGCAAAAACCTGTAAACAGAAAGGAAAGCTAGAGTAATGTAAAATTTCTAGTAGCCCCATAAGAACTACTCCTTAGTAACAAGCAACATGATTGGGTCAGGTTTGCATCACTCTGCCTTAGTCAGGCAAGCTTGAGAAAACAACAGAACCTCTTTCTGGACTCTCAGTGTTCTCCTCTTTGAAATAGAAGAATAATATTGAATTCACAGAGTTGTTTGAGAATGATGTGAAAACCATGAAAATTCATTCTTCCTTTTGAGCTGGACATAAATAGACATTAGAGGAGGGGACTGAAGAGTGAATGGAGTCCGATGTGGTTGCAGGGCTACCTTTCAGAAGGAAGTGAACCCTGGAGCAGAAAGAACAATACCACCCATATGCAGGCAGGATCAGTATGGCCCCCTGAGATAGCTATCTTTCTTAGCATCACTAGCCTGACAACATCATTTGTTTCTATCCTGGATGTGGAATCTTGACACTTGATAAATCTATGTAAGAACAGTAATGGAATTCAGTCTTATTCCTGGAATACTTGTTAGAAGTAGCCACACTTTCTCTGTTAGTTTTCATGAACAATTTCCCCTTCCATTGATACCTGCACATAAAACTAAGAGTGATTCTCCAGAAGTCCACACTCATTCAGCCTCAGAGGATGTATGTCTGTTCTTCAGTACACTGGGTCCCACTCCTTTACTTTGTCTCCTCTGTATTCTTTTTCCTGATTGTGGCAAGCGCTTGGAAATATGGATTATGGGTCTTACTCTGGTCTAACTTAAGATCACCTCTGTCTTCCCCCACTAGAAACACTTTCATTCATTTGACAAAGATTTAATAATTGCTAATTTACAAAGGAACAAGATACATTTCTACCAAGGAGCTCATTCTCCTGAGAAGTTGTATGTATGATTTAGCTACAATAAAGAAAGAACACATCAAAATGTCAGGCATCATGCTAAGCACAGTGTGTCCTTCTCTTGCTTCTTGGGAAAAAATGAGGCTTAGTAAGGAAAGGTAACCTACGAGGGGCATTCAGCTAGAAAAACGGCACGTGCAAAAAATGGCACGTGCAGAATACTGTAAACCCTGCTAGCCCAAGTTATAGAACAAGCATGACACAAAAATTAGCTGTTTGTGTCAAAGTAGAAGTGCAGAACCCAGAACTAGATTGTTCCAATGGAGACACCCCTGCCCTGGGGCTCCCTGCTTTGCATCATTCTCTAAGAAATTAATTCCTTCCACTGTGTGCTGTTTCTCTTGTACAGATGCCTCCCAGCTGGATCTGGGACCAAGAAGTCACCTGCAGAATGTTGCGGCTCGCTCTCTTTCAATCTCCAGGAGAAAAACAAACAAAAATTCTGTGCTTAAATTTCACACACCTTTTAACTCTCTAGCAGCCATTCGGTCTCTGCTGCTTCTGTTTTGTGGATGAATTCGGTTTGTGTGATATTTCCCCCTTAAAATTTAAGGACATGCATCTTCATGAAAAGAACAAAGGGAGAAAAACAACTTGTAAATTATCACAAGAAAAGCCCCTGCTAAAAGCAGTAAGTTGGCTGACAGATGGCAGAATCGTTGAAAAGCGAACACCATATTTACTAAGTTTACCCCACTAAGTAAGCCAAAAAAGTGTTATCTAATTCTATCCCCTGTGTATGTGTGTGTTTTGGAATAAACAGATGCCTAATGAGGAATGTGTCTAGTGTAGTCTTAGAGGAACCTGGATATACCCAGGTTCTCATGCAGGGTTTGATTTTGACAAATATCAGTGTTCAGAGTCGAATCTATGGTAAATAAAGTTGTCAGAATGAAAACAGTATTAAGATGCTGTCAAAGCAACAATATTTTAAAAATAAAACCTCCTGGATTTTTATACTACATAAATTTGTGTCTTAAAAATCTTCTCTCATTTATATAGCTTTATAATAGCTACAAAGTACTACAAAGGACATAGGCCTTGCCACTCTTGGGAAATCTGGACGTGGGCACAGTTGGTGTGGCTAATTAGGATATTGTCATGTTCTGAAGCACATGGAGACAGTTAACCAAGATATGTAGTAATTTATATATTGTGCAGAATGAGCTCTTTTCCTTGACTCACTTACTCTAAAAGCCATAGTTTCCTGAAAGGAGGAAGTCATGAGGCTATGTAGCCAAATAAAGAGGGTGCATAATCTAGTTGCAGCCACAGAGGATAAGCAGTCAGGGATATCACGTTCATAACAGGATCCTACATGAATTCAATGCCAACTGAGTGCATTCATTAAGATTTCTAGAATGTGGGCCGACTGGATACGAGTTAATGACACTGTGGGTTTTTCAAGTAAAATATTGAGATCAGCCACTTGCACAGTGGTCACAAGGATTATATCAATAGCCAGCATGGTTTATACTAAGGGATTATCATGGGTCACATGACACAATCAGCATGAGATGTATCATAGGGGCAGCTTGGGACATCACAAGATCAGCATGAGATATGCCAATGGGATATTATGGTATGTATCATAGGATTAGCATGGAATGTATCACTGAATTAGCATGGGATATAGCACAAGGGTATCATGGATGTGGCACAGGTTAACATGAGATATAGTATGGGTAACATTAGCTTTCTCTGGTCTCACTAGTTGACTAACACAAGGAAAGAAAAGCCAAAGTAGCTTGTGCTTTCTTCCCTCCTCCCTTCTTTTCTTTGTCCCTCCCTTTGCCCTCTTCCTTCTCCCTTCTTTTTTTTTTCTATTTCTCCTATTATAAAGCATGGAAATATAGCTGTCAATCAGTTCATTTATTTGAGACAAAGTAAACTTCAGATTTAGAAGTCTCACTAAAATTAATATTCCAGAATAGTAAAAGGATACATTTTTTTAAAACACCAGAGAAACAAATGTGCAAACCTCTAATAAAACTTTTAAAAAGCAAAATGTAGGGGGGCTATCAGAGAAAGGACACATGAACAAGTCCCTGACCAAAATCTGAGATCTGAATATTTGATAGTAACAGACAGAGCAGACATCAGAGCAAAAAGACCAGATCATTAGTTGGCCTAAATTGTTATTTAGTGACTGCTAATCTAACCTGCACATAGGACATGCATAACTCAGAGCTCTAATATGTTTTCAGTACTAATGGGTAAAGCCACGTCTATAGGTCTAATTACTGTTTATGGTACCCAATTCAGATCCCCACTCAGAAAAACACTACAGCTACATGGCTGCTGCTAGCTCTCATTTCCCTTTAAGAGGGTGGTTATTGGTTGAGGAGCACCACCAGCTCCCCTAGAAGCCACATGGCTTCCAGCACACAAAGATATGCCACCACCTGAGGCCTCCCAAGGCTGGTGACTGCTTCGTACATGTCAGCTACCTGCTTGTATCAGCACAGGAGACAGTCTGCAGAAGAAGTCATGCTCCAGAACTTTCTAAAGTTATGGCTGAAGCTAGACATGTGGGAAGATGTGCTAGGCCTTTCCTTTCTCTCTGCCTGTGGGGATGGAGACATCCTTTTGGTAAGCTTTCCATTTTAGCTCTCACAGGAGAAGCCCTAAGATAGACCTGAGCCCCTCTCCTTCATCCCTAGGATCTTAATGTCTACATTCCTATAGGTAGTGAAAGAAAACCTATTGACTGCCCTTTGTCAAGACAATGATGCATCCTTAGAGGACCAGGAGAGGCTCCATGTCTCTGATCTCTAGTCCTAAAGTCTCTTAATACCTGAGGGGAGCAGCAGGGTTGAGCTGCCCCCCTCGAGTAGCAGCAAAGCCTCTTAGGAACACATGACTTCCAGGCTGGGAGCTGGGAACCATTTCTTCCTCTCTAAAAAGTAAACGGTTCCAACTCATGTAAAGTTTCCACCGAGTAGTCCTGTTATTCTGGATCGGTTTGACCAGGATTCTTCCCTTCCTCCTCCCCTCCCCTCCCCTCCCTCCCCTTCCCTCCCTCTCCTTCCCTCCCCTCCTTCCCCTCCCTTCATCCTTCCCCTTCTGTTCCCCCTTCCTTCCTTCCCTCTCCTCTTCTCCCTTCCTCCCCTCCCCGCCCCCTCCCCTCCCTTCCCTCCCTTCCTTCTGTCCCCTCCCTTCCTTCCTTCCCTCTCCTCTCCTCCCCTCCCTCCCCTTCCCTTCCCTCCTCTCCCCCCTCTCCATTCCCGTCCATCTCCCTCCCTCCCCCTTTCCTTGCTCTCTGCTCCCCTTTCCTCTCCATTCTCTTCCCCTCCCTTCTCTTCCCTTCTATTCCCTTCCCTCCCTTGTCTTCCCCTCCCTTCCCTCCCCCTTTCCTCCCTTCCCTCTCCCATCCCTTCTCTTCCCTTCTTTCTTCTCCCCTCCCTTGTTTTCCCTTCCTTCCCCTCCCACCTTTTCCTTTTTCTTCTTCTTTCTTTCTACTAATTTCCTGAACTGAGCTGTGCTACTTGACAAGTTATTTAACCTTTCTGAACACAAATTTAGAAACTTCAAAATACTTTACCCAATTCTCTCAAGAGACCAGTGAAATTAGAAAATGATTCAGCAAATGTGTTTACTATTCCTGCAAAACTTAATTTGTCCTTCCTTCCTTCCTTCCTTCCTTCCTTCCTTCCTTCCTTCCTTCCTTCTTTTTTTCTCTCTTTCTAGTACTGGGTAATATAAAAATAAGTGTTACCAAACACTTTTTCTCATATGTCCTAATGTGCTGTTATGTTCTCTTTGAAATGAACACTATGGTTTTTTTCTTTGTTATTTATGACTTCCCTCTTTCTAAAAGACCAATTTAAGCAGCCTTTGTTGGGGAAAAACCAAACTTTAGCAGCAGGAGAGCATATACTTAAGGCTTAGTTGCTCCTATTTTGTATCTTTCTGATTATGAGAAAAAATAAATTTGATTTTTTAAAACCGAACTTTAAAAACTTCAAGTATACAAATGTACAACTTAAATCGGAGACCAGGTTCTGTTGTCTTCCACCTTGGAAGATCTTGAAGTCACTTTCTTAGCTTTTCAAATCTGCTCTGCAGGAACAGCAATCCACAAAGATAACAAAAGAGTGATCAGGGGGTATAAGTTCTTAGAAAAGCAGACAGCAAGCCAGATGTCCCAAGGTTCTACACTAGCCAACTTGTATCATCCGGTGGGGTGATGTAACATGCACTTCAGTACACACACACACACACACACACACACACACACACACACACACACACACACAGAGAGAGAGAGAGAGAGAGAGAGAGAGAGAGAGAGAGAGAGAGAGAGAGAGAGAGAGGAGTCCTGTGGGATGTAGGCATCCTTTTCAACAAATGATGCTGGTTCAACTGGCAGTCAGCATGTAGAGGAATGCAAATTGATCCATTCTTATGTCCTTGTACAAAGCTCAGGTCCAACCTCCACATAAAAACTGATATACTGAATCTAAGAGGAGAGAAAGTGGGGAAGAGCCTCAAACACATGGGCACAGGGGAAACTTTACTGAACAGAACACCAAAGGCTTATGCTCTAAGATCAGCAATAGACAAATAAGATCTCTTAAAATTGCAAAGCTTCTATAAGGCAAAGGACAATGTTACTAGGACAAAATGGCAGGCAACAGATTGGAAAAACATTGTTACCAATTTTTCATCTGATAGAGGGCTACTATACCATATATACAAAGGCCTCAAGAAGTTAGAATCCAGAGAATCAAATAACCCTATTAAAAATGGGTTACAGAGTTAAACAGAGAATCTCAATTGAGGAATCTCTAATGGCCAAGAAGTACCTAAAGGAATGTTCAACATCCTTAGTCGTCAGGGAAATGCAGATCAAAACAACCTTGAGATACCACATCACACCAGTCAGAATGGCTAAGATCAGAAACTCAGGTGACAGCAGATGCTGGTGAGGGTGTGGAGAAAGAGGAACACTCCTCCATTGTTGGTGGGAATGCAAGCTGGTACAACCACTCTGGAAATCTGTCTGACTGTTCCTCAGAAAATTGAATAGTTCTACCTGAGGATCCAGCTATACCACTCCTGGGAATATACCTGAAAGATGCTCCAGCATATAACAAGAACACATGCTCCACTATATTCATAGCCCCTTATTTATAATAGCCAGAAGCTGGAAACAACCCAGATGTCCCTCAACAGAGGAATGATTATAGAAAATGTGGTACATTTATACAATGTATACTCAGCTATTAAAAATAATGACTTCATGAAATTTGCAAGCAAATGGATTGAATTAAAAAATGGCATGCTGAGAGAGATAACCCAGTCACAAAAGAACATACATGGTATATACTCAATTTCCTGGTAAGTGGATATTAGGCAAAAAGCTCAGAATACTCATGGTACAATTCACAGACCATATGAACCTCAAGAAAAAGACCAGAGTGTGGATGCTTCAGTTCTATTTAGAATGGGGAACAAAATAATCATGGGAGGTAGAGGGTAGGAGGGACTTGGGAGGAAGAGAGGAGAGAGAAAGGGGGACAGGATCAGGTATGGGAAGAAAGAGATGTACCGAGTGTCAGGAAGTTGAACAGAGGTGTTTAACAATGGAGGATGTAACTGGGAGTAACCACCAGAAAGTCACAGATGCCTGGAAAGCAAGATGCTCCTAGGACCCAACGGGGATGACATTAGCTGAAATAACCAACAAAGGGGAGAGAGAACCTGTGGAGACCATATCCAGAGGTTAGGCACGGCCCACAGTTGAGGGATGGAGCCACCCACCCATCTCCAAAATTTTAACCAGAATTGCTCCTGTCTAAGGAAATACAGGGACAAAGAGTGGAGCAGAGACTGAAGGAAAGGCCATCCAGAGACTGCCCCACCTAGGACTCCATCCCATATGCAGCCACCAAACGCAAACACTATTGTGGATGCCAAGAAGTGCACGCTGACAGGAGCCTGATATTGCTGTCTTCTGAGAGGTTCTGTCACAGCCTTACTGGTAAAGATGAAGATGTTTGCAGCTAACCATAGGACTGAGCACAGGGACCCCAATGGAGGAGTTAGAAAAAGGACTGAAGGAGCTGTAGGGGTTTGCAACCACAGAGGAAGAGCAACAATATCAACCCACCAGACCCACCAGCACTTTCAGGGGCTAAACCACCAACACAGTGTGTACATGGGGGACCCATGGCTCCAGCTGCATGTGTAGCAGAGGATGGCATTGTCCAGCATCAGTAGGAAGGGAGGCCCTTGGTCCTGTGAAGGCTTGATGTCCCAGCATAAGGGAATGCTAGGGCGGTGAGGCAGGAGTGGTGGTGGTGGGGCTGGATAGGAGGTTTGTAGCAGGGATACAGGGAAAGGGGATAACAAGAGCATGACATTTGAAGTGTAAATAAAGAAAATATCCAATTTAAAAACAATGTTAGAATTCTATTATTTATTCCAACTCTCCCCTAGTACATCCTGTTGCCTCTCACTTTCCCTGAGGCCTGAACTCCAATTGAATTAGTAATCACATGCCACATGTTTTTGTCATTTTCCCTTCATCCAGTACAACTTCCTGGCCTCTTAGTCTTATTTTTTTCCATGGTGCTTGTGACTTGAAATGATCTAGATTATTCAGGTGTGGTGGAAAACTCCTTTAATCACAGCCACCAAGAGGCAGAGGCAGGTGGATTTCTGTGAGTTCTAGCTTAGCCTGTTCTATATAAACAAGTCCACGATAGTCACACTCTGTTACACAGAGGAACTCTGTCTCAAAAAACCCCCCAAAAAACAAAAAAAAAAAAAAACAAAACAAAAACAAAAACAAAAATAAAAAAACCCCAAAAAACAAAAACAAAAACAACAAAAATGAAGCAAAACAAAACCAAAGTACAAAACACAAACAACAAAACAAAACAAAACAAAATCTAGATTAGGGGTAGGATATCTTCAGATCCAGATTGGCCTGAGAGAATCATTCTTATGTTAAAGGCACACATTTTGGCAAGACTATAAAATAGATGCTTCTCAGTGTGGTTTCACCTCTTCAGAAGGCATCAGAAGGCAGCTCTGTCGGCAGTTTTCAGTGTTAAGCCTTTGAACTGTGTTACTTGTAGCTCGGACAATATCTCCCGTATCTCTTTCTACAACTGAATATTCTATTCTATGAAGTGGACATTTTCGGTTTCTTTGGAGACTCAGCTGTGTCATGTGATGTTTTTCTAGAAACTGTATTTATGGGAAGATACTTTGCTGAGCACAGACACATGGTCTTTTTCTGGAAGCTGCCTGGAAAAATATCATGTGATGTTTTGCTCGAGTGGATGCTTGAGAGGGCGCGTGTTGTTTAGAAATGGTATAAGTGTAACCCAACAGATAGTGGGCGATGCTCTGGCATTGGCTTGCCTGGCCACTCTTTGTTGTCTTCACTGGGCTTTGCTGATGATGTCTTCCACTAATAATGCCCTGGCATTGGTTCACCTTGCCTTCTTGGCTAATCATCAGGAGTCATGATTTCATAGAGAGAAACGAACCAAAGAACTTGTGATATTCTGGAGACTTTGCAGACTCCAGCAGATGGTTAAAGCCTCGTGGTTTCTTGTAGATCAAACTGCCATTGCTGATTTGTGAATGATGGTTCTGAGTGAGCTACTGTTGCTGATTTGTGTGAACTGAACTGCTTGTATCCTGACAGGGAAGACTGAAATAGCCTCAAAGAACTATTTCTAGACAGGTCCATATAACCTTTTGCCCTATTAACCTTTCCACTACCTCTGGTGCATTTAGGCTAAAAGGGAGTTTAAAACATTTAACAACCTGTATTCAAGTAGGTTTTGCAAATCCTAAGCCTACATTCTATGGTGTAATATTTTTAAATCACATAAGGATTGGCAAGATGGCTCATTGGGTAAAAGTTCTTGCTGCAGAAAATGGTGACCTGTTCAGTTCCTGAGACTCACATGGTAGAGGAAGAAAGCTCACTCCTGGAGGTTGCCTTCTGACTGCCACATGCACACCGTGGCATGTGCTCTTCCCCTGAATAAATGAATAATGTAAACACTAACATAATTAAAGTCACATAACTAATTTGCCCTCAATGTTCAATCTCATTGTTTAAACAAAACGATGCTTTTTCTGATTTTTTACGCTTACACATTTGTTACTTGTTATCATTCTTTAAATAAACACTTTAAGCCTATCTCTTTTTGTGGAATATGGTGACCAGATTGGCTGTTATTTTCAGTATTGTATAATTAATTACTGTACTCTTTTTGATACTCAACTTTTAGCATCTGGGACAGTGGGAGCCCATACACTTGGTGTCTTTGGTGTATGCCCCTGACATTGATTTAGTTCTTCAGTGCCGGTCTGTCAAGGCTTACTTTGTAGTTTCTGTCTATACTTGCAGTTGACTAAGAACCTGGCCAATTCTTTTGTAGGTAGAGGTGGTATTAATAAAGCAACATGCTAGCATAAGGTGTGCACATGGCGGTTGATGAATCAAGCTTCTAGGTTCTTTCAGAAAATGGTTCAGATACATACCTTTAAAAATGTCAAGAATATATGTGTCTTTTCAGTTGACCACCAGGGATAATTTTCCTCCATTCCACATTTATGTCATTTTTCCCACAGAGAGAACCTTGACTTCCAAATATATAATTTTTATTTATTCATGTTTTCTATATATCTTATCTAATTGTAGATATATGTGTATACCTTATAAATATTACCCAGTCTAAATTTATTTGTGTGTATAAAATAAGCAGTACATTTGGGCCCTGTGCTTTGTCTTCCAAGTGCCTTGAGATATTGAAGGAAAAAAGTGGGAAAACTCAGAGATGGAGGGCGAAGAACTGCAGGAACCCAGGTCTCAGAGATGCTACAAATGCTCTGTTTGCCAAACACTCCTGGAAGAGTAGATACTTTAAGTAGCAAAAGGATTTTTCAAAATCCTACTCAAGCTAAAGCAAGGCCCATCTCATTAGTGGTCATGACGTAAGTTCCATAACTTGCAAGCTTCTAGAACTACTGCATAATCCAGGAAGACAAAATAATGTTTCAGACCAGTGACTAAACTTTGTACTTCTCAACACAAAAAGACCATGACGTTGATTTGTCTGTACTGTTCTATATGTTTATATATTTTCCAAAATCCCATATTCAATGTATGCATAGTCATACATGCATGGTCAGTGAAGTAGTATAGCATTCTAAATATTTTCAAAATGATGTAACACTTATTTTATATTACTTACTTTTTTTTTTACCAAAATACATTGGATATCTTGCATAATTTTGGGGATGTATGTGGGGCATGTGCTACATAGATATGTGTACTTGCTGTCTTTCAAATTGGTATCATTTCAATAAGAAATAAGACATAATGTTACACCAAGCTTTCAAAAGCAGTGTTTGAAATTGATCATGGTTAAAAAAGCTTTCACTTGGGCTAGGGTGAGGGCTCAGTGGTTAAGAGCACAGACTGCACTTCCAGAGGTCCTGAGTTCAATTCCCAGCAACCACATGGTAGCTCACAGCCATCTGTAACAGGATCTGATGCTCTTTTCTCGTGTGTCCTAAGAGAGCAACAGTGTACTCACATGAAATATATAAATCTTAAAAAAAATAAAGAAAAAGAAAATTTTAGCTTTAAGAAATTTTGCATTTGCATTTTCCTTACAGAGAAAAATTATGCAATATTCTTCATATTTTTTTCAACATGGACAGAGGGTGACTGAATAGCTCATGAGGAAGAAAGGTGACCCAAGTTGCCTCTATGGTGGTAGAAAAAGACAGCAAAGCAAGAGGCAGGCATCCCCAGTGCCAAAGGCTTTTTTTCTCACTCATCTCTTTCAAACTGGTCACAAATTGCTTTATTGAATCCTACTGTGTCACTTTATAATATAAGTCATTCCCTCTTGCTGCCACATTGAAAAAAAAAGTATCTTAGCATATGAAAAAAGATTTTCTCAGTTCATTTGAGTTTCAGAGTAATTGGTAAAGAAAATTGTTCAGAAATCTGTCATATCATAGTAACAACAAATGGAAGGAGAGTATTTCAATTTACTACTCAATATGAAAAGGCAATGAAGCCTCCCAATGAGCATATTTTTTATGTGATCTGCAAGAAGCACATGAGCAAGAAGTTAGGGAAAATGTTGATGTGATTTCCTCCGCCCTGTGACAGACGTAGACTGGAAGTGTACTGCTTTGCATGATGCCAGACTTAAATTGTCAGTTGATTAAACAATAATATTAAGAACATTCTGCATTGCCAAAGGGAATGATTTGGTCCATTTTTTCCTTCTTCTTTAGCATATTGTGGAACCAGTTAACTCAACAGCCTCCAAGCTAAAACTTCTGAGCCACACGGTTCGCATGTATTTCTGAAAAAAAAAAAGGATTTTCCAAAATGAAGAATGATTTTTATGTAATGAAGAGGGTACAAGATGTATGGAAATGTTACAAAATTCATACCTGCATGTCCTCATTTCCTGCCCATATCAAAAAGAAGAAGGGCAAAACACAGCCAACAGCAACAAGTGAAAAATGCCATGACTGGACAGAGTAGAGAAATGAAGGAGTTGTGGGGAGGGTAATCATGGTTGTCAGTTGGGTACCCATTAGTAATTCCATCAAACTCCAGCTGACATTTCCATGCCTGAGGATCCACAGGTGCACTGGTCAAACTCAGTCAGTGACAAAATAAAACAAAAACCAAAAATTTGTGGTAGGGAGGAGGAGATAGGGGAGGGAGGAAAGAGTGTTGGAGGTAAGAATATTCAGAATGCATTATACACATATGAATATTTTAAGGAAAAGCTTAATTAAATAATTTTTATTATTAATTTTAATTAAAATTGGAGAAATTGAGATTTAGTTCTAGTTTGGTTATTAAGTATTGGCAGGTCACTTTTAAAGGTGGTTTGTGTGGGATCAGTGGACTAAACTGTCCAAATCCCAATGATTATTGCTCTCCTGCTCCTGACAACCAGTTCTGCAAAAAAGAATGGGTGATTAAATCAGAATAAAGTTATCTAGCACTCCCTTACCTTCTTTCCTATTACATATATTTAAAATATTATCGATTGAACATTCTGTCTGGTATAACATGTATATTTCCATAGTATAAATGATACAAATAACAATCTTCATATCCCTTTTAAAATTATGTTTGAGATCAGAGTATAATTACATCAATTCTTCTTCTCTTTCTTTCCTTCAAACGTACCCATGTACTCCCCTGGCTTTCTTTCAAATTTATGGTTTCTTTTTAAATTAATTATTTTTATATGTGTGCATTATATATGCATTTAGCATATAATATATATCTATATTCATAATATATAATGTTTATTCCTAAATAAAAACCTGCTCAGTCTGTATAATGCTACTCAGATGTATGTTTTTAGGCTTGATCATTTGGTATTAGATATCCAATTGGTGTGCTCTTTCCTGAGGTAGACTATTTCTCCTACCAGAAGCATTTCTTACTTGCCTGTAGTTCTTTGTCTAGGGTTGAGATATCCTGGGTATTCCCTGTTTAAGTTATCATGACTATTGGTGTTGTCTGTGCTCAGGCCCAAGTTCAATATATTACAAACACATAACTGCAATCAAGAGGTTCTGAATACTGATTCATTTTCTTTTGTCAAGAGATTTTGTTTAGTGCATACTAGAAGAACTAACATGTACTGAAGACTCACAGTGCTAGCAAACTTTAAGGAAAGAACCCTGCACTTACCTTTAGAAAAGATTCAAACTAAGGACAGAAGAGGTCTGTAGTTCACTGTCAGGTCTTCTTTGTAAATTTTGATGGTACACTGCTCTGTACGGAGACACTGTTGGATTTGGGGTTATTGATACTTTGTAATATACATTTATTTATTGTCTGCATGTGTATATGAGCTACATGTGCACAGATGAACACTCCTCTGCATGCAGATGAGTGTGGAAGTCAGACTTCTACCCTGCGTGTCTTCCTCTAATTGCTTTCCACCTTATTCTTCAAGACAGGGTTTCTCACTGAACCTGGAAGTCACTGATTGGTTAGATATGCCCACTACTAAGCTCTGCCAAGCCCCTGCCCCACAATTTTGAAGTTAGAGGAACCTGCAGTCATGCTCAACTTCCCATGTGCGTGCCGGGCATCTGAACTCACTTTACCCACTAAGCTGTCTCTCCAAACATCTCCCTAGTAGTGCAGGTTTAAAAGAGAAACTGTATCTTCTTTTTTAATTATGCATGATATTCTCTTGATTAAATATTTCTAATGGCTTCCATTTTATTTAGAAGAAAGTATGGATTTTTGAAGATATCTCATTTCTGTTTCTTAACCCTCTTCACGTGCCTTCTTCTCACTACATCTCAGGTATACACCCATTTCTCTTTCCTTTGCGCTCCGTGCTGTGTAGATATCTTGTGGTTCCTCGTGGCTCTCTTCTTGTATACTCAGCATGAGATCATTTCTTACGCCCAGTGAGAAGGCCTCCTTTCCTGCATTATGTGGAAGACCTTTCTTCTATTTAAATTGCTTGCTTTATTTTTTTAGCACCAGCTGTATCTCTTTTCTACTTTTGTCTGTACCTTTGTTCATCTCTGTCTTCTACCAGTTGATGCATGCCATATTTGAGGGTAAGGAATACAGGAACCATGTTTCTTATGTCTACAGCTATGATTACTATCATGTAATACTATATGGATTAATAGATACTCAATAATTAATAGATGATTAATGGGATGAATGGCTTGTGTTAAAAAATATGCTTTCATGCTTTCTTTTTTGCTCATTAAGGTATCTATAGGGAAAGCGTCAAGACTTTGGAGATGTGTAAGGTTTGTGGGGTCCTGTGTCTGCTCAGACACAGGACTCATCTACTCAGGGAGGCAGGACTCAGGAAGTTTGACCACGCTTATGCTTATCCCATGCTGTGGCCAGGTGGGCTGTAGGGAAGCCACAGGATACAGCTTGCTCTCCCATGGGGAAGCACAGTCTAAGGCTCAGGACGGCCAGTGCTGGCTCGAGGGTTCCTGGACCTGCAAGGAGGCTGGGGCAAACGGGTCCTTAGTCTCTCATACACCCAGATGCTGCTGGATGTCATACAAGAGCTGAGAACAGAGTGGGGACTCATGGGCTGGATCTAGCTCGGGTTGGAAGGGGATAGAGGGGAGCTCTGGCTGGTCTCGTAGGGAAAGTCTTTGGCTTGAATTGTTGCTGCTTGGTTTGGCTAAGTGGTGGCAGCTGTAGCTGGGAGTACTGAGAGGCCTTCTCCATGGCTCCCCACTGTAGATCCTGGTGAAAAGAGACAGTTCATGGTTTTAAGACATTTATTGTCATGGCAGAAAGTGGATGAGTAAAACCATGCCCCACTTCTCAGTGGGTCTGAGATTAAATACCATTTTCAGGGAACAGTGTCTGGGAAGGACAGTTTATTGGCAAAGCCTCCAGGCCTTTAGGTATTTCATTATAATGGAGATTTGTTTTGAGCCCACCTGACCTGTGGAGGGGCTTGGGACAATACTCTTATGTGATTGATGGCCACAAATCTATGGTGGGCTAAGACTAATGACAGGGGTTGGTGCCTGGGAGTCAGGCAAAACACTCACTGTCCCTTCAGCGTTACTGGGGTTTCCAACCTTAGCTCAACCAGGAACCAGGCTGTCTTTCATGGTCCTACAGAGATGAAATACATCTACTGTATTAGCCTTCTAGGAAATCTTTCTTATTTTCTCTCTCTAGATTAGGAGAGATGAGTCATGTGTTGCACTACCTAATTTCATGTCACTGTGACCAAATACCTTATAGGAATAGTTTAAAGGGATGAATTTTATTTTGACTCATGGCTTCAGCCTATCATGGTGTAGGTAGCACAGCTAAAGAAAGAGTTCAGTATATGAAGGCAAGAAGGTATGACAGAGACTGATTATTTTGTGGAAGACCAGGAGGCAGAAGGAATCACAGAACTCAAACCCCTAATTATCTGTGGCTGCTAATCTCATCTCCTAAAGGATTTAGGAGCTTGTAAAATGTCCAAAAATGCCCAAAATATTAGCCTGTGTGGATATTTCAAATTCAATCCAAGAAGATATTGTTGGTCTTATTACTGCTCAAAACTCACTGAGATTATCAAGGTTTCTTCTGCTACATTTTGAAGCCAAGGAATTAGAAAATGTGAGGGAGGAAATCCAGCAGTTTCACACAATCTCTCAAGACTTCTCCATGCTCTGTGTCTTTGGAGAGAGAAGGGAGACAGGTTTCCTCCACGCTTTTGCTACAAGTGAAATAATCAGAACCACCACCAAGATCCAAACACCTCCACTCGCTCACAGACTGCACAACCCATCCTGAGGTCTGCAAGACACTGACAGGTGAAGGCCAAGACTTAATACGAGAAGCCCATTTGTTAGGAAAGTGCCCGATTAAAGCAGAAGAGGCACCACAACAGCTGACCCACATCTTGAACTATCCCACAATGATCTTTTGAAATCTCATCAACTCTGAGATGATGATAATTCTTGCTTTATTTTTAATTAAGCCAGCCTTCCTTATTGCCTCTTCTTTCTGTCTTGGTCCTTGAGGGCAGTGGCCATATTGTTTCTTTTCTCTTTCTCCTCTTGAATGAGTTTCAGTAATCACATAGATTTCCATGACCAGGTGGCTTTGAGGTGAAACCTACTTGTTCAGCAAGGCTTTGCTATAAATTGCTCATGGTCCACTTTGGCAGTTTCTGATTCACTAAACTCTACTCTTCTTTCCATTGCCAGAGGCAGATTAAAGGCATCATTTCATTTTGACCACACAAATACAATCATTTTCCTGTGGCGATCTGTACTCAAGAGGTCCATGTGTGATTCTCAGAAACATCCTATTTTGCCAGAAGCTAGAGGTGTCAGACAAGTCAATACAGGACCAGGTCTTTTGTGGCTTTGTGCCCCAGAGACAAAGTATGTTGTGATAAAATAGGGGAGCTCTCCTATAGGAGCCCACCATTCCAACCGATGCAATTTGGGATCTTCTTTGATTTCTGAACAGACTCTCTCCAGTGTCTTGGTTCAGGGCAGCAAGCAGTCTCAATGTGCTCCACAATGTGCTCCCTGTATCTCTCTCCAGCTTTGTTTTTCCCCTCGCCAGAACCTGTTCTCACCTGCTCCACTAGCTGATGGCTAGTGTGGGGCTGGAAAAGAATGGTGCACACGCCAAGCCTTGGGTTGCTTCACTCCAACTCTCACATCACATTATTTAGTGTACCAGAATCCTTTCCGGGACTGCCCCATCAGCTGTTTAACAAAGCTCCCTGAACCAAACACTGCTCACCCCAGCTTTTGATGTACCTGGTACCCACGCACTCTGCAAATATAACAAGTTCGCTTGTCATTCTCAAGCTTTAAAACTACAAAGTAAATAGGTAATGTGGTCTTTAAATATAATGGTCCTATATTCTTCTCAGCAAAGTGGGATACGCTAGAGTGAAATGATGATGTACTGCTATCAACTGGGAATGGTCCAGGTAGTTGAGGCTGTTTTAGACACATGGGGCAAAGTCTTTACCATCACTCATCCCTGTATCTCTCTTCAGCTTTGTTTTTCCCCTCACTAGAACCTGTTCTTTTCCATTACCCAAACTAGCTGTATTTTACATCCTCACCCATGAAAAGAGAATCTCCCACCTTCTATTGAAATTGTTCTTGCATCAGCCCCAGCCAGTCTCTTCTCTTGAATGGTTAGTTGTTTTTCTTAAGCAATATCTGACTATAATATTATGCCATAGCTCAGTTCATGTCTTCACTCTCAGCCTGATTGAGCTGGTTCCCTCACTCTGCATGTACCCACTAGGGACCTAACAGATGCACTTATGCTCTTCTCAAGTTTACATTTGTTAATGAATTTCTGCACGTTTGTCTCCCCTACTAGACTAACAACAGCACAATTATATCTCTGAGTGTAGAAAGTAGCTGACACATGGCAAAGCCTTCTCCATCAATAGCTATTGAATAAATTGATTGGCGCAGTTCTTCTCATTGAGTTAATATGAGTGACTTAAGGCACAGACACAGTCACACTGATTAGCATAATCACATATATATGATTTTGGTGTATTTTTTCCTGTTTTAAAAATACTAAATTTAAGTTATTGTAAATTTTTGCTTCTATATTTCATACAACCATTTAAACTTCTCTTTCTCTTGAAAGAAAAATGGGAAAAAATGAAACATTTGGTCCTCATAGGATGGGGTAACTAGAATGGAAATCAAAGATCATGGTTTGATGACAGTATTCTACATTCATGCAATGAATATTCCATAGAGTGCACAAAATTTTAATTTCAGGCACATTCCCAGTCAATACTAATCACCACCATCTAGTCAATAGCTCAGTGATCCGTGTTGATCATGATGATAGCCAAAAGTCATGATTTGGGTATGACTTACATAGGCTTAGTACCTTTAAGAAAACAATTTTTTGGGGAGTTAGACAAGGGTTAGGGCAACTTGTGAAGTAATTGTCAATTTTCACATGAGCCCTCAGATGATGTTCTATCCCATGGGGCTCCTCCAGTCTGAGTGTTGTCTATTCCTCTATCCAGAGCAAAGCTTACTTTCTGAAGATTAGAAGTTGAATACATTATAAAAAAATCCTTACATTATTATATAGCAACTGGAAGTTTACACACTGTCTCACTATGCTGAAGCAGGGAAAGACTGGGCATATAGCTTTGTTGTATGAACTTCTCCTGGGACGTTGTAAACAAATGTCTCATCACTCCCCATAGGGCACCAGCAGCAGATGAGAGAGTATGTTACATCGGGGTCTAGCCTGGAGAAACTCTGGGTTTGTTTGGCTTACTTACAGAAGTGTTAGTGACCACCAAAGAGCTGCATATTAGAAAACACTATCCCAACACAGAAGAAAACAACCATAACTCCAGAAACAAAGTCCCCCACATTCACTTAATTATCTAAGTAGTCTAGATAGCACCTCCCAAATCCACATGCAGGATCTGTTACAGGTGATAGCTTCTGCTCTTATTAAACTTACAGGGCCCTGCCAGTACTTACAGACTTCTACACCACACCAAGTACTATAAATAAACACATTGAGGGCCGTCCTAAAAAAAATCAGTTCTAAGAATGGGTACCCTACATTAGAAGCTTTACATTCATATTCAAACAATGCTTCCATTTCTTTAAACAAATTATAACCATTTCAGGAAGATTAACTTTTTTTTTACCCAAGGAAAATTGTTAATTTATTGTGTTCATTATCAAATGTTTAAGCAATGTTTTCAGCACAAACATAAAAAACGTGTAGAAAAAAATCACATGACCTTACATTTGCTGTAAGAAATAGTTCGATAAAGATTAAATAAATTTTCTATTACTCTCCTTTTCCACCTCATAGCATATGCATGCATGTATATGTGCTAACAAACATAGATGTGTTCACATGCACACACAAGACAGGCATACAACACCATGAGCTACCTCTTCTCATGTCACAATTCAGAAGAGAACATAATTAGCTAGATAAAGTCAATAAGAAAAAAATAGAATTTCTATTATACTCTATCATAGCAAATAGAAGCTGTCAAAATGTCTGGAAGCAGAGAAAATTTTATTGAGAAAATAATATTTGTATTTTTTAGATATCCTGCGTAATACAAATAGAGCTCCCTTCCTTTAAACTCGAGTTTTCCCACATTAGCCATAGGAAAGAACAGTTTACAAGAGTACAATGTTAGATATAAAGGAATATAATATGCTTATTCTGTGAACATAACAGTGGTACCTCAAAGACGCTCTCATAGGTTGAGATGGGGAGACTGCAGTGTCTCGGCATTTAATATTCACCCTGGCTTCATTTCCCCCTTTAAGCACAAGTGTACATGATTTCAGTGGTTTTCACTACTTTGTAATATGATATAATATAAGGTCTTGGGTTTTTGAGAATCTAATGTAATCTAAGTTGTTGGCGAGCCTAGCCTTAAACAATCTATTTTTCTACATTTGCCATTTGCCATCATGTTCTGGAATCACAATTGTGTGTTGGCATATCCAACAGTGCTTTTCTAAATTAAAGAATAGCATAAATAACTTTATGTTCTAAATTATTAATTTTTCCTCTGTGTATATGACTAGCCCACATGGACAGTCATAATTTTGAGGCTGTTTGTGTAGCATTACCTACCTTCCTTACATAGCATTTTGTGATTCATAGCATTGTCAAATTTTTTTTTAAATGAGCACATATCATTTTTGAAGTACAGTAAACTACATACAAATAAAAAGGGAAAACCAAATACCTCAGAACTGCTGATTTGCTGTCATTCATTCCTAGAATGTCAGACTAACTTGTCTTCATTCTCTTGATTTTTAGCCTAACATTGGTAGAGAAAGGAGACTTTGCTAGTGGTTAGGCTAACATTATAAATTTTTATTAATTATTGTATTCATTTACATTTCAAATGTTATCCCTCTTTCCTGTCTTTCCCTCTACAGGCCTCCTCCCTCCTAATCCTCCCCTTTGCCTCTAACCCACATCCATCTCACCCCTCTAACATCCCCCTTTTATGGGGTATCAAGCCTCCATAAGACTAAACACATCCCCTCCCACTGAGGCCAGAAAAGACAGTCCTCTGCTCTATATGTAATGGGGGACACAGACCAGCCCACATATGCTTGGTTGGTGGTTTAGTCTGTGGGAATTCTGAGAAGTCTGGTTAGTTGAAACTGTTGTTCTTCCTATGGGTTGCAATTACAATGCCCTTCAGATCCTTCAGTCCTTTTCCTAACTCTCCCATAAGGGTCCCCGGCTTAGTTCAATAATTGTAAATTTCTGCATCTATCTCAGTCAGGTGCTGGTAGAGCCTCTCAGAGGACAGCCACGCCAGGCTCCTGTCTGCAAGCACAATAGGGCATCTGCAATAGTGTTAGGGTTTGGTGTCTGTGCATAGAATGGATCCCAAGTTGGGGATGGTCTCTGAATGGCCTTTCCTTTAGCCTCTACTCCTGTTCTGTCCCTGCTTTCCTGTGGACAGGAACAATTCTGGGTCAAATTTTTGAAATAGGTGGGTGTCCCTATCCTTCAACTTGGGGCCATGTCTACCTGCTGGAGGGTCTGTCTCTTCAGGTTCTGTCTCTCCATTGTTGGGCATTTCAGGTAGGGTCATCCCCATTGGTCATGGGAACCTATCATATCCCTGGTATGTGGGACTTTCTAGAGGTCCTGTTTCCCTCCCCACACTGCTACACATTTCTATTCATCCTTCTGGCTCTCTGGGTTTCTTTTCTGTCTTCCCCCATTCACCCATACTTGATCCTGCCCCCAGTTTCCTTCTCCCTCCCCTCTCCCACTCAGGTCCCCCATCTCCATGCCTCCTATGATTATTTTGTTTCCTCTTCTTAGTGGGACTGAAGCATTTGCACTCAAGCCTTTCTTCTTCTTGAGCTTCATATGATCTGTGAGTTGTATCCTGGGTTTCCTGTACTTTATGGCTAATATCCACTTTTAAGTGAGTTCATACTATGTATGTATGTCCTTTTGGGTCTGGGTTACCTCAGGCTGATATTTTCTAGTTCTGTCTATTTGCCTGCAAAATTCATGATGTCCTCATTTTTAATAGCTGAGTAGTTAGTATTCCATTGTGTAAATGAACCACATTTTCTGTATCTGTTCTTCAGTTGAGGGACATCTGGACTGTTTCTAGTTTCTGGTTATTACAAATAAGGCTGCTGTGAACATGGTGGAGAAGTTAAACTGTAGAAAAGTAAATAACCCAATTAGAAATGGGCTACAGAGTTAAACAGAATTCTCAACTGAGGAATCTTGAGTGGTCAAGAAGCACTTAAAGAAATGTTCAACATTCTTAGGCCTCAAAAAATTCAAATCAAAACAGCTCTGAGATGCCACCTCACACCAATTAGAATGGCTAAGATCAAAAGCTCAGGTCACAGCAGATGTTAGCAAGGATGTAAAGAAAGACACTTCTCCATTGCTGGTGGGATTGCAAATTGGTACAACCACTTAGTAAATCAATCTGACAGTTTCTCAGAAAATTAGAAATAGTTCTGCCTGAAGACCCACCTACACAACTCCTGGATGAATGTGTGTGTGTGTGTGTGTGTGTGTGTGTGTGTGTGTGTGTGTGTGTGTGTGTGTGTGTGTGTGTGCATGCTAAAAATTAATATTCTTATACTTCTCAGTAATTTTGTAAAATAAAATTCTCCTAGAGATTTTGAAGTCTCAACTTACAATTGATTTCTTGTTCATTGTGTTTTGCTATACATTCATTTTATGTGCTTATTAATCTTTTATACTACCCTACATTGTATTCTTTTGAGAGTATTTCAAGTTATCTCTAAATTGCAAATGGAAAGTTTTATATATAAAATCCCCCATCTTTGACCAGGAGTGAATGATGCCGTCAGGGAATTTTCTGAAAATGGTTTGGTATGCACGCTTTGATACTGCCGGGATTGCTCTAGAAGTTCGTGCCATCTGAGAAAAACTGCTGAGTGTCAGAGGATGTACACCATAATCTTTACTGAACCATGTGAGGTCCTGTCCTGTTGTCTTTATAAACATGCCACAACTTCTGGTTGTCTCTCTAGTTTTGTACATGTCTTGGACAGGTAGGTAATCAAGCAACTTGGAGTTCATGACCACATCATGCCCAGAACAGTGTTTCCCATCATCATACCTACTCCTCTGTATCTTTCATTCTTCCTCCCGCTTCCAAAGTTTTCCCTGGACCTTGGGTAGAGTGAAGTAGATGTTCTGTTTAGAACTCACTTGTCATCATCACTTTGACCAATTAGTCATAGTTGGTAGCCGAGTATTCCCTGCACTCTTATTTCTATCAATCTGACTTTGGGAAATGGAATTTTATGGTTGTTATAACTTGGTTTCTCATGATGTTTAATAAGGTTGAGATTCTTTCACAAATAAGCAGGCTGGTTTTTTTCCTACTGTTTAGAAAATGCTTGTTCACATCCAACAGTCTACTCAACCATGAACCCTGTGGCTACACTGCTAGCTTGCCAAGAAAAGCATGTTCACTGCAAATCTGCTATGGGGGTAACTCAAGCTCTCTCATTGGAATTGAGGCCTGCTCCACCAGAGGAAATTCATTGCTGTTGTTTTGCTAAACAGACATGCCATGCCCATCAAATTGCCTTCTGAATAACAATTTATGTTGAGACTAGTGCTAGTGTCAGACTTGCCTAGAGGACTTATCACTCCAAAGTGCGAAGTTATTACCGTAGAGACTTATATTTGGTCAAAGCGATAAAAACAAGTGATCGTTGGTTGTTTGGTCATAAAAGATGATCCCAAGATTCAGGAAACATTGTCAAAGCATGGTGGCAGGGCAATGTAAGAGCCAGAGTGAGGGATGAAGGGCATGGGACACTGTTGTAGGGGTATGGTATGACCACAGCACTCATGACCTTACGGACATTGCGATTACACACATGCAAAGCCTCCAATAAACTGAGCCAGTCCCTATCTGTCAGACGTGAGGCAGAGCCTTATAAAGATTACTGGTTTCTGATTATCTATAGAGTTCTATATCCATTACCTATATTATCTGTAGAGTTCTGATTATCTATAGGTGTTGGGGAAAGAGAGAGCTTCCTTCCTCAGTGACGTAGCCGCTGGGAGAACTCTCGTGCTTCTCTAAATAATCTCTCACCTGAGAACTAGTAAGAAACTCTAGTGAAATCGACTGGGTCATAAAAACCAAACCAAAACAAAACAAGCCAAGTGCAGCATCTCTCCCTGGCAACTGGAGAGCTTGTTCACTCAGCATTTTAGAGCTCCCACGTTTGCTCACAAGCCACCCAGGCAGCTTACTTTCTAGGGCATCCAATGACCACTTCTAGACTCTGGGGAATACCTGCACTCATGTGCACATACCTATGCACAGAAGCACATAAATATATGTAATTAAAAATAAAACAACCACTCCCCCAAACAAAAGACATGAAGGAAAAGAAAGTTAGGAAGTATGAATGGGAGGGGATTAAAAAAAGGTAATGCCACTGAATATGATCAAAGTACAGTGTATGCCTGCATGAAAATGTCGTCATGAGACCCTTATGTATAATATGTCTTCACAAAGCCTGAAACTGTGTCTAAAATGTCATGTATTTAACCTGATACTGATTTTCATCTATGATATTAATTATAGAATTAATTTTATGTTTTTCTTTATCAGGCTTTTGAGTCATCATTCTTCATGCATTTGTGACTTAGGGTGCATATTTAAGACTTGCACATGACCTAGTGGGTCATGTTTGCATTCCCAGTGTTTGGAAGGCAGGAGCTAGAGAACCACAATGGGTACCAGATTTGCCTCGGCTAGAGTACATCTTATCTTAAAAATTCAATCAAACCATAAAAACAGAGGGACAAACAATAGTCTAAGCATATCTCTTTTTGTGTTAACTATACTAATACACTGTACTAATTACTATAGCTTTATAAGATGTTTTAAAAACTAATAATGACCTATTACTGATCTTAAATCTTAATACAAATTTTGAAATTATTTTATTTTTAAAGTTTTCATTGAAATTATTTTAAATGTGTATTATGTGCATATATGTGTATATATATATATATATGTATATATATATATAATTTTTCCATCCATGGTATGACATATATTTTAATTTAGCTAGACCTTTTAAAATGTCTTTCAAGATAACTTTGTAGAGTCCTACATAAAGGTCCTTAATAAATTGGTAGGCATTATTTTTCAGATTTATATCTACCTGACACATTAAAAAATAATACATAAAATTAAAACTTATTTTCCTTAAATTCAGTATATTACTTAATGTCCTGCTATGTTCTAATTTATGTGATCTTTTCTATTAGTGTATTAACTTGTGTCACTCTTCAGCTCTGGTCAATTGTATTCTCTAATGACCTATGGAGGTTCCAATTTCTGCTTTTATATGTTTAATTTATAGTGTTTTAAGACCTTCTTTTCAAATCTGCACAGTCTTTAAGTAATATTTCTGTTTCAGGTCCAGCAGTTTATGCTCTTTTATTGTCAATGTTAAGCCAATGAAAGAGAAGCTAACTATAGATTCTCTCTGGGAACTTCATGTCCTTATGACTTTCTGTCACCCTTGATGGTGAGCTCAGTTCTTTGAGTGAAGAAACACTTGGATTCTGATGCTGAGTTCCCAGAGAAAGCCATCCAGAAAGTTTGCAATGAGATCACAAAATGATACCTAACAACAACTGTGCCCAGCTCTCGGGAACTCTAATACTTGCTCACAATCCATTATCCAGGTCTGAACAGGCAAGATTCCTGCTAATCTGTCACTCGATGTGCTTGTTTTTCATTCTTCCTTCTATTTTAATTACAGTCACTCAATATTTGTTCATATTCTGTCTCTTACTAAACTTCCTACCTTGGATTTCTAGGCTCTAAAGTTTTTCTCAAGCCTACATCAAACATTGTAAGGCACCGACAGATTCATCACCAGTGTATTGAGTAGATCAGGTTGAGCACAGTTATGAGGCAGGCTTGATAAATCAAATCGGATAAAGGCTTTCTTCTTGCTGAAGCTCATTCTTCATACAGTCACCAACAGTACATGAACCACCAATGGTAAACAATGGGAGTCAGGCACATACTATTTATGTTATGTGGCTCCATTTATATGAGGTTTTAAAAATGGGCAAAGCCAATGCCTTTATGAGAACTAGTGAAGAGATGAGAGGGAGGACTTTGGCCTCCACCCCTCCCACTCATGTGCACACTCATAGATAGACACACACAGACACATGCAGTTGGATACACCTAAACACACGTATGCACACATACATGTTTACATACACACACATACACACACACACAATTTAATAAGTAATTTTTTTGCCCCAAATCTACTTCAATGTCCTGTGTTTTTTCTCTTGTAATATAGATTCTTGACTGAGAGAAAAGGAGGCAGACACAAGAGAAAGGGAGAGTTATCTGCATGATTCATAAAGCACAACTTCAGAAACTGTTAGCTAGATGGGATTTTCTCCTCCCAAGTGGAGTGAATCTCAGCCTAAACCCTGACTTCTGGCCTCAAATGCTGCCAGCTGCAGCAAGAGCGCAGTTCCATGCTTGTTCTTCTCTCAGATTCTCTTTATCTCTTTCTGTTTCTGGGCATGGGGTGATTAAGTGTCCAGCTGCTGGAGTCACATGCCTTGGGTTAGAATCTAGACTGTGCTTTCTGTGGGACATTGTGGACTTGAGACTGACTTTCATTAAACTTTATCTTTCTCATTGACATTACCTAGATGAAGGGTAATTGTCAGGATTTGAGACATATGTGTGGTCAATTTTAATAAAGGAACAGCATTCACCTCCTTTTTATCTTGATGCCACCTTAATTTCTCCTTAGACTATTAGCACCACGTATTTCATCTCACATTTCCATTTTCCTACTCTCACTCCCCTTTCAACCATGCTTTAGTCCAAAGTAGATGGTGGCAAAATGCCCAACTACTTTTATGCTCTCAGAGAGTGCTCTCACAATTGAATACAAGTGATAGCTTGATCTAATGAGGGAAAAAAAAAACTTCTACAATATCTTGCCCAACATTCTGTAGCAGACTTTACTCCTAAATAAAATATATTTGATGAGGTTGGTGAGAGAAGTCTGTGATGCCATATAGAGAAATAGCATCTGAAGAAGTTACAAATGGCCGCCTGTAGGAGCAGGACTGATTGGTGTGTTGTCATGGCCTGATAGTTTGGGGATTAGTCTCTCTTGGGCACTGGATAATAAAGAAAGGACAGACACATGTACAGAAAAACTGGAATTGGATAGATCTAATCTGGTAGAGATGCACCAGCAGCCCTGAAACTCAATGTATTTATTATTCACAGTTAAACGAGGACGTGGCTAATTTTCGTAGTGGTTCAATGTAGATGATCAGTTTCAGGATGCAGTCCTTTGGAAGGAATAGATTGAGCTTGGTCCTTTCTGTTGTATTAAATGTTTAATCTCTGTGATGGTTTGCATATTCTTGGCCCAGGGAGTGGTACTATTAGAAGGTGTGGCCTTGTTGAAGGAAATTAGACACTGTGCTGGTGGTCTTGGAGACCCCTCCTCCTAGCTGCCTGAGGATGCTCAGTCTGTTCCTGGCTTCCTTCAGGTGAAGATGTAGAACTCAGCTCCTCCTGCACCATGCCTGCCTGGATGCTGCCATGCTGTCATGCTCCCACCTGATGATAATGCACTGAACCTTTGAACCTGTAAGCTAGCCCCCAATTAAATGTTGTCCTTTATAAAACTTACATTGATCATGGTGTCTATTCACAGCAGTAAGACCCTAACTAAGACAATCTCAAATTGGGGGTGGGGTTCTACATCACCTTTTATGATTGATTCCCAAATAAAAGACACACAATATTTATATTTATAAGCCTTAATCAGCACTAGATCTGGGCAGATATCTACCCTCTAAGCTATTAGAATCTACTTCTTCATCAATAGCCCCAAATTATAACTTGCATGTTCATTTGAGCTGCTCTTAACTGCAATTGGCCAGCCCTCATGGCCATATATTCATAACTTACCTACCTCATGGTGTCTTTCCTCTCTCCATCACTCTCTCCTTCTTCCTTGTGGTCTCCTCAGACTACAAGCCTGGTAACCCAAACTCTGCCTATTTTCTGCCTAGCTATTGGCTGTAGACATCTTTTTTTCTCCAATCAAGAATAACTTTTGGGGCAAGCTTACATAGTGTCTCTTATGTGTGTTCACAATTCTCTTGTCAACTCTTCGAGGTCAGTATTTAACATTACAATACATAGCAAAAAACCAAACCTCAATACATTCTATATACATTGTCCACATTAGTAATAAGAACAATGAAAGGCCTTGCCATCCCCATGGATCTGAGGCACTGGGCACTTGATAAGTTGTGTTCATGCCATGAAGATTTCATTTATACAGGGTTATACTTGGTCCCTACGTATGTACCATTTATTATCTGTGTTTTTTGATCTTCAGGTTTCAATCCATTGGCTTATATTAGTTATGAAGCTTCATGGGAAAATAAAAAGAAATATTAGGAGAATATATTTGCATTCCTCAAGCTGTTTCTTTTTGTCATAACTACATATAGACAGACACACATACAGACATACACAGACACGGATGGACAGACAGACAGACACACACATGCACACACACACGCACACACACATACACACCACACAGACACACAGATACACACACAAATACTCTAACTTAAAAATGACTAATACCTGTATTAACATGTTACGGAGTCATTATAAAGAATAAAGAAACCAAGTTAAACAGTTTCTGGTGCTAAGCAAGTACTCCATACATGTAGATTCTTCTCAAGCATTTTGTCAAATTAACCTTGAGGTAGGAAGTGAGAATAAACAGGAAAGGACATCCTAAAGCTGCCTTTTCACTTTTGTAATAGTATAACTTCTATCTCTTTGAGAAGTGGGGAGCAGCCACAATTGGGAGGAGGAAAGATCATGCTGTGTTTTTGTGCCAAGCAGAGGACTACATATCCTATTTTATTTAAAGTTCCATTTCCAGATCTCAGGTCGTGATAACTAGCACTGTGTTAGTGACACTTCCGTAAGTGGATTACAGATTGCTGTTGTGCTGGGTACAAAGCTTATTGGAGAAATGTCTTCAGGAAAAGGGAAGGCATTAGTCTTTCAAAGATCAATATGATAATAAATTGTGTTTTGTTCCTTATTGAATCTAATGTTTACCTTTAGGATAAATGTTGAGCCCGCTCCTTGCTTCTTTGGTGCTCACTATTTGCAGTGTCGTGAAACAGCTACTATCTTCATGGACTTTAACTCTCCTGCTTCTCTGATGGATGAATGTCACACAAGGGGAGAACACAGAAAGCTGAAAGAAGATACAAGAACATGATGAGGGGCAAGTATTCTGTAGTCAAGACTATGCCAGTGCTCATGAAACAGCATGGCAGCCCCAAACATGGAACCAAACGGAAACATCTTGTCTAATCTGTGGGCATATTTCTTATTCCCTCCAAGATGCCCTTGCAAGAACTGCCTCCTTCTCACGTTGATAGCCATTTATGCAAGGCTAGGATTCTGACTACAAATTATGTAAAAACAACTGCAGAGGGTTTAATTAATAACAAGGTACTGATTTTCTGCACCATTCATCTCTCTTCAGTCCCAAATGTGAGCTTGGCTTAAGCTGGTGAAAGAGCCATAGCGGATCCATCCACCAATAATGGTAGTAGAAGGGGGTGGGTCGTCTTCTTCTTCCACCAATAATGGCAGTTGTAGGAAGCTGCAAGGTCCCGCGTCCTGGGAAGGAGCCTGTTTCTGCCTTCTGCTCCTTGTGAAAAACAAGTCCTTGAGAAAAACAAGTCCTTATTTGGCTGTTCCTGCTTGGCCTGGTCGCTTCCGCACAGTACAACTTATCCGCTGTCCCCACGTGGCTTGCTGGGATTGGCTAGTGCTAGCTATTTAAGTGTAGTGCAGGGATTTCCCAGGGTCAGAAGATTGTATCAAGGTTCCTGAGTAAAACTGCTGGAAGAAGATCTTTGCTGGTCATGTCTTCCTTGCCGGTCGAGGTTGGGCGCGACAGGTAGTAAAGGGGTTCTTCTTCTTCTTTCTTCCTCTTGTTCTTCTTTCTTCCTCATCCTCGTCCTCATCCTTGTCCTCCTCCTCCTCCTCCTCCTCCTCCTCCTTCCTCCTCCTCCTCCTCCTCCTCCTCTTCCCTCCTCCCTCCTCCTCCTCGTCCCTCTTCCTTCTCCCCTCCTCCCTCCTCCTTCTTGTCCTTTCCTCCTCCTCCTTCTTTGTCTTTTCACCTCTCTCTAACAAAATTGCTTCAATTGAGGCATCAGCCTTCCAATATTGTGAAAGATACTCATTCCACCAGGGGATGAGAATATATAAAAAAAGAATATGCTATTATAGTGTCCCCTTAATTTTCCGTCACTGCTGGAAATTAAAAGACTACTAGAAATTAGAATAATTGTTTAGTATCCCTTGTTCACATTAATAGGCTCTGGATAAAGTCATCTCTTCTTCCTTCTATGCCAATGCTGGATTCCCATGCCAGGAAACATCAACCTTTGTAACATCAACTTTGTCCCATTCCCATTGGGATCAGTTGTTTTCCCATAGAAATATATATATCATGGAGGTATGGAAATGGTTTAGCAAATATGCTGTTTCCTGTGTACCAGGCAATCTGTTAGCCACAATAATCTGTCTGTGACTGTATAGAAGGAATGAGAAATTCAAGGTCAGAGATGAAGCCAAATTGCTGAATGGTTCTAATTTCTTCACTAACAGTGAAAAGGATGTATCACTTTCAGTAGCCTCCCACACCATTGAGTATGTTGATACATGGATGCAGATAAAATGTATGTGGTTTGCGTGGGTTGCATTTATATGTCTTATAATTCTTATATAAATATGCCCTGGCTGGCTTTTCTTAATTGCTGTTTAGAGTGATGGTGATTAAAGTAAATACAGGAGTACAAGCAGGAATGCTTTAAAATAATAGCCTAATCATTACTAATTCATTTTATATTTATTGTGGTATTAATTCTAATGAACCTTCTTGATATTAATGTTAGTGTTATAAGTACTCAGATTGAATTTTTCACTCTGAGTCAGTATTAATTAAATGAATGGTTATTATTACCTGCGTAATGAGCCTGGAAGGAATATTATTTTGTTGTTTATAAAATCAATAGCAATCCTTTAGTAGTAAAAGCGTGTTCTTATTCTTTTGTGTTTATTGGTGCTTCCCTAATTAAAGTGTGCTTATTGGGGAGCAACAGTGCAGTGATGGTGCTCTGTATCTTATAAGCTCATGACCTATAAGATAAACTTGAGTGACTTTCCTTACTCACCAATTAGAAATTCTAGGAAAATAGCCTTGGACTGAATGAAAATTCCTAGTTTTTAACTTTGTTAAGATTGTAGCCCATGTGGAAAATGAGTACTCTGAAAGCTTTAAAATATGCAAATTGCCATCTTCATTTAGGACAAAATGATCTAGGGGATACTCTATGCAATAATGTACAATAAGAAAGTATAAGGCGTTGATAGAATAATTGTTAGTATTCAAAAATTTTTCATAACCATTCCTTTACATTAATTATATTCACTGCCAACATCTTTCTGAATAAGAAGCAGTTTGTTTAGTTAGCTGCAATAAAAGTATTTAGAAACTGGGCATGATGGTAAATCCCTACAAATTCTAGCAGTCAGCAGATAGAATGCAGGAAAGTTCAAGAGCGGCCTGGGTTACACAGTGAGACATTGCCTCAAAGACAGAACATAGAAAGAAAGAAAAAGAGAAAGAACGACAGACATCAAAAAACAAAGGAATAGCAGAAAGGAAGAAAGACAAAGTAAACAAAGCAATAACAACAGAAAGAAAATAATTTAGAAATATTGTTTGAAGTGGTTGAGTGCTTGTTCTACTATTCTTCACAATGTGACTTCACAGAAGTCTACAGCTAAGTATTGTTATTTGTTTGTTTGCTTATTCGATGCAGTATTCAAAGCTGACCTCAAACTTCATGCGTAGTTGAGGATAACTTTAGTCTTCAGATCCTTCTGTTTCCACTTCCCACATGTTACTTGGTTTTAAGTGCCATTACCCATAAAACAAGTAATAAATGTACTTACCTCATAATTAGGAAGCACCTTCCTTAGTACTTGGCACAACCAAAGCTCCTACTTGTGTTAACCATGCAATTATTACAAACAGCTGGTGATGAGGAATGAGGTGGGGACAGATTATGGGCCTGTTCAAAATCAAGGAGATATTTAGGCAGTGTGGCGGTACATGGCCAAAGACTATAGGAATGCGAGGGTGGGAATGTGCACTTGCAAACAGCTCATGTGTGAACAGTAGCGAACCAGTTATAGCAGAGCAGAGAGTGTGTTTCCCTGGTTTTGTTTTGTTTTGACTTAACAAAAGAAGAAAAGAAAATCAGGAAAGCTCAGGAGAAAATAAAATTCTGGAATGTGAAAGAACTTGACCACAATCTTCGTCTTGTGTAAAACAGAAGGTAAACGTTTCATATGGTGACGTGATTCTGAGAAATAAACTAACCAGTGTGGGACTGGATTTTTATCTCATCTAAAATATCTGTGTTCTGGAAACCAGTCTGGAGATTGGACATTCCACTACCTGAAGACCTAGCTATACCTCTCTTGGGCATATACCCAAAAGATGCTCCAACATATAACACAGACACATGCTTCACTATGTTCATAGCAGCCTTATTTATAATAGCCAGAAGCTGGAAAGACCCCAGATGCCCTTCAATGAAGGAATGGGTTCAAAAAATGTAGTCCATCTACACAATGGAGTACTACTCAGCTATCCAAAACAATGACTTCATGAAATTTATAGGCAAATGGAATGAACTAAAAAATATCATCCTGAGTGAGGTTACTCAATCACAGAAAAACACACTTGGTATGCACTCATTGATAAGTGGATATTAGCCAAAAAGCTCGAATTACCCAAGATGCAATCCACAGACCACAAGAAGCTCAAGGAGAAGAATGACCAAAATGTGGATGCTCCCACTCCTTCTTAAAAGGGGGAAAATATCCATAGGAGGGGATATGGAAGCAAATTTTAGAGCAGCAACTCAAGGAATGGCCATTCAGAGGCTGACCCACATGTGGCCCATATACGTACAGCCACCAAAACTAGATAAGATTGATGAAGCTAAAAAATGCATGTGGAAAGGAACCAGATATAGATCTTTCCTGAGAGATATATCCAGAGCATGTCCAATACAGAGGTCAATGCTTGCAGCAAACCACCAAACTGAGAATAGGATCCCCTTGAGGGGAATTAGAGGAATTATTGAAAGAGTTGAAGGACCTTGCAACCCCATAAAAACAATGCCAACTAACCAGAGCTTCCAGGGACTAAACCACTACCAAAAGACTATACATGGACTGACCCAGGGCTCCAACTCCATATGTAGCAGAGAATAGACTTGTTGGGGCACCAGGGGAAGGGGAAGCCCTTGGTTCTGCCAAGGTTGTACCCCCAGTGCAGGGGAATATGGGGGGAGCAACAAGGGGGATGTATAGAGGGAATACACGTGTGGGGGAGGGGGAGGGGTGGGAATGGGGGCTTATGGACAGGAACCCGGGAAGGGAATAACCTTTGAAATGTAAGTAAAGAAATATATCTAATAAAAAACTTAAAAAATAAAAAAAATAAAATATCTGTGCTAACTAATATTTCTACTTTGTTCATGAATTAACGTGAAATATTGAAAGTAAAGTTTAATAATTCTTTAAATGTTGCCTCTTATGTTTTAAATGAAACAGAATTAAGATGGCTGTCAAAATTTATAAAGTATATACTTTTAATGGCTTGCTTGGAATAAAAATTATAATGTATGTCTTTTACATATATAATATATCTCTCTCTATGTATACATACATATATGTATAGAAAGAAATATTACTGCAAAATACTGGGGATTAGATCTTATTTAATGTGCAATGCCACATGAGAGTTTTAATACCTAAAATGTAATTGCAATTTTTTGACTAAAAGAATGGAAAATAGGTTTTATAATGATTTAATAACACACAAAAATCATTTGCTCTCATTTAATTGTAATATGGTTGCATTTTCATTAGAACATGAATTACACTTTTACCATATTTTGAAAAATTAATCTTAATGCATCAAGATTTTAAAATAATATCCTAATACATGTGTCAAATAAATACTCAGTTAATTTATGGTTTCCAAAGTTTTAATACATAATGGCCTTTAGTATAATTTAAATCATGGTATAAATTCCAATGTTTTTTAATTTATTAAACACAAAGGAAAAAGTAATAGTGAAAAACATCAAATGGATGGAGAAATTTGGTGAAATGCAGATTAGGATTCAATCAGAACAACTTCAGTTACTCAGTGCGGATTTGAGTATTCCCAGATCTGACAAAGTCAAACAGCATATGTGTTTGAAAGACAGCCTAGGATACATGTAATATTTTGCTCAATTCTAATATAAAAATAAACTTTCTCTGTCAGGGCCCCTCCTTCCCTTTCTTTTGTCTTATTTCTCTTTTCCTACTTACCATCTACTGAACTTTTGTTCTTAAAGAAAAATAAAATTAGTTCTCTCTCTCTCTCTCTCTCTCTCTCTCACACACACACACACACACACACACACACACACACACACACAGACACACACAACAATGGTATGAATTGTTTTATTTTTGTAGTAAAGGGAATGAGATAGATTGAAGAGCAGTTCAGTGAGGACCTGTAGAGTAGCTTTCCTAAGTTTAAAGCATTTAGAGTAGCTTTATCTAATTAAAGACCTGTTTCAGAGTTTTGTAATGAAAATTAGCCATGTGATTTTGTTTGCATAGTTTTCTCAACCATTCTTTACCATGCCTTACTGTTTAGAATCAGACATGAAACCTTCCTTGGGATTCCAGGTCAGACATTGCTATTAAGTTCATTTTACAGAAGGAATGGGATCTCTGAAGTGTAGTGAATTTTAAAGCTTGTTAAACTGTTCCTGTGTCTACATCCATTTTGTATGTTGATAATATTTACAAAATTTTAAAGTCAATCTTTAAGTATTAGGGTAAAAGAAAAAAATGAAAAGACAAAAGCTAAAACAGAGCCTTTCTCCAAATACTAAAAACAAGTGGCCATATTGTGCAGATCTTGCAAGTAAGTCTGAAATGCTAGAATAATTCTGCTTTTGCTCTCTCCCCTGAATTGTTAAAATCTTGCTTTCATTGTTCTGAAACCAGCACTGAATTTTTCTTTTGATCCTACCACCTCTCTTTTGAATCAAATGTAGCAAAGGGAGAACCTAAGGACCATGTAATCAGAAGAGCTATGGTTATTTAAAAATAATTGCTTCCCAGGGATATCTGATTCAGTAATTATCTGCAATAAGTTTGGGATCAGATATTTGTTTCTTGGGCTGAGTGGGTGTTTGATATTTTAGAAGCATGGGTATTGCTACTGATAAACAAAATGTGGTCTGATAGGATTACCTGGGAGAACACACAGCACTTCGCCTCTTACGTGAGTAGTGCTATTCACTCACAGGAACAATGACCATGGGACTTTGGCAGCCATTGTCCTGAGTTTATCTGTGCACAGAGTTGAGTGACAGATAAACAACACCAGAAATGTAACTGAATCTCCAAATTGACTTTGCCATAGAAACTCAAGTCTGGTTTTGTGTCTTTTTACTAAATGTTATATTTATGTTTCCATTATACTTTCCAAATATTAACATTCTGTCTGCCTCTCTCATCTACCTATCATCTATCTTCTATCTATCTATCTATCTATCTATCTATCTATCTATCTATCTATCTATCTATCTATCTATCATCTCTATCATTTTTTCTTTTTTTAATTAGATATTTTATGTATTTACATTTCAAATGTTATTCTCTTTCCCACCTCCCAGTCCCCTCCCCCTCCTTCTATGAAGATGTTCTCACTCCTACTCTCCCACTCCCACCCACTCATTCCTAACCTCAGCACCCTGGCATTCCCCTACAGTGGGAAAAAGAACTTTCACAGGACCAAGGGCTTCTCCTCCTACTGATGTCAGACAAGGCCATCCTCTGCTACATATGCTGCTGGAGCCATGGGTCCCTCCATGTGTACTCTTTGGTTGGTGATTTAGTCCCTGGGAACTCTGGGGGAGGGGGCGTCTGGTTGGTTGATATTCTTGTTCTTCCTATGCGGTTGCAAACCCCTTCAGCTCCTTCAGTTCTTTCTCTAACTCCTCCATTGGGGTCCCTATACTTAGTCCTATGGTTTGCTGCAACCATCCTCATCTGTATCAGTAAGACTCGGGTAGAGCGTCTCAGAAGACAGCTATATCAGGCTCCTGTCAGCATACACTTCTTGGCATCCACAAGAGTGTCTGGGTTTGGTGGCTGCATATGGGATGGAGTCCCAGGTGGGGCAGTCTCTGGGTGGCCTTTCCTTCAGTGTCTGCTCCACCCTTTGTCCCTGTATCTCCTCCCATGTGCACTTCGTTCCCCCTTCTAAGAAGGACTGAAGCATCCACATTTTGGTCTTTTTTTTTTTTTTTGTTCAGCTTCATGTGGTCTGTGAATTGTTTCTTGGGTATTCTGAGCTTTTGGGCTAATATCCACTTATCAGTAAGTGCATAGCATATGTGTTCTTTTGTGACCAGGTTACCTCACTCAGGATCATATTTTCTAGTTCCATCCCTTTGCCTGAGGATTTCATGACGTCATTGTTTTTAATAGCTGAGTGGTACTCCATTGTGTGAATTTACCACATTTTCTGTCTGTATTTTTTTGTTTCTATCTATCTGCCTACCTCACTTATATTTCTGTTTCTATGACAATATATCTTGACCAGAAGCAACTTAAGGAAGAAAGCTTATTTTGACTTATGGCTTCAGGGATTTACAGTTCATAATGTTGAGGACATCATTGAATCAGGTCAAACAGTACCACCAACTGGGGACAGTGAGTTCTCTCTCTCTCTCTCTCTCTCTCTCTCTCTCTCTCTCTCTCTCTCTCTCTCTCTCTCTCTCTCTCCTTCTCTTGTTACCTCCCTTCTCTTAATCTATTTTAGCATACATTAACAACACACTTTGAGTCTTTAGTGTTTAGTTTAATATTCCTATGAAGCTCGGCAGGGAGGGAGTATTACATGAAAATCATTTGTATGTAGCTGGAATTACTACCTAGCCATTGCTACCCACTGCCCAACTCCTTTGGCAGCACAACATGAATGTTGGAGTTTGATTGCATGGACTTAAAAGACATTGGATTATCTGGTGCAGCCTCTGTGTTTTAAATGTCTTTACCAAGACTTTATAACTGTTGCAGGACATGAACATTATTCAAAATCTTTTTGTATGGACTCGATAGTATTATTATATGATATGTAACATACTATTCCTGGTTAGTGAATTATTCTTTATCTCTTCTTACCAAATATACAGCAAGCTAAAGAAAACTATTATGCACAATAAAAGTCAGTGCATCCACAGGCCAAATTCACTGAGTGCTGTTTTATAAATCTAATAATCTTTATAAGTCTGAACATAAATATTTATGTCTGATTACTGGATAGTGGTGATCTTCCATGGAAAAAGAAGCATTGAGAGCCTTGAGTTGCTATAGCAGTGGACCCAAAGTTTTGCTTCCCCTCCATCTATGCCATGTTGAATAGTCCTACTGTTTACTCCAGAACAAACAACGCTTCAGCCCCTCACCCCTTTTCAAATCAGTTACCTAGAGCTGGTTAATTCTCTATTGCAACCTCAATAACCACTAGAGGTTAAGTAGTATCATCTTTTTAATCTAGTCTCTGACATAAAGCCTCAATTACAAAATAAAGAACAGCACAAAAACAATGTGCCCTCTGGGCACAGCACTAGAAACTGAACTCAATAGTCAGCAAGTTATTAGAGTCTGGGAAGAAAATATCTTTAGTTACGAGCTACCTGACTTCTCTCTTTGTAAAGCTTGTTTCAGTTGATATGCTGAGCATAACCAGAACCCTCTGAATACTTTATCCTTCAAATGGAAACATGTAGTTGAATAGTTACTATGAAAATGAAGGGTTTCCTCTTCTGATCACTGGTGTTGCCATAAACAAATTAAAGAAAATTCCATGTTCTAAAGGGCACAGAGGAGGATCTATTTGGTATTTCTTTTTCTTCATCTATGCAAAGATTATAACTCAGGAAAGATGATACACTTCAATGTAGTCAGACATCTAGAATAGGGAGCAACTGGTAGGTAGACTGGACACACTTTGCTGTTCTGCATATGTGCTTTCCTCCCTGTAGATACTGTAGGCTACTGCTTTGCCACCATCCATTCCTCTTTTCAGTAAACTTTCCATGCATTCACAGAGAGGAAGCCTTTTCCCCTTCAAATCAGTTCTTGCTCCAGGTGAGATCACAGCCAGGCCAGGTCACCTAGGGCAATCCATTCTTTGACTAGTTCTAATTAATTTGGTTAAACACATGTGGTTCATCTTGGTAAAAAGGCACTTATTTCTGGAACTAAGTCTAAAATCACTGGGAAGCAAGCATATTTGAGTTCAGGCAACCATGTGATCACAAGAGAGCCTGAAGCTACATCAGTCTTTCTGTGACTGCTGAAGACTCCCTTAAAAGATTAAGCCAACACAGCTTGCAGTTTGGAAAAGATAGAATATCCTTCCTGAGCAAGCCATGTCTGAAGTCTCACCTGGTGTGGACTTGTCAAGGTTTTAATTGACTTATGTCATTTATTTCAAGATCAGGTTAAGAATCTTTTGCTTAAAAAAATAGTTGTGCTTGATGCACCGTCTTTCTCATCTCAACAACAGCAGCATGTCCTCTTGATTCCTGCTCTGATACAATCATAACCATAACCACCATAATCTTTCTTTGACTTCTCCAGGCTGGAAATGCTGTTAGTCATGAAGAAGTATCTATTTTTTTGGGATTTTGCATTCATGAATGTTGTTAGTGAGTTAATACTTGGTTTCATTTAATGAGAAAAAATGATGGTGAAGGGGAAATAGTAATCTATGCTTTGATTACACTATACACACATCTTCTCATATTTGATAATTAAGGAGCAAAAAGGAGATATATCATACTAGCATCATAACAGCATATCTGAAAGCCATAGAATAAAAAGAAACAAACACACCCAAGAAGAGTAGATGGCAGGATAGAATCAAACTCAGGGTTGAAATCAATCAGAAAGAAAGAGAACAAAACAAAGAGTCATCAGAACCAAGGGCAGGTTCTTTGAGAAAACTCAACAAATTAGACACTTAACCAAACTAAGAGGCAGAGAGACAGTACCGAAATCAGAATCAGAAATGAAATGGGAGACATAACAACAGACACCAAAGAAATAAAAACAAAAACAAAAAAAAAAAAAAAAACCAAGCAAAAAAAAAAATGTAGGTCTTACTTTAAAACCCTGTACTGCACAAAACTGAAAAATATAAACAAAATGTATGATTTCATGGATAGAAAGCACTTGCCAAAATTAAATTAACACCAGGCAAACCATTTTAATAGTCTTATAATCCCTAAGGAAATGGAAGCAGTCATTGAAAGTCTCCCAACCAAAAAAGCCCAGGGCCAGATGGTTTTACTACCGAATTCTACCAGACTTTCAAAGAAGTGCTAATGCCAACACTCCTCAAACTATTCCACAAGCAGAAACATAAGGAACATTGCCAAACTCATTCTATGAGACAAGTCACCATGATACCTAAACCACATAAGGATTCAATAAAGAAAGAGAATTTCAAACAAATCTCTCTTATGAATAATGATGGAAAAATACTCAAAAAAATACTTGCAAACCAAATCCAAGAAAATATCAAAAACATCCATCATGATTGTGTAGGCTTTATACTAGGGGTGTGTCAATAGATGAAAATCTATCAATGTAATCCCCCATATAAACAAATTGATAGAAAAAAAACACAGAGAAAAAAACACATCTCATTAGATGCTGAAAAAGCTTTTGACAAAATCCAACATCCTTTCATATTAAAAGTCTAGGAGAGATCAGTGAAACAATATCTAAACACAGAGACTAGATGTGCCAAGATTGGGGAGGGATTCCCAGGGGAGCCTCCACTCTTTCAGAGGAGATTGGGAGGCAGGCAGGAGAAAAGAGCTATGCAAGGGGGAAATGGATAGAGTGCGGGTAGCTATCGGATGTAAAGTGAATAAATAAATAATTGGAAGAAGTAGAAGGAGAAGGAGGAGAAGAAGGCAAAGAAAATGATGAAGAAGGAGGAGGAGAAGATGATGAAGAAGATGATGGAGGAGGAGGAGAATGACAACGATGACGACATAGAAGAAGAAGAAGAAGAAGAAGAAGAAGAAGAAGAAGAAGAAGAAGAAGAAGAAGAAGAAGAAGAAGAAGAAGAAGAAGAAGAAGAAGAAGAAGAAGAAGAAGAATTACTTAAGCATGATACAAATTGGTCACACAATCTCTTAACTATCTTGGGCTTAAGTAAAAGGAAGTATTAGGAGACTTCCTGATGATGGATGGCTACATCCACACACAGACTGCTTGAATCTCAGGAACCAAGCAAGGAGTGTGAGAACATGTCTCCTATGGGGGAGTGACAGTGGGGGAGCTCTGCTTTCAGTAGCACAGGAAGAAGAGAGACCTTGAAAAAGAGAAGAGGGGAGGTAGCCCAGCTCATTCTGGTGAGTTCTGTTCTCACAGAGGACTCTTTCCTGGGTGAGTGCATGCCACTAGAGGGCAGAACAAAGGGAGGAATATTTTCTATCCTCTATCTCCATCTCTAGAGAAGACCCTTGTTTAGTCAGTGGTTGGAGAGTCTCTACAGAAAAGCCATGTAGAGCTCACATGGAAACCCAGAGAAAGTACAGCAGGACAGTGGTCCGCAGAATGCTTCGAACTACCATGGAAATTTAAAATTCAAAATGGAGGTCAATCACATAGAAGCAAGCCTGATACCTACCCCTGTGTCAAGGACAGTTCAGAGGCCACCCAGACCTTCCCACACTTATAATAGGGACCCCATACAGACACCAGTTTTGGGATGTAGGCTATCATTTCAACACACAGGAAAGTGAACATTGTGCATCTTGTCCTCCATCACAGTACAAGCAAAAACAAAACAACACACACACACATGCACACACACACACACACATGCACACACACACATGCACACACACACACACACACTCACACACACACACACATCTCTGCTTATTTTTATATCTGTAATCCCCATATCTATACCATCTACATCTATATCTATATATGATCTCAAAGGAAGAATTCAATATCGATACAAAGAGCCTCTTGGGTCTTGAATTTAAGCAAGCAGTGTGTACTTTCATAAGTTCCCTCATACTAGTGAAATCTGAGGGACTTTTCACTTTAAAGCCCCAAGGCATTTTTTACTGAAGTCTGTGGAGACAGCAATGCCAGATCATTTACCTCTCCACTATCCCATTAAAATGCATGACACAATTCTTTAATTACCACCTCAATCTAATTCTCTAAGAAGTTGGTCCTAATTGCATTGTTGATATGCACAGATGCAAATAAGATGTTGGCTCTTTCCCTTGTAGCAAATGACTGCTTTTAGTAAGAACCTATTCTCTTGTTAAAAGAGGGTGGGGTAGTGTCACTGTACCCATGAAAATGGCATCTCCAACACAGATGACATTGGTTAAACTCAGAAACCAAAGAGCACATGGTTCCTCACTCACCACTGGTCCCAACATACACCCATGTTTGGCAAATAAGTGTTCACAACTAGGGCAGTGAACAAGCCTAAAATTCCTTCTCGACAGGCACATGGGAGGTGTGAATTGGATATTTGTGGAGAGATTCTTGCCAGAAGATATGTGAAACAAACAACCCCCAGAAGCAATACTTTCCTTTTGTAAAAAGAACTTAAGGTTTCACAAACTTGGCTGTGAGAATAAAGACAGGAAAGGAAGAGAAAGGGGAAGATGATGCAGAGAAATCTGACAATCACGAATAGGGAGGTGGCATTTCACGAAGAGGGATGGAAAATAGCTGCTTTGATGCACTGAGTGGCCTGCATCTGCCTCCCCTTGGTGGCTGGCCCTGTTCTAAAGGGTGCAAGGGAGCTTTGCCAGGTCTCCAATGCTGTGAAGACTGGGATTGAGGTTGCTTAGTGGAAGAGTTTGTTGACTGATTAAAATTCATTTTTTTCTTTTTTAGGGAGCAGGGGATAGCCAAATAGAAAGTCTATAATTTGTAAAATGACTTCTTCAAATGACATTTATATTCAGAGAGTTGGTGTCCTGGCTTGTTTTCTCTTGCTGGGATAAAACATTTTGACCAAAAGCAGATTAGGGAGGGAAGGGTTTATTTGGTTTCCATGTCTTGTCATAGTCCATCATGAAGGAAGTCAAGGCAGGGACTGGTAGATGGGGAATGCTACTTACTGGTTTGCTCCCCACAGCTCCCTCAGCTTACATTCTTACATAACCCAGGGCCACCTGCCCAGGAAAGAGAGGCCCTGCTGATGGAATGCTGGGCCCTCTGTCACCAATCATGAAAAATGCTCCATAGACTATCTCACAGGCCAATCTGATGAAGGCAATTTCTCAACTGAGATCCCCTCTTGTCAGAAGACTCTAGTTTGTTTCAAGTTAACAAGAAAAACTAACCAGCCCAAGAAATAAGGGTAGATAGTTCTTTATAGGATTTTGTATCGATATACACAGGTAGGTACATACTTATTTAATTCTTCATTTCACTTGGAACGTGGCTTGTCTGCAAAATCTCTTTGTTATAGAGACAGGATATACATATATTTTTGTCACAAAAGTTTGCCAATATTCCATTTCTCTGCTGTTCCATGGGCTTGGAATGCCACTGACCTGATTGGGCAATGTGAGTGGCCAGAGAGGTTTTGGTTTTGTAAACTTGGGATCAGATGTGACTTCAGAGGCCATGTTCACCAGCCAGCTTCTCTTTCAGCTTCTAACTGACTGGGACACACCCTGCTCCATTTTCCTTCTCAGAATTATTTCTTTAGTTGTGTGGACAATTTGAGGATTAACTTGACAACTGTTGGAGTAAATTATCTTCTCCTTAAATGCTGAAAAATCAGGATTACAAGCTGGCATCTAGCAAGTATGGTATTTGCTCATCCTGTAGAATGGTTCCCTTACGTTGATGGCAGCATGTGAAAAGGACTGAGTGACATCTAGTCAGCATCAGTGTTCATCCTGGTCCTACAGCCCCAGATTTCATAACCTCTGGACTTAATTCTTTCAGTTGCATTTCTGAATAACACATACAGGTTTTTAAAAGCATCATTGTTTTTAACAATCCCACACCACTTTTTGCATAGCATCCACACTATCTGGAATCTGGAAACAATGTTCAGGCAATTTTAAATGTACTGGAGAACATTCATAGGTATATACAAGTTCTACCCACACTATTCATAGAAAGAGTCCATGGATTTGGATTTCCAGAGGGTCTCTGGAAACAGCACTCACAGGATTCTTAGGACTTGTCTCCTGGACCCTTCCTCTAGTGTGCTGTTGGCAGATATTTGTAGTTTGTACTCCCCTGAGCTGAGCACCCATTCTGCCGTCTACAGGCACTCACTCCAGGATTTCTACATAAGCTGCAAGGTTCCTAGTTAAATCTAAATTTCATAAAAAATAACACTTTAATGTTAATATGCCTTAAGTATTTCAAAGGACACAGTTACACTAATATACCATTGCTCATCTGAATTTAAATTTAATTGGATGACAGGCACTGAAACTGGTAACTCAAGGAATGGGAAACTGACATGGGGTCTCACTTTGTAACTCAGATAGCCCTTGAATACACATAAGCCTGGGCGAGCCTCAACTCACAATAATCTGACTGCCTCCATTTCTTTAGTTCTAGTGATCACAGCTGTGCACCACAATGTCAAGCCTTGAATGTAGCAAATCTAATTCTCTTCCGTACTAATACATGGTTAGCAGTACCACACAACTCTGAGGCCAAGATACAACATAGATATTTCCAATCAAGTTAAATATTTTCCCAGCCTGGGTTGAGCCTGTTTAATACAGGACATACTTGAAAGACAATTTGTACCACCTATCACTATGTACAATAAATATATACCAATAAATAGGACGTATAGTACTCCTAGTTCTTATCTACATGTTACTGCTTCCTTGTTTCTTGTTCACCAAGCTCTTGATGTTCAGTCTAGGCTGACGAAGTTGTATTTCTCAAGCACTCTTATGAAGTCTGATTTTGCCAATTCTCCTTCAGTGAACTGCAGTGTGCCTTGTCCCTCCTTGCCAGAGCATCCAACGTTGATATCTGAATGTCTTAACTAAGCCTTTGTTTAGATAGGTGCCTCTTGGGGTTTTTACCCTGTGCTTTTGCTGCAGCAGTGCATGCTTAAGGCGCTTTCCTTCCTCTGTGCCAGCTGCTACACACATAGAGCCGTTTAAAAAAATCTAAGTCTTCTCCCACCTAAACCTAAACAATTTATCTTTAAATGTCTGTATTTCTACACTAACATATTCTTATGAACTCAAGCACGACAATGTAAATGGAACCTGTTGTATACATTGTTATATGCAGGGAAGGAAAATACAGCTTGTTACAGAAAGGGGTTTTAAAAGTAATTGAAATAGCCCAGTCACTGTAAAAAGAGGCAAAAGGAGTTTCCTTAATAAACCAACAGCAAACATTCTTTTAAAATTTGTCAGTGTATCTTCTGAATCTTTTGATGAGTTATAGCAACTAGCTCAATATTTCTGCCTTGACTATTTGAAACAAGCCCCCTTCCAAATATTTAATAAATATTCAATAAATATTTAAGATTCAAATATTCGAAATATTCAATGAAAGTCTCATTCTAGTCTTTTGCTTGACTTTTCCAGGCTCCCCTCTCATCTCATTTCTAGACCTTTCTGTACTGTTTCTAGAACGAAACCAGCAAAAGAGATTCTTGATTTTTCCTGTTTTTTCATTACCTCATTTCTGCAGAATAAAACCTTAGATATTAATCTGGGAATTATGGAGGTGTCTTCACTAGGGTTTCCATTGCTAGGAGGAGACACCATGACCATGGCAACTCTTATAATGGACAACATTTATTAGGCTGGTTTACAGTTTCGACTGTAGCCCATTATCATCATAATGAGAAGCATGACAGCTTGCTGAGAGACATGGTGCTGGAGAAGAAGCTAAGGGTTCTACATCTTGATCTGCAGGTAGTAGGAAGAGAGCTCTGTGCCACTAGGCCTGGGCTTAAGCATCGTAGACCTCAAAGCTAGCCTACAAACTTCTTCCAACAATTTCCTACAATAAGGTCACACCTCCCAATAGTACCGATTCTTATGGGTCTTTCAAACCACTACAGATCTTCTTTGAACTTATGGAAGGAAAAAGATAATGGAGATGATATGAATAATAAAATACAGGTTGGTCTCGTTTTTTTTTTTGGTTTTCCTTTGTTTGTTTTGTTTATTTGTTTTAAAAATCACAATATTTCAACCTAAAGACATGTTGGTCTTGGCTGATTATCAAAGCATACTCATCAGGTTTTAAGTAGTTTCTTAAAACTCTAGTAAGGAGCTTAGAAGCAATTTTGATGAAAAAGGATCCATTAAAAACTCTTCTAATGTTTTTTATAAAAATTAAATGTGAATATATGAGGAAAAACAAATTTATCACTATAATCCAACTGGGCAAAACGTGCTCACTTGTATGTAGAATTCTTCAAAATCACTACTGTGATTGCATGCATCAAATGTTTTCAAAGAGGAGTCTCCAAGTTGGCAGTAAAGAAGAGTTAGTGAAGACTTTTGAAGAAAGATGATACTGAAGTGGGATTTTTAAACAGAGCAGAATATTGTGGGAGGTCACAGAAAGCTGCAAAAGTGACATTAACATATAACCAAGAGCGGGATATGCATTTGAAAACATTAAATACTCTGATGGATACTGGCACGAGAGCATGACAAGTGAATATGGTGACTGGGGCAGGCAGTTATCAGGAGCTCTTCATAGATTAAGGGAGATAGTGTGACCTACAGCTGGAATAGTAAACTAAGGCCATATGTTTGGCTATTCTGTGAAGTTTGTGTTTTTCTTATTCACCCTCTTCCTTTCTTTTCTTTCTTCTTTTGTGAAGCATAAATGGTAAGTGTTTCTTGTGACAGTTATATTATGGCTTTTTAAAAATGGGAAAATATCAATGATATTCAAGAAGAATTCACATACGAAAATAGTGAGAGGAAATTCCTGGTTATCATATCAGGCAAATAAAAATGCGCCAGTGATTATTACTATTTTTAATTGTCACTAATTCAACTAGGCTCCCTTATTTGACTGCCTTTGTTACCTTTCCTCAATTTGTTCTCAAGTTCCAAGCAGGCTCTTTACAAAATATTTCTTGTAGTGTTTCTTTTATCATCTGTAACACCATCTCTTTCTTAAAATTCTCAGAGTTATGTAAAAGTAATAGGGAGAACTTTTTAGAAAATGAGCCCATCTCAATAGTTTTAGAAGGAGATGTACTCATCAGACAGCAATATACACAGGGCCAGCAAGCGAGAAGAGAATCTGTGGTGGTCACATTGAAGAGAAGCACTGCAAAGAAAATAAACACTGTATGTGGCAACTGCTCAGGGCCATGCTCTTGGAGGGAAAGGGTGAGGTCACTTTGGAAAGAGGCACAATTCAGAGACTTCCACAACGACGGAATTAGTTAGAGCTTTGATTCAGAGAGAGAAATAAAGTATTTTTGAAAAGAGTACCCCTTGCCACTCCGAAATGAAAGCTACAATTATTTACAAGAAGGAGTACAGATCTAGGGCGAAGAGGGCGGCACCTTTCACGAATAGCACTTTAGCTGTTTTTCAAAGCTCTAGACGATTTCCATTTCCTCTTTTTTTAGTGTGCTTGGGTAGTTGCCATCTCCCAGGAGCCTTACCTGAATTCTGCATTTAGATGTTATCACTACTGCAATTAATGAGTGCCAGGAGAGCCAAGAACTTAAACGGATCAAGAGATTGTGACAAGGTCAAGGCTAACCTGGTCTACATAGTGAGATTCAGACCAGTCAGGCTGTGCAGTGCTACCTGAATCAAATGAGGGGATTAGGGGAGAGGAAGAGAGAGTGGGCCACTTACACTACTTACAGACATCAGCTCCCAGCTTCAGCCTTTCCATAGGAACTCAACACCAGTAACTTGGAATGACCTAGATTTCAGCATTGGATTGGAATCACTAGTGTTTCTAGATGTAGGAGTGGACATGTACCTTTCTTTCATGCACTGCTTCTTTCTCAGGAAGATAGTCATTAGTAGGATACCCAGCCTACAGTTATACAAAGCACAACAGTCAATCTCCCACCATTTTATATAAACATGTGTTATACATACATAAAAATATTTGTATTATATATTTATATATAATTGTATCATATATACTACAGGTAGTAAAGTTATTGATATATTATATGGTTGTATAATATATTAAATATATAATATACATGCATATATATATATATATATATATATATTACATTCTTATATATAAACCCTTAGCTACCAGTAGAGACATCTACAATTCTAGGATCCTAAGAGCCAGAGATCATCCATTAATCTTTTACATGGAGAGCACTATGCCTGAAATGTATGCCTATTACTAAACACTTGAAAATAATGTCAGGTAACTGAGCTTAACAACCAGCAAAAACTCTGAACTCCAAGGAGGATTTCTCCATTTCTCCTCTGTATTTGAGAGAGAGAGAGAGAGAGAGAGAGAGAGAGAGAGAGAGAGAGAGAGAGAGAGAGAGAGACCTTTGGTTCCTTGTTTGGGTAGATGGTTTTCTCCTTTGGCTTTCCAAATATGCCTCATCCCTCATCATATTTCCTAGCAAGGCACATGAATACTTGTGACTGCATTCTTCATGCTTGTAATGCGTGAAATCTTACAGTTTTGCTCCCCTTTACTTTTAAAAATAAGAATGGGATTTACATAAGAAGGAACATTCACATAGCAACAAGAGTGCAGAAAAACAAGCAGGTGTTAATAAATTTCAAAGAAACATTAATCTGTTTCTGCAAATATGGCCTGCTGTTCATTTAAATGGAATGACACTCTGTAAATGTGGCACTCAGCCATTCTCTGAGCTATCAAAATGTAATATATAACACCTCTGACGATCAAAGTGAAGGTAAGTTTAGAAATCCAATTTGCTTTTCTCTCCATTTAAACTCTATTTAACTTCTGCGTTCAAGTCCTCGTTTTAATCAAGCTTCAATTTTATTTACTCACATTCCATGTTGTCACGCAATTACAGGGATGGTTGCAAAATTGTCATTGAATGCTGCAATTGCCAAAAATAAAGTTCCCTTCTAAAAGAAATATATAAAAATAAGAAAAAAAATGTTTATTGCCTGTTGTGTTTGGAACTGAGAGTAACGTGGAAAGAACAGGAATGTTAGTGAACTCTTGTTTAAAATACGTGAATGGAGTAAAGTGGCCCCAGCCATGCACGATCATGAGCCAGGTCCCCTGGCCATCATAACACCTGGCCAGTAGGGAATCCTTGGGCTTGATGGTAAGCAAACCAAGGGTGCAGGCATGGGAAGAAACACCAAAGGAACAAAAGCAAAGCAGGTTACATGTGACTTACTCTGGCTGAAGGCTGGATCAGGAAGACATCTTGATGGTATCAGACAGATACTGAGATTTTTTTTCCTTTCTTGCTGAGACCTTTCTTTTGTATTTCATTTCTTACTCTGTACCTATACGATTTCAATAAACAGTGAATAACAGCCTGCTCCAAACTGCTCAGGGTCGACTTCATGACAATCACTTTAATGAGTAGATAAGTGAATTGGAATTTCCAGTCTTTATTGTCCTCTATTATCATGTCATTTGGCTTCAGTGCTTTAAATATGTTACTCTGCTCTTAAAGATGCCCGTGTGGCCTTACTTAGTCCCCTGAGGTCCCATGCCAGCAGAAGCATATGAGCTGAATTTGATTTTGACTGCGAGATCTTCTAGGGGAGTCTTGGACTTTCTGTGAATACACAGTGTTACTTGACTCTAAGACTGCTCCCCCTCTTGGAACTCTCCTGGTATCTACAAGAATCTTACCTAGCTGGTTCCCCTCAAAATCTCAAATGAGACTTCCTAATTGACAAAATCTCTCACCAAAATATGAATATCTTGCTGGTTTCCTTTCTCTCTTTTCTCTTCACAGTGGCTTTGGGGATCATTTCTGCTGTGACCTTGCTGATTCTTATGGGTTAAGATGCTTTTCTTACTAGTGACTCTCAGTGACTCCAATGTAGCATATTTGTAGGCAGGGTCTGTACAGAGGTAATCAAATTTTAGTATCTTGTATGCCAGTATGAAACAAGAAAATTTAGGCCTCACAAAGAGGAAAGACACTACGAAGAAACAAAACCCTAACCCTAACCCTAACCCTAACCCTAACCCTAACCCTAACCCTAACTCTAACCCTAAGAGCCAAGGAGAAAGGCTGGAAATGAGGTCTCTGCTTGTGGTAATCACACGGAGCTAACCCAATGGAACACTTAATTTCAGACTTTTGACATCCCAAATTATGAATCAATAATGTGGTTTTTTTCTTGGTTAAGCAATTCAGACACTGATCTCACAGCACCCCTCACCCAAAACAATATATCTGTGTCTTCCAAACTATGTTAATGCAGAGCAAACCTGTAGCTCTCTTCTGATCTGGAGATCCATGTGGCCGATACACCTCACATCTCTACCAGGATACTCTACAGATGACCTTATTTTACTGTAGTAAATGCCAAATGTGTCTATTTTTAAAAGTTCCTGTGTTGGTGAGATAAATCACTAGGTAAGGTCCCTAAGCCAAGACTGTTAGATGAATCTTAAATATTAGCTTTTTCCTCTTTTCTGTACCCATGACAATGATCTTCAGTTAAGATCATTTCTTCTTTGCATATGTATTCTATCCTACCTCTGTTCCAGTCAAGGTTTCATCATCTGACTGATTTTGAAATAGGTGTCTAACTCGTTACCACACTGCTACCGTGCCTTCTTAATTGCAGTCAGAACAAGTCCTACAAAGTGAAATCACGATGAAGTTCTTCTTTAATTTAGAAAATAGCTCATTTTCCTTTGAGTTAAAGGCCAGATCTGTTTGCATAACACATTAGAACTGACCTGATCTGGTTCTCTCCTCCCTCAGTTTTATCTTGAGTTCTATACTCTGACATTAAGAACTAGAGTTCAACATGGCACCACAGTGGTTACTATACATATAAGTAAATGAATTTGATGTGAGGATTGTATTATTAAGAGAAAGAAGTCAGGGGAATAAACATTGTGGCAAAAGCAAATGCAATGAATCCGCAAAACTGTTTTAAAAATCCATGCATTTGTTCTGTTGTTTGTCAGCCTAGGGCCTGTGTATTTGACCTAGGGCATGGCCACTCTGATTTAGACTCAGTCTTTTAGTTGTTCATGTTTTTTTGTTTTTTTTTTGTTTGTTTGTTTGTTTTTTTTTTTTTTTTGGTTCTTTTTTTCTGAGCTGGGGACCGAACCCAGGGCCTTGCGCTTCCTAGGCAAGCGCTGAACCACTGAGCCAAATCCCCAACCCCGACTCAGTCTTTTAGAAATAGAATGTGTAGTTCATATTTACCCAGTTGAAAGATCCCAACATTTATGAAAATATTTCTAATTCTTTTGTTGTTGAGTTGGCTTTCGTAAAGATGCTCACGAGTACAGAAGGGTATACCACAAGACCACAGCAACAAGCTGTCAGTCAGTTCACACATCCTTCTCTGAGGTTAAGTCACATAATAAATATATACTTATTTTAATAGGGATTTTAATTTCTCAGAAAAGCATTGCGAATAACCTGTTTCAATAAAGAATGATTCAAGGCTCTCCTGCTGTCGGCAAGCCTCACTATGAGCCTCTCATAATATAAGTGTCCATGTCACCAGAAACTCCAGCAAAAAAGGGCAGACCAAGATGCTTCTCCAAATAAATATTATTAAATTCTTCTCTGTCTAAAATATTACTCAAGTGGGATCAGCAGTGCTAAATCAGTTGACAAGCGATTAGTTTTATTTGAATGGCGGGTACTCCTGAAATCCCAGTTCTTGGTTTTAAGACCCTTTGTGAACCCTGGAATCTGAACACCGACTCTCAGGAGCAACAATCTTAGCTTTTAGCCTGGGAACGAATCAGACAGTGAGTAACGAAAATACTTGAATGACCCTAGCGGCCTGCTTGCATTTCTCTTGCCATGCTTCTAAAAAGTGCCCATTAATAAAAGGCTGCTCCATTTCTTTTATTTACCATCTGAAATGCTTAATTTGGAAAGGCTCATGGATTGAAATCTTAGTTCCATAGCATGCCATGGGAATGCTAATCCTGGAAGTTGTCCAGCACAACTCTGCATGTCAGTTTGTCCCAGACTGAATCATCTACAACCTCCTGAAATAGATAACAGAGCACGATTTAATTTTGTCTCAGGTCTTATATGAGAAGAAAGGAATGTATCCACTGCTAACATCTTTTAACTGGGCTTCCAGGGTGACTACAAAAGACAGCCAGAAATCCCTTATTCTGGTTCAAAATGGATCTCCTCCAGTGTTTAAATATACCTCAAATTCACAAAGAAATAACTCTGTCTTCAGCATCAATGTAATCTCCTCACCAATATTATCAGAGCTGGTTACATGTCAGGCTATTACATAGTTCCATTCAGCAGCCACATGACTGGACACACACCATCACATGTAATACAGGTGCATGGTGCCCTTTGTCCTTGTGTGTTAAATAGCCCGTAATGAAAACGTAGTGGTGTTTGGTTCACAACTGTGAACTTCTGTATCCCTTGGCCTTTGTGAACATCATTTAGCAAACAAATGCAGGCTTAGGGATTTTTTAGTAAACTGCTTTATGTACACATGGGGCACAGAATAACATCTTTCCTAATAGATACTCTCTCACTGTCCAGGAGAAGTAATTTATTGTATGGAGAACAGAAAGTAATCGCTTACATGGTAGAAGAAATGCTAAGTAAGCCCAAAGGGTCTGGGAATAAACTGGAATTTGGAGCTCGCTAAAAACTACGGTTAAGAATACAAAGTAGGTCACAGGCTCAACTGAGAGTGAGTCAGGGAGCCCGGACCGAGGTTTAGTTTCAAGGGATGAGAAACAAGGGGGAAAGTTTAGTAAGAAGCAGCAAATGCTATTATTCTAGGAAACTCTGATTACAAAGCTGGTATTGGATGGAACTTTGGGTAAATTGAGGTCGGGGTGGAGTGGGGTGGCAAGAAATCACTTAGGTGAGCCTTTTGTTTCCTAAATTTCATATTGAAACATATTTTAAGAATATTTTCAGATACCTGCCTTCTGTAGTTCTCTGCCTTTCTTGCCCAATCTGATTGTGTTGTCGGGTTCACTGTCTGTGACTGTCCACCCTTTGCTCTGTATGTAAATACTGGCCCTAAGCACATGTGTGCATAGCTTGTCCCTAGACATTTTCATTTTCATGACTCTGTTTGCGAATGGAGCTAGTGCACACCTGGGACCGCGGAGAGTGGCAGTCTCGGGATGTTCAGACGTCTCAGTGGCTCATAATCTACTTCTAATGCTTGGTATTTGATGCGGTTTCCAAGGAAATCTGTGGCACATGGGCATTATTCTACCTCATGACAGCATGGGGTTTTAATGCGTTTTCTGCATCCCCAGAAAGAGCCTCCTATGGAGGTGCTGAAAGGAGTTATGGTGAAATCAATATCTTCATTTCACCGGGGCACTGACAATTTGTAGCAATGATACAAGGGATCGCTGCACAGCGAAAGCTTTTGGGCAGAAGCTTACGAACAGTACACACACTTCAGAAAATACACACAGAAACCTGCTTTAAGAAGAAACCAACACACAAACAAAAGGTGGTTAGGTGATACGGAGCTGTTCTTTTTCTGGCTACATGTACACCATCTACTGCACAACGAGCTTCTCTCTGGAGCAATGGAAAGTTCATTACAATTCTGTTTCTGGAACACAAAATCAATTCCATAAAATGTACAAAAGAATCAGTTCAGTTCAAAATATTCTGGCAAGACATTTAGATATCCAAATCACAAATATGATTCCTGATAGGTGACTAAAAGCACAGACCAATCTAGAAAATCAAGCAGTAAAATTTCAACGATCAAAATTAAGTTCATTCAGCCTTGTTAATGAGATTAATGGAAGAAAATAAGTCCACCTCTGAGTTATTATGGAGTGGGGATGTATGGAGTCCCATGTAGGCTAGCTATTTCAATCCTTTCAGAAGCATCAGTATTAGATTTGATGTCAATAGCAGAACTAATTGAAAATGAACTTTAATGGCCAACCATTGATTTATTTTGGCTTCCTCTTATAATCCAAGCTATAATTAATTATTTTATTCCTGAGATATTATTGCTCAGTTTAACCCAATTTTTGTTGTATTCTAATAAACAGCAATGCTTTATAAATTTATATGCCTAGTTATGTTTCAAATAAATAGGTTAATAGAAAGAATTCAGTTTTAAAGTTATCTGTTAATTGTTTTTGATATTTTTCGGGCTTCCACAGGGCTAAGTATATTTGCAGGATATATTATTCATAGAAATTATTTCTCTTATGCTACATAGTCATAAATATAAAATAAAAAATATCTACCTCTCTGAGAATTTTATTGTCTCTTTTTTTTCTGACAATGTCAAGAAAGAAAAATTTAAAATGATTTATATTTGGGCATTTATGTGGTTTTCTCTTCCTGGGTCATAATGAAAGAGTCTTCTCATTATGTCTTTCAGATATGGCTGTTACTTCTAAAGTAGGGTAGAGATGGAATGCATATAAGCTACACATATTTAAAAAATACCGTTGTTACAAAATTCCCAAACTCATGTTCTGCAGAAACAAGTCTCAAAGGAATTCTATTATCAAATACATTTGGAAGACACACTATCTTATTTTCTGTAGATTTATTGCACACTCCAGAATATTTAAAACTTTGGTAAATCCTGCAGAAAAGAAATTGCTTTAACAAAGCCCGGTGTTTTTAAAATGTAACAATGAAACCTCATCTTAATGAATTCGTGAAATTATCATTAATGACCTGCTTATTTCGGAAAAAATATAAGTGTGGCATTCTTTGCAAAATTATTCCTTACCAGTTGGCAGGACATTCTGCACATAAGCTTTTTTCAACACACACACACACACACACACACACACACACACACACACACACACACACACACACACACACACGCTCAGATATACTTATACACACATATATAATATATCTATATTACATATATATCCATTTATGTGTAATAACTTTTAAAGACTAGAGCATAAGCAAACACTTGCACCTTTTATCCCTCACCTGCCTTAATGGCTTCCATCCATTTTCATTATCTCCTCCATTATTTCATAAAATTACTATGAAAAATAACCAACTTAAAGGTCATTTGGCTTGTCAAATTAAGTGCTATATGAATGTAAAAATAATAGCAACCATTAATTGAGCACTGACTATGTCAGACACTGAGTCACCAGCTCACACATTTAACATAAATGTTCCTTGTTCTACCGTCAGAGGAAGCAATTGCAGTCTTCAGTTTCAGTTGAAGTAAGAAACCATTCTTAGAGAGGCCCCGAGTCTGGGCCAAGTTCACTTGCTACCACAGAATAGCAGCAAACCATTTCTCTTTTGTCCTCCATGTTCCTGTCGTTTTTCACTATATCATGGTGTCTCCCTAAATAATGTGAATTCAGCTAGTCCCAGCAAGGTAATAAAGTATGAAGTGATAAGAATAATGATGCCAATAACGGTAATTAATAACAATCAGAGTGGTATTAAAACTTTACATATTGTCATTGTGTGAAATTTATAGCACTTCAGTGCTTTAGCAGGAGAGAGCCCACTCTCCTTTATTTCATCCCCATATCCAATTAATCACTCTCTCTGTGGTTGATATTTTTTATTCAATATCTCTATGATTCATTGATTGTCAATAACTGTTGCTCAAAGTCTGCTCTGACCTGCTTCGGGTTTTTTATAACAATCAATGCATAACTGGTATCCTTGTGGTCCCTCAGTTAATTTTATTCACTGAAAAGTCATGATCTTTCTAAAATTCGAATCTGATTGGCGCTATCAGTTTCCCCACTCCAGGACTTCTCAGTGACGTGTGGTTAAAGTCTGAATGTATATAGTTCTGAACAGTCTTGTTCTCCAGACCCACATTACCTGTCTAGCTTTAAACTTCACACTCCTTTTCCCCATGAAAAGGTTTATTGATAGCACTAATTTCATTGGTGTTAGAGTGCACCTTTGTTTCATGCCTTCACACTTCTCAATTTAAGATGTGTTTTATAATCAATGGTTCACTGTGATCAAGAAATGGCATAGGTAACATGAAAGGACACCCTGACACTGATAACTACATGACTTGAGCAAGATGCTACTTATTTAGCTGTCTACACTTTCTTACTTGAATTATGTCCATGGCTCTTCTACTTTTGCCTATGGTGCTGTCATGTGATTATTATGGGCAAGATGTGGACAAATATCTATTCAATCTAGATCGACCACCTATCACAGATGAAAGAATGATTCCGTCCAAGTCTAATATAGGGAACAGGCAAAGCCCATGAGTGAATTCCTGAGTAAGTGTGTGCTGTTGGCATGCTTGACCATGTCAAGGACCCTAGAGCCACAGACCCATGGTGGAATGGCACAGCTGTCCCTCTGAGGTCAGGCTCAGAGACATAGCAAAACCTTCATCTGGTTCAAGTGTAGATTGTGACAGTGTTTGCAGAAAATATCCGCCATAGCTTTCTCCCATTGCATATTTACAGCCTGGGACTGCTCTCCCACAGAGATTCCGTCTACCAAGATTAGTTGAGCCTGTCTCCTTGATCCAGATGCACACTCTAATCCCTTCCTTCTTGTTTATTTGTATGTAATAGCCCCACATCTTTGTTCAGCTGTATGCAATAGCCCTGACTCCCATTTCAAGTTTATGTAATAAGCACACTAATCTTCCAGTATGCTGCTCTTTCTCCGGAGAACTCAGGACACCACACCAGAGCATTCTGTCTGTGTTCTCTGCTGTCTGTCTTTCCCTCATTCCCTGGGATTTGTGCAGGAATGAAGGAGTGTAACTTGGTTAATCAGTAAGTTAATTTGGGTTGGTGATAAACATATGACAACAGGTTTGGGAAGTCAGCTTAGATTCTCTGGATAAAAAATATAGCACTCATTGTTTTCCTAATATTTCTTTATCATGGTTTTAAAAACTGTTTGTAATTTTACAACTTTTTTTTACCCTGCCTTAAAATATGGTGACTACTTAGTCTATGAATTATTTTCAAGATTAAATCATAAAAGGCATTGTAATTTCCCCCTCACTTTGTCTTGAATTGCTTGCTCTAAGAAAGGTCCTTCCATGGCATGAAGACGTTCATTCTTAGGAAGTTCTTCTGGGATAAGTAACTATTCATAACTGTAAGTGTCCATACAGAAGCTATGTGAAATGCCATCTGGGATGCAAATTCTTAATTTCTAGTGCATGCTTCCATTATCATAGCCTTGGTCACCATCTTGCTTACAGTGGTGTCAGAGACGCTAAGCCAAAATCACCTAAGCCACTCATGTTTCTGGCCCATAGGAATTTTGAAATGGACAAAAACTGTGTTGTTTAGAGCTACTGTGTTTTGATGTTTTGTAACATAGCAGTAGAGATACCTAGTATTTAAAAAATGGGATAAATTTTTCCCTTTCTCTTCCGTACTTCTGATTGGGTGGAAGACTCCTGGAAGTTAAGCTTTCTACCTGGCTTTTGTCATTGCCTCGATGCTCAACGTAGTATTTGACATGAGTAGCACATTCAAAGTTGGAAAGTAGTGAGCATGGAAAATCGTCTTTGCTCATCTAGTACATTGGAGTAGACAGCAGGTGACCTTCATTGTTAACAAATATGCTCAGAATGACTTCAAATAAATACAGAGTTAAATATGAAGTAGGTTTAGGGTCATTTTCAAAATTGTTAGAAATTCTGTCATGGTCACAGGCAAAAAGTTCATTTAAAAAAATTTTTTAAACAAAACTCAAGTAATGGAGAGGCAACAGAATTGCACAGAAAAATCTGCTTCAGTTCAGGGTGGAATTTTCAGTTCCCTGGTCTAGCCTTATTATGCATTTCTCTGAATTAATTATAAACATCCCCCTTTAAAAAGTTAAATGGACTTGTTTTCTGGTCTGTTGCAATGAAAGCTATCTTAATACATCCCTATTACACACACACACACACACATACACACACACACACAGACACACACACACACACACACACACACACACGTTTTGCAGGGCTAGCTACACTCTTAATGATAATCCTGGTTAAAGAAAGAGGTTGTGTTGAAAACTTGAACACATGGTGCTCATTTCATACACATGTGCTGCATCTGCTTCGTCAAACTGTGGAGATTAGCATCGATGTGGTTATTTAAGGTTTGCCAAAAGAGGCAGTATATGAAGTAAGGCGATAACTCCAATCCTGGCAATGGCCTAAAAATACTCAATGAGAACTAGGAAGGTTTCAGAACCCCACACCTGGTCAGTGTGAAATATTCATCAATGGCTTTTTAAAATGTGGGCCACCGGAGCTGGCTCGCTTGGTTCTAACATGCTGAACTGTTAGTCATATGACCTAGACAGTACTTTCATATGATAATATCAGAAGCCATTGCTCTTCTGTCTGTGCAGTTCTTGCTGTTCTTATTTAAATGAATTCCATCTGTTTAGAAAGAATTTTTTCTTTTAGAAGCTCACAGTATCTGGTCTCCTAATCAGACAAAGGAAATTCTTTAGTACAATAAAGTGTTCACTCTCACTAATTCATCCAGTCATCATTGGCAAGGCTTACAAAGGTATTTGCTGACTTGTGACTACTGTAATCTTTTAAGCAGTTTCTTAAAACAACATTTAAATAATCAGTATGTCATGTAATTTCTCTTACCAGGAGTATATATGGTTTCTTTCTCCATGTTAATCCACCTTCTTGAATAACACCCATGTTCTATTGTGACAATAATTGAAAGCCATCAGCCTTTTATAAGACAAATAACATACTTTAACTGTACATGTTTGTATTTTGGCCATTGTTGTCAAAAATATGAAGGCTGTAGTTCTGTGAACTTATATCTGAGTCCACTATCCGATTCCACTGATCGACATGTTTGCTTTTGCACAAGTGCTATGGTCTATCTAGCTGGTAATCTTACCCTACAACCCTTAAATGTGTATATTATTTACATGTCTGGAAACTTCAGGAGTCATATTTGTACTTCTGGGTTGTACAGCTAATAAAATTCTTCTGTGAGTGATTTTAGAATTAGAACCAAAGCAACTGTAGTTCCTACTAACGCATAATTATATCTCACAATATAGACATCCATACACACGTGTCAGCAGAACAAAATACTTGGGATCAAATGTTAGTTAAAGGACATGTGGGTTACACTAAGAACAAAGTACAAAATCAATGTTTATAATTTGTGGATCAATGTAAACACTCGTGTGTTTTATAAGCTTATGTGTATGACGACTTTTGTTGGTCTCTTATGGTGCTAGCAAAATGTGCAACCATTGTTGAAAGTGGAAAAATCAGTCTAAGAAGAAAATAGCAGTAGATTCAAAGTCTAGGAAGAGGTCATACTTTGTTTCCTAGAAGATGCCTTTTGTTGCATCCACATAGAGGAGGCTTGAAAGGGCTGACAGGCTACCCAGACTTATTTTTTACAAGGGTGTGATATCCTTCACAAGCACTCCATCCTAATGACTTGTCATATTGAGAAGACTCCTCTAATACCGTTGCACAAGGAGCTAAGTTTCAAAATATGAATTTGCAGATGACAGAAACATTGATCCCATAGAACAGACCATTTTATAAGTATTCTGCTAAGTCTTAGATTCCATTATTTGGAAATTATATTGTAGTGATAATTGGCATTACCTGTAAGAACTGATTTTTATGAAGTTCTTCTTTGATCAAAAATGTACAACTGAGTAAGCTCCTAAGTTATTGTTATCTGAATAAAGAAATGAAATATGAATTGCATCATGTGTTTATATGAGTTCATATAAAGTATGAATTATATGATTTTATATAATGAGTAATGGTATCCTATTAAATTTGCATTCTTTTGTTTGTTCCCATGAATAATACATTTAAGGCTTAACAAGCCACATTCATTACTATATGAAAATGCTAGGCTATTTAAAAATTCTCTTAAAGTAGATACAGCTATAGACAGGGTTATGTTTCTTTTTGAAAAATGATACCCTTGATTACATGGTTCACAGGCAAGTAACCCGGTTCTTGCTAAGAGAAAAACAAAGCAACAAGAAAACTAAACCTATATAATGCCTTTAGTCAGTTATTTTCCATAATATCTTTGATCTAGCTATAACATTCTGCATGTAATAACTGTTTTGAAAGCCACTTCTTAGAAACTAGACAAAATGAAGTAATGGACAAATATATTTACAATTTACTAAATATTTTCAGATAAAAAGGGTAAAGAGCTTTTGATGCAAACTTTGGGCTTCATAGAATTAATGAGGTCAATAAGCCTGGCATTGAATCATCTACAATGACAATCAATAAAGATTTCTATATATTTCTCTTCAAGTAATTGGCTTTCTATTCGTGCATGATTATTGGCTTTTTTTTTTTTTTTTACAAAGGCTATTTCCATGAAGAATGTTAGAGAATCTCATCAGAACTTTTGGAAATCAGAGGTCTGGAGATGTGTCTTGCGTCAGTGAAACACTTCCTATGCAAGCATTAGACCCCGAGTTGAGACATCCACCACCCATTTCAAAAGCCCATGAGGTAAAATGTTACTTTAATCCTGGAGGAAAATGACAGGTAAAATCCTGTAATTCGCTGGCAGGCCAGTCTAGCTCAGTCAGTGATCTCAATGCTTAGTGAGAGACTCTGTCATAAAAAATAAGGTGGGGAAGGGTGATCAAGTAGGACACATGATGTTTAGCCTCCAGTATCTACTTGTGTGGATACAAATATGAACATAGACAGACAAGCAGACAGACAGACAGGCACACACACACACACAATTTTGGAAATTGAAGCAAAACCTTATGGGCCCCATTCAGTATTCAGTGTACTCAGTGGCCTTGGGTTTCTTTTATACTAAGTCCTTGCTATGTGCTAAGTCAAGTGTTCTGACTGGATAAATGAGATGTCCAGTTTTTTTTTGAGCAGCAAAATAATGTGATGCACTGTTTTTGGAGACTACATCAGCACCATGTCGTTGGTTGCGTCTCTCAGAAGTTCGTGGAGCTGAGGTTCACACAAGACTGCACTCTGTTTTAGTCTGCAAGGGTGGGCTTGGTTTTCTCCCTGAGAGCATCTACATTTATGAATATGCTTAAGGAAAATCTTTGTCTTTTACAGCAGCTCAACCTAAGCTCGCCCTTAGGTAAGAGTTTCCCATCAAATTTGATGACATTGTGTCACCAGAGGCATTAGCTGGAACAAACTATCATCTGTGTGCTGAATCTATTCACCACAGGGTCCTTTTTCACTCAGCATATCTTTGCTCAGGCAGATAACATCTCACACGATGGCATAACCATCAGTCTCTATTCCTGCAACAAAAAGGTAGACAGTTCCGGAGCTTTACTTTGAAATTTCAAGTTTTTATTTGACATTTGGAAAAAAGTGATCTGTGTGTTCAAGGTCAGGTTGGATTCTGCAGGTCATTTTAAGCGCTCACAAAAACAGCCTGTGAATTTCCGTTTAGGTCTCTCCAGAAGATGACCCAAGTGTCTTTATTGCAGGTTCCTTGGGGATTTTGCTTTTGTAGCTCTGAGAGCACTTATCTGCTGCCACTGAATAAGATAACGGATCTCCTCAATTCCTTGCTGCCCTTCTAAGGCAGCAAATGAAATCAGAGCTGCTGTGTTTCATCCGCCCTTCTAAAGTATCAAAAGAGATAAGCTAGCAGGGCTTCCCCCAAAGCAAACACAAAGAAACACTGAAGGATGAGAAGACAACACCGGACAGGCTAACCTGTGCCTCTAACTTACCTGCTAATTAACCAGAGCCACGATCTGATCATATGTCATGAACAAGAGCAGGAAGCAAATAAATTCTAGTCACTTCGAATTAGCTCCCGCAACAGGCCAGGAGCAAGTTAATTCTTAAGCATTTAATTCAGTCAATTGGCACTCAAACGAGGAGAGGCAGAAACAAATGGTACAATCTCGGTGAAGCTGTCATCCTGACCTGCGCTCATATGAGTAAATTAAAAATTTTCAGTCTACTCTCCAATTTTTAGGATTGTGTGAATATACATTTTTGACAGTAAGCTTTTTCATCTGTCCCGTTCTAGCCCTATGGTATACTGTCACCACCTCTCCCCACCGCCTCGTACACATTTACTTGACCCATTTGGGTAATCTGATTAACATTTTGCACCTTGGTTCTACACTTGTACAATGAAGCTACAACAGGAGCCAACTTCACACAGGCTAAGATTTAAAGGGCATCTCAAGCACTTAGTTAATATGGACAGACACTAGCTAACACACCTATGTCTGCACGCTCATGTTTCACAACTGAGAAATAGAAACATGGGCGAGTGAATCCTCTGCAGGACCCTTGCCTTTAGTCAGTCATGGGAGTACTTCCTGTATAGAAAGTAGCCTTATATTTTCAGGGATTGATGTCAACAACTGATTAGATAGCATCTATTTTCTGTTACACTCAAATTAGATATTTGTTAGGTTTGCCATTTTTCCCTATTTTTTTTACATAATTGATATTGGTATTTTACCATCTTGATAAGAAAAAAAAGTTGATCCTTGCATTTCTGTACTTCCGTAATTCCTCAGAGAGCGGTGCCTCTGATTTCCCTTCTGTGTAGTGCCATCTGTGTGCCAGCGATCTTTTGTTGGCTCCTTCTGTGATTCACTGTGACTCTTTATTATTACAACCAGGATAACCTCCCCCACCCCCTTTCTTAATACGGAACAGAATCGACAAGACTGCTTTGAAGGCTGGCATTTCTTCTGAATACAGTTCTAACTAGATTTGTATTTTTGGGCTGTGGGTGGAAATGCCAGATAAGAAGAGACAGATGAAGCCAGATGAAAGGGTAAGACGGAAGGCGGAGGTCGGTTATTTGGACTTCCTTAGGTGGGACATTTGTTGCCGAAAGGCAACCAGCTCTTTAAAGAAAAATACATTGGAGTTCAGTACCATTAACAATAGATAAAGGAAGGGGGCAAGTAGCTACTTGGCGTTAATCTCACCCCTCACAAATAATGGCACCAGTGACATTTGACCATGTGACAGATGAGTGAGTGGAGAGCCGGGGGACTGTGATAGTGACAGTTTTCTTTTTCTGCCCTTGTAAATTATTCAGCATTGGCACAGCACTGGGAAAACACAAACTCGAGAAAGGGTGAGGGAGAAAAGGAATTCTATTGCAAATGAGAATGGCGGCTGACAAGTCCATTAAAAAACAACAGACCAACATTCAAGCTGCATCTGCTGCCTTCAAAATGTCCTTCAAAGGTTTGGTTCACTAACCTCTTTTAGACGTGCAAGAAGGTAGCCGAGAGGAGAGGGTAGTTCCCACTGGAAGCACCCCACATTAGTCTCTTTTCCCAGTGTGTCTGCGTCATTATGAAAGATTGGATGGTACTTTTCTTAGGGTCACATGCGGTATTAAAGCTCGAAGTCCTAGCCATACGTTTCCACTACCGTGACTGCAATCTACTGGTGTAAATGTGCCTTGCTGTTTTGGCTTCGTGTGACTGCCTTCCAACCCTGTCTCTCTTATCTATTGAAGCTGCCACTCCAGTAGAGGTGGCTTTCCAGAATGTGATAAAATTTCACAGGCAAACTATAAAGATGGTATGGCACACTTGTGTGTGTGTGTGGGGGGGGGGATACAGAATAGATTGTATTTCAATGAACTTCATCATTTTTTCTTCACTTAGAAGGGAAACTGGGACATCTTCCATCTGAAATGGGGCCTTGAGGAGGCCTCTTGAAGGGAGTTGGAAAGGAATTCCTTCGGCTGAGCAGACCAGTTGCACTACCTCAACCTCCTCTCCCACGAACATCTGCTGTGCAGCTGGAGGACGGAGAAATTGATGTTTTTACATAGGTTGTCCAGCAAGGGGGGCTAGAAACTACAGTTCCCTTTCTGTTCGAGCCAATTCCCCTCTGGTACACACTGCTAACGAAAAATCATTGGTAACATCTTGCCTTTGTATAATAGATTCTATGTGACATTTTCAAAATATTTTACATTAATGTGTGGAGCTTCCCCTGGTAACGTATAATAAGGGAGCACTTCATCTCCATTTTCTGGAAGGGGTAAATGATACAGCAGCAGGCTCGGTGAGGGATAAATCTGCTGCAGCGCCATGGATGGCCCCCAGATGTTCTAGCCTCTGCCCCTCCTCTGCATAGCTCTAACATTCCCTGTCCTCTGCTTCCTCTCTACAAAATCTGACCTGAGTGAGCCCTGTCCTATTAGGAAACAACATTAAAGGGTGAAAGGACCACCATGGATGCTTGCATGTTTTCCTTTACTCATTTGCTGTGATCGGACCGTCACCTTCTGCCTTTTCAGAGCAGAGTCCACTCACTTAGGCTCCTGTGAGTTCCACATCGCTGGAAGCTGAACATCTTTTATTTGATAGTACAAGGGCCTGCACTGTAAAGCTCCCATAATTCCATGCGCTTGAATTCCGCTTTGTAGGATCTACTCTCATCCTCTCCCTAGTCCCTTCTTCAACCACCATCACCAGATGAAAGAACTCCCATGATAACTCTGATAATCTCTTATTATTATCTACTGATGACTCAGATTAAGCCCAAAGATGTAAAGATACATCTTCAAGAAGGCAGCCCACAGGACCAAATGACCAAGAAGAGGACGTACCACACGCCAGAACTTCAATCCTGAAGTCCGTGACAACCATTTGAGTTCTTTAAGTTGATGTAAGAAATTAACTCTGCTCTTTACTTCCAAGAAAGCTGACACTGCAGTTCTCTTTCCTCTATCTGTGTGTCTCTTTGGTCTCCATGGAGAACTAGACAGAAAATGGTGGTTGTAGGAGAATTGGATGTGCTTGTGTAGAATGCAATGTAGGACTTAGGAACATAAACAGACAGCGGAAGTCAGTCATCGCTTACTTCAAAGCACGAGCTTATATTGTCAAAGGCTTATACCTCCATATATAACCATTTTATAAAGCTCCTCTTGTTAGTGGAATTTCTTTTCCTAAAATGTCTACCACACAGCTATTCCTATAGGCCAGAATTCAAATTAGACATATTTTATAAGAATGTTAGCCTTTGCATTTTGTTAAGTAAGAAAAAAAAACATAATAGAAAGATTGTAAGGGAGGATGCCATGATTATATTTCTTGGTTGCAAAATGTTCCTGTGGCATTCAATGGTATTTGCATAGTATGAAGAAGATACGCATGATTCCAATGTTTGACAGAAAAGAATCAGAAATAAAGCCTACCAGGTGACTTCAAATATAGATATTATATTTTATGATTCATCTACTCTCAAAGATTAAGGGAATTCAATTCTATGTTATTAAGCTTACCGTTCCTCAGGTCACAACAGAATGTCCAAACTTAGAACTTCTTTAACAATAGTAATTACATGGCTTTTTGGTTCCCCGAGCCTCTGGTCTCCCCACATGATCAGTAAGCTTTCCTTTGTAAATAAGTTTATTTGAGTGCCTTCTAAAAGTTCTGTCTGAGAAGTACAGATTCCTAGCAAGTCCTTTCTGTTGGTCTATATACAGCAGATTCTTGCTAGTTCATTCAGCTTTTCAAGGATTTGTGTCAGACAAGTGTTAAAGGTGGGGCACCCCTTGATTATTCCAAGGTACAGTTAGTCTGGATCCCTTGTGATACATTGGAAATACACTTTTAAAATTTGGAAGTGTTATTATTTGGAAAGATTGGGGATTTTTCATTACTTCATACATATACTTAATATCCTATCCTAAAGTTTGAACTAGCTGCCGTGTAAATAGAGAGAAATAGTTATAATGTCATTTGCTAATGCCTAAGATTTTACTCTTGCCCATTTTGCCATTTGGAAACAGATGAGGCACTTGATTCGCAAAGGGAAAAAATGTTACATTCTTTCCCAATCAGAGCATAAAGTAATCAGTTATATAACCTGATTATAAAACAAAAACAGAAAAGATGTGAGCCTCTTCTTTGACAGGTTTCATAGTGACTCTGGCATCTAACTTCAGAATCTAGTGAAATGCATGTGAAAGTTTGAATTAGCAGAATTTAAAAATATTCTTTAACTCTAAAAGCATAATTAGCAGTTTCCTGAACACAATGACAAGTCTGTAGAGTTGAAATATCAACGAGTTCAACTGAAGAGAATTCACCTGCACTTATGCAGAGTATGCGAACCACAACGGGACTTTGTTCTCTAGAGAGAGAGCCACAAGGGACTTTCCTCTTAAAGTATTTCTCAAACTAACTTTAGAAAGTATACCATGCCCATGAATTGTCAATGGAGGTAGAATAACTTTACTGGGAAAGAGACCCACAATGTACTTCATTTTCCCATTTAGATTATACCTGTGTATTAAAGAAGCTTGATATTCATTATTTTTGAATAGGTTCAAGTTTTCTCTCAGTCTTTGACTTTTATGAAGTTGGAGAAGAACTTGAGTTCTATTTTTTCAGCTGAATGGATGCTGCCACCCTTCAGAGATAGTGCCAATGAGATCGTAGTCAAAACGGGAATGGAAACTAGGATTCTGGTCCCTGATGTTCTCTAGAATAGAAATAAAGAATATAGGAGAAGGAGAGAGAGAGATAGAAAACACATATTATTAAGTCAAGACGTGCTTCCTGAAACAGTTTTCATCACTATATATTATTGTTATGTAGTCAAAAGTTACTCTTAAAATTTAAGTTAAGGGTGTGGTGGGATGATATCGATGCCCACCAACAGTGGAACATTTTTATTTGCATTTGTGACTCTTGTATTGTAGAGAAATTGAAGCCAGACTAAGTCGTTGGGTTACATAGAATTTGAGAACTTAGTGATCTCAGCCCTTTTTAGAGAAGGCAGAGAGCCTAAGTAGAGACAAGAGGTCAAGATCCAGATGCTACTGAGAGTTGCTGAGATGTCAAAGAGGAAGTAGGACATAGGCTGTAAAAGGGCAAGTCTTGGCTCCTGAAGACTCTGGGATATATGTCTTCTTATTTCCAAGAGGAAGCATTTAAGAGTTTGTCCCATCAAACAATAACTGCTTGTCATGTCAGAGTCTATTCAAGAAATGTCTTTAGCTATATTTAGTTTATGTCAGGAGAGATATCTCCCTACTTCTCTGACAAACCAGCTGGTCATCTTTCACCTCACTGTATTCATATCTGTTTTTAATTATAGTCTCATTTAGAAACAAAGATGATAATTTTCCCTGGAAAATTTTCATGGTCCTATAAGTCTATTTCTCAGATGTCTGATTTAATTTGGAAGTGTGCCATTAAGAAAGGCTGGGTTCACAATTATACATTAGAGTTACTTTCTTGAGTTACATTTTCTTTATTCCAAAACTGGGTCTCAAGTCAGTCTTCAGAATGTCACTCTCCCTGTAGCAATATGCCAGCTGAATCCTTCTGATCTTGACCTTTTCATGCGAAAGTTGAAGACTTCTAACTTTACTCTGGTTTTCCAGCCACCCCCCCCCACACACACATTGTTGACTAAGCCACTGCTAATGCTTGTCCAAGTGGGTCGTTTCAGTTAAGCATCTCATTGCTGAGACTGCCTAGTAACATTTCATTCAGTAATCATTGCCCTTGTAGTGGGGGAGGCCTTCTGTCTTCAACTTTCAGCAGCTTGTGTTGAAAATCTGTCTTTCTGAAAGTCTACAATGAATTTTGGAATTTTTACTTTTCTGCTTTCTTTGTTGATGCATTTTAGCTCATTCAAGAATATCTCACAGCGAGGTCTCATTTTCTTTCTTTTTTTTAAAAAATTTTTTTAAAATAAACCACAGAAAACCTGCTTTGGCACAGGCACTGGTTATTTGTTTGTTGCTGTGGTAAAATGCCATGATCAGCTCCAATCTGTGGAAGAAAGGGTTTATTTTGCCTGGTGATTCCAGACAGATGAATCTCTCTTGGTTGAGGAGGGATAGCAGCAAGCAGTAGGAATTGCAGCAGAAACAGGAAGCTGTGAGTTTTTCTTTTCTTTCTTTTGGATGATTTATGTATTTACATTTCAAATGTTATCCTCTTTCCCAGTTGCCCCCTCCCCCAACCCTCCCTCCCCCTGCTTCTATGAAGATGTTCCCCATTTCCACCCACCCGCTCCCACCTCAACACCCTGGCATTCCCCTGCACTGGGTAAATGAGCCTTCACAGGACCAAGGGTCTCCCCTCCCATTGATGCCAGATAAGGCCATCCTCTGCTACATAGGCAGCTGGAGCCATGGGTCCCTCCATATGTACTCTTTGGTTGGTGGTTTAGTCCCTGGGAGCTCTGGGGGATCTGGTTGGTTGACTTTGTTGTTCTTCCTATGGGGTTGCTTATCTTTTCATATGCAAACATGAAGCAGAGAGAACAAAGAGGAAATCAGGTAAGATTATAAACACTCAGAGTCTTCCCTCATCCATGGACCAATTGCTCAAATGCTCATGATGTTGTGGGGCATTTTTCATTCAAACCAGAACGGTTGGTTGCCATTGTTAAAGTTGATGCTTATATCCCTATCATCCATAACCAGATACTAATATTTGCCATTTTTTCTTTTCTCTTTGATCTGGGAGAGTACCTCACTTTTGTTATTCATTCTCTGTGGCTTTGAGTTATTTTCAGACCTCCATATTGGATGTGCGCCCCAATTCTATCAACATAATCAATCTTTCTGATTGGGATGGTTGGCTTAGGTTTGAGAATGTGACAGATTTACCCCAGTGAGAAAACATGGTTGGTAGTTTTGCTTATTAATGTTGAGTTGGATGAGGATATTCTCTCTTTTACATGAATTCTCACTGAGAAAATGGAGGAAACTGTGGGTACCACTTTGCCTCAACTGATGTAGGGAACATGCCTGAGACCAGAGTCAACATAGAGGGAAGCAGGACCAAAATGCAGGTGATGCTGAGAGTCCCTTGTGCAAATCAAGACTGAGCTGTATACCACTCTTCTTTGCAATTATATTCCCTTAAAAACATCTTTTCTTAAAATTCCAGTATGAGCCAAACTTTCAGATGTCTAAAGAAGATTCCATTCTATAGGTTTGTATCCTCAGAACTGTGCATATTGTGACAGTCACTTAGAATCAGTGTGCTATGTTTTGACTTATTATTCAGTCATACCAAAGCTATAGATAATAGTCTGGAAATGTAGTCACAGGCTGCCCACAAACACTCCAAGATGGATTTTCCCAGAGACAAAGGTTCCAGACAGTCTGAGAGAGGAAAACTAAGGACATTTTTTTTCCCTTCACGGATTGAAAAGCCATAGCTATTCCTTGTTCTGGTTCCACTTCCCGTAAATGTTACCTCTGGAATAATGAACAGGGAGTGGAAGAAAATAGAAGACAAGGGTCTGCTTTCTCCATTAGGCCGTAACGGCTCCTTTAGGAAGAGCTCTTTCTCTCTAGTTTACAGTTAAATCCTCCAAGTTTAGGATTACTACCTCATGAAGGGCAGCCTTTTAGTCAATGCCAGAAAATCAAAGAAGTAGAACGAGTTAGTCCCAAGAAATGTAGCTCCATCGTTTTCCTCTCATTCGGACGAAGCCTTACGTAGGTGACCAGGACCCGTGCGACTTTTGGGTGATACGCTCATCACTCATAATTACAATCACGAGTATGTTTTTGGCAGTCAAAATTTAAAAAAAAAAGTCCAATAAGGTCCCAGATGCCCAGCCATGAACTTTCTCATCGTTTCTTGTTCAGGGGTTCTCTGGGTCGGAAGGATTGCGTCTCAGTCTCTCAGACACTCAAATAATGAACAAACATCAGAGACCCGGCCTGCAGCTAAATGACGCTGAACTGTCTATTCTCTACCTGACAACGGGGGTCTAGAGGTTTCACACTTTGAAGATCTTGGATCGCTTTCAGGTATAGTATTTGTTCCAAATGCAGCCAACTGCAGGCCACTGGGCTTAGCATCCGGGAGAGATGACGGAGATTGCTTACGTTTTGTGGAGCAGAAAAACACGAGGCTTCTGCAAGAGGGATTACTGCGCAGGCCTACGAAGTGGGAGATGAAGTGCAGAAAGGCTTGGAGCTGGGATGCCGCCTACACTGGAGCCGTGCCTGGCTCTTTCATCATCAAGCTCGCTCTGCAGTTCATCCATTAACTTTGCCAAACCAATCATGATTCTCCCTGGGTTATCCGCACTGATAGTGAGGCAGAACTAATTAGCAAACAATCTCCTGACAACCCAAGACCAGAGACTCTAGGGCATATCTGCTCCGTCTTACTCTAGCCACTCTTTCTCGTTTGGAGAATTATTTTTAAATAAAGAGGAACAGAGGCCAGACCATGTGCAGCTGAGAGATGTACCCTGCCTGGAACTCAGCCCAGAACTCCTGGGGCTGAGTCCCGGTGTTCAACGAGGCACTTTCTTTGCAGGGGGGTCAGAAGGAATGAACACGGGCTTGAGTTGTTCAACAAGGCGCATTGTGCTTTTTCATGGTGTCTTTTTGCAAGGGGCGGTCAAGTGAAATGAAAGTAAAGTCTCTTCTCTCTGTTTTACCTCCTCCTCTAATGTCCTGGCAGCTAAACTCCAACTGGGGACAACTTTAGATGGTTCCCAATAACCTGAACAATGGCATCCCTCCAGATCATGAGTAAACCCTGGGGGGCAGATGGGGGAACCTTCAAAGTGCACATCATTTCTTGGATTCAAGTAGTTCCTTCATACTGGGAGGACAAAGGGAGCCATAGCAGTCCTGTTCCTAGTAACTTATAGACATCCTCTCTGAGAACAACAGTTCTTGCAAACTAAGGGAACTGTGGAATTTTGTTTGTTTGTTTGTTATTGGTGGTGGTTTTTGTTTTTGTTTTTCCTTAGCAGACCACATGACTCAGAGACAAGCAAGGGGGAGAGAGGGCTGTTTGGAAAAGGAGAAGAGGGTTCCGTGGCGTGCTATAATGGCTACTGTGACTTTGCTTAGGGTTCAGTTCCACACCAACTACCTACATGATGTGAGGATTGCTCTCCGTGACTCTCAGCATGGTTACCATGCTGCTTGCTGTAGAATTTGAGATGCTCACGTAAAAAACAAAATCAGTCATGGCTTTAAAGTGGAATATGATGTAAAAATTAGAGGCGAGAGCTTACATAAGTTTTATGTTAAGAACAACTCCAGGCTTTGGGGTAGAGCACTTGTTTTGCTAGCATAGAGCCCTGGATTTGACTGTGAGGACCACAGCAGGGAGGGAAAGAATAGTGTACAAAAATCTAGTGCCATGGCTGAGATGTATACACTGGGTTCTCTTGGGAACAAAAAATTCAGCTAAACATAAAAGAAAGTAGATGAGATTTAGCCAGGCTTGTCTTATGTCTGAAACCCCAGCACTTGGCATGGTAAGGGGTTTGTGTTTGAGGAAAATCTAGTGATACCCTATGCCAGATAAAAAAACAAACAAACAAACAAACAAAAAAGAGTGTTAAGAACCAATGGGGCATCATGGACCTTGAGCTGAATCCGTTAAACCACTTGGACTCTCTGTAGAAATCCCGAGTTATAAAATGTCCTTCTAGGCTTCGTTATAATCCAAGACAAGCTCCAGTCTCTTTGTGCTTTCTTCCGTCAGTCTCTCTGTGAATTCCTGTCATGAAGTCCAGTCTTCCGGTGCAGTCTTCTGACAGACTCTTTTTGTCTTTCCTTGATCTCCTCATTTTAACCCCCCAGCCACCTCTGTCCTCAGCAGCTGGCTCTACTGACCGCCCTCACCTCACTCTTACATCAGTGCCCTTCTCTTTCTAATTTTCCAATGTGAAATTCTTCCTACATATTCCCAATCACCAGAAATGCTGCCTGCTCCCTCCTAAAAAAATACTACTCTCACCAGTTCCACTCTGATATTTTTTTCTGTTTTTTATTTATACTTTTGTAATGCTTTCAAGTGCTCAGCTTCAAAGCCAACAAAAATATAAATTACTAAAAACTTAGATTTAGTTCCCCTTACTCCCTATTGTCAGGCGTCTTTTGCTGTCAGTTCTTTGTATCATTCCTTTCTTCTGCTTTTGTATTATCACCAGCCCACAATTCACCTGACACTTGAGTTACTAAGCGGAACGACACACTATGTCCAATCTTTTATGTAAAACGTGGGCAAATGGTAGTAGTTTTGAGTTACTCATTCAAGTAGCTGCTGAGCGATGTCTCTCAGGACTGATGGGAAATTAATGAAGTTTAGAGTTTGGTCCCTTCAGGAAACAACTCAACCTTCCCTTAACTCTCCGCATCTGAAGCGCTTTCGGGTGCTCCAGAGTGCATAGAAAGATCTCGGCTTTCGAATGTGCATACATAATTAATCCAAGCATTTCTGGAGCCTTGTATCTCGCCACTGCTTTCCAACATTCCTGCTCCCTGATTCAGGGGAGGACATCTTGGGAATACATCTCTGTGACACCACTTCAAATCCTCTTTGGAAGGAGCAGAGAATAAATGTTTCATCAGTCACCCTGCTCCAATGCTTCCGCTTGGCTTCCTTGCCTCTGCCAAAAAAGACAAGATCTTACAGGGAGGGCACATGACTGGATGTGCTTTGCTCTCTGCTCTGACACAGTCTGCTGGCCTTCAGGGCACAGCTTAAGGCCCATCTGTTCAATGAGGCTTTCGCCTGATTGACATGGGAGAATGGTCCAGGTGAGGGGGTCCCTTAGATTATTATCTCCGTCTCTTTGTACATGCAACCGGAGCCCTCTGGTGCTGCAGCCTCCTCCAGGTGACCTCAGTGAAGAAATGCATAAACAATGCTTTCACTAGCAATTATATCCATTCCAAGAAGCTTCCTTCTCAAATCCTTTGTGGAACGAGGCAGCATATAAACATATACATAAATAATAAATTCAAAGTGTTCCAAGTAGTAGCTTGGAATAAAAAAAAAATCCCACTGCTTTGACAGGAACCCTTTTATATCTGAATGGCCTTTCTTTCTCATTCCACTCAGAGGTGAGTGCAAATTATTCTTTTCCAAAACTAGCGTTTTCTGCTTAACTATTTGAAGTTTTTAACTGTTCAAAACACATGTAGAGTCTAATGTGCCTCCCCATTATCTTAAAAAATGTCAATCAGTAGCTTGACAGCACATAAGCCTCTTGGGTCTAGAAAGAATAAATACTTCAGCGAGAGGACACAGAGAGTGTGTCCAAATTAACAAAATCAGAAATGAAAAGGTGTATCTAAAGTTAAAAGGTATTAAAAAAAACTTGAAATCCAGGAAATGGACAATTTCCTAGACAGATTTGGGTTAAATCAGGAACAGATAAACCAGTTAAACAACCCCCATAACTCCTAAGGAAATAGAAATTCTCCCAACCAAAAAAGCCCCAAGACGGTTTAGTGCAGAATTCTATCAGACCTTCATAGAAGTACCAATATTATCCAATCCTATTCCACAAAATTGAAACAGATGGAGCACATTCTAAATGCCACAATTACTCTTATACCTAAACCACACAAAGACCCAACAAAGAAAAAGAGAACTTCAGACCAATTTCCTTATGAATATCGATGCAAAAATACTCCAATAAAATTCTGGCAAAACCGAATCCAAGAGCACATCAAAACAATCCACCCATGTTCCCAATGCAGGATGGTTAATAGCGTGTGAAAAGCATGATCATTTCATTAGATCTGAGAAAGCATTTGACAAAAATTCAACCCTTCATGATAAAAAGTCCTGGAAAGAATAGGAATTCAAGGCCCATACCTAAACATAGTAAAAAGCCATATACAGTAAAACCAGTTTTTAACCCAAAGAGTTTCTAAAATCAGGGACTAGACAAGACTGCCCTCTCTCCCTCTTATTCAATATAGTTCTTGAAGTTCTGCCAGAGCAATCTCAAAAAAAGGAGGTACTCTGAACTTGCAGATGATGTGATAGTATATTTAAGTGATCCCAAAAGTTTAACTCAGAGAACTACTAAAGTGTTTAACTTCAGCAAAGTGGCTGGGTATAAAAATTAACTCCTGTGGCACTTCACTCTACACAAGAGAAACAGGCGAGGTTTCCTGTAAAGATCCTTGGATGCATTTATGGATTGGGATTTGATGTTTTAAGCAAAGGACATTTTGCTCATGGATTGGCAGGATTAATATAGTAAAATGGCCATTCCCCGATCTACAGATTTCTTTCTCTAAAATCTGGAATAACAAAAAACCCAGGATAGCTAAAGCTATCCTCAACAATAAGAGGACTTCAGGGGGAATCACTATCCCTGAACTCAAGCAGTATTACAGAGCAATAATGATAAAAACTGCATGGTATTGGTACAGAGACAGACAGATAGACCAATGGAACAGAATTGAGGCCAGAATTCAGAATGAACCCCACATAATTATGGGCAGATTTCAGACAAAGAGCCAAAAACCATCCAATGGAAAAAAAGATAGTATTTTCAGCAAATGGTGCTGGTTCAACTGGAGGTCAACATGTAGAAGAATGCAGATCGATCATACTTCTCATTTTCAAACAGAAGAAAAATTTGGAACACATGGGCACTGGAAAAAATTTCCCACCCATGCTCTAAGATCAAGAATCGATAAACAAATGGGATCTTTTTGCAGAGCAAAGGACACTGTGGTTAGACAAAACGGCCCAACAGATTGCACCAGGGAGACAACAACCCTATTAAAAAATGGGGTTCAGAGCTAAACAGAGAATCACAGCTGAGGAATGCCGAATGGCTGAGAAACACCTAAAAGAAATGTTCAACAATTAAGGAAATGCAAATCAAAACAACCGTTGAGATTTCACCTCACACCAGTGATAGTTTTGGCTAAGATCAAAACTCAGGTGACAGCAAAATGTAAGCAGGATGTGGAGAAAGTAAACACTCCTCCATTGTTGGTGGGTTGCAGACACTACAACCATTCTGGAAATCAGTCTGGAGGTTCCTCAGAAGGTGGAGATGAACTGCCTGAGGATCCAGCTATACCTCTCCGGCATATACCCAAAAAGATGTACTATATTTCACAGCCTTATTTATAATAGCCAGAAGCTTTGGAAAAAGAACCCAGATGCATCAACAGAGGAATGGATACAGAAAATGTGGGTACATCTACACAGCCATGAATTCGCAAATGGTTGGAACTGGAAACTATCATCTGGTGAGCTAACCCAATCACAATTGATAAGGCTATTTAGTTGAATTACCCTAGATGCCTGAACAAATTGTGATCAAAATGTGAATGCATCGGCTCCTGAGAGACACAGCCAGAATACAGCAAAGTGCCAGTTAGAAAGCACTGAACTGAGAACAGGACCCTGTTGAAGGAATCTCAGACTGGAAAATGGGAAGAGAGCTCTTGAAGGAGACCCCATATGTACAGCAATGCCAACCAACCCAGAACTAAAACAATGGACTGACCTGGGTGGTTGCAATGAATATCCATTTTCCTAAGACAAACCCCTAGTGAACTAGACAGGAAGGAACACCCATAAGGAAGGGGGGAGGGGGGGGATGTTTTAACACTTTCAGAAATGTATATAAGAACTATGATTTGCAAGAACAAATGCCTTCATTACTTCAAGAATTTAGCAGGAAAAGATGTATGGGAACTTGACTGATGTCTGTATGGGGTGTTTAAAAGTCACCTCTTGGATGCATTTATGGCCAAGGACATTTTGTAGATGATACCAGCTAAAGGATACTCAGTTCTCCGGTTAACACTGTTGGTTCTGAGATTAGTCCAGACCTCTGTTCTCATTTTTGCAGAGAAAGTGGCCCATGCAGCAGAACATTTCAGAAAATAAATTTTAAAGCCTGACCTGGATTTATTCCATTATTAGCCGTTTTATAGTTTTGTGCTTCCCTCATTAACTCTGTACCTGGATAAGTACCTTATCAGAAGGGACTCAGCAGGTATCCGCGATGACTGTGGCTGGCTGAATCAATTGGCTTTGTGCCACTGTCAGACACCTTGGAGGATGGGCTGAGAAATAACCTCATCTGGGGTTGTAGTTTTCAAACTTAGTAAACCTGATTAGAGAACAGACTCCCAGCCTCTCATCCTAAGAGTCTGGTGCCTAGTGGGTGCCCAGGAATGTGCCCTTTTGACAACTGTTCTAAGCTAGTCTTATGGGTAGCCCAAACGCTGTATCTTTAGGAACAGTATCAAGAAAGCCATGAATAGCAGACTATGTGCCTGGTCAGATTACTAAGCCTGCTTCAATCACAGTGATGACATCCACAGGCAAGGGCCATACAAGTGTTCACAGGCATTGTCACCTAGACGTCTCCTTGTGTTACCTAATGCAATGGATACAATTTTTATTCTCATTTTAGACATGAAGAAACTGAGGTTTGAAGGTGCTAGCTTCTCAGAGTAGCAAGAGAAATAAAAAATTAAATCTGAATGTATTTTATTCTAGAAAACATGCCCTCAAATCTAATTGTAACTTGTCCTGGAAATCCAGCCTCCTTTGTGAATGGCCACAGCTTCTCTCCAATCCTTACACACCTCTAGGTTCCAGTTCACACTTTGCCCTAGCTCTCTTGGTGTCTCAGATTTCTAGTCAGATTTGTCAAAGGGTCATGTATTACTGTACTTTTAACATTAAAATATTAAAAGTATTGTTTCACTGATATACTGATGAAAGGATGTAGGTGTCCATGTTTTCCTCCCAGGAAAGTTGCATCTCCCAGAGAGCACTATGTTCTCTAATTTTCTTGAAGACAATGATAAAAAAAAATAACTGTTTTAAAGTCACATCAGAAAAAAAAAAGCCACCTTGATTTCTGTAGGGCTCAAATAGTCGACAGCCTCAAATAGAGAGTTTCCAAAGACCAAGCTTGTGTTTTTCACACATGGTTTTAGTTAAAGACATGGAGCTATGGTTGAAAACTAACTATTTCAGGAAATGAAATACAATTTTTTATTTTCTTGGTATTTCTAAAATACTCTATGGCATCCTAACACATGTACACACACACACACACACACACACACACACACACACACACACACATGCACGTACGCACGCACACGCACACACACACATACACACACATACATACACACACTCATACATACAAGCACACACTCATACACATATGTTCACATGGACAGATGCATAACCCTCCACCCCTCCCACACACACATTTAAATTTCTATGAAATTTATAGTATACTTTCTGTAGCTAGTGAAAGAAATTTGAACTTTGGCAAATATAACAGTTACTAAATACATTTTAATAACATTTTGATGTAATGTCAAAATTGGGGCAGTTAGAGTGAGGGCTGGGTCAGGCACAACCTATAACCGGTTTTAAAATACCTCTAATGAACATGTTTAAGGGTAGAAAAGGTTGTAGAAGCTTACTGAGTCACCTGGCTTAATGAAATGGCCTCCGATTTACTTAAAACATATCAGTAATTCAGATTTTTTTTTCTGCAAATTTTGTGTTTGGTGAAATGAATGGTGTATAGAGGAGCAGTCAATGATTGCAAAGAGTCATCTGGATTTTTTTCTTTTTATGGAAAATAAGAAGAGGCCATTGAGCAGCCTGATTCTGGCATCCGCATGCAAAGACGTACACTTTAACTACAAAACAGCATGTTCTGAGGCTGTGTTTTCTCCGGGTAGTAGTAGCAGGAACACAGTGTTCATTTAAATTAAACCAGTTCCTTGGATAATAACAAAGTAATTAAAGAAACCACCAAGGAAAAAGAGCCAATTTATTTGAATCCTGCTCATAAAACTACATCAAGAGCCTGAAGGTAGAAAATAATGTGGATAAGATGACAGACGGATGATTTTTTAAAATTCTGCGTGGGATGCATCTTGATAATAATTCAAATGAGTATCTCTCATCTGAAAGTAATACAAGATGTAAAAATCATTATCTGCTTTAAGAGAAATGAGATCCTATTAAAATGTCCAGATTAGAAATTGCTACTTATCCCCCAGTCCACACTGTCCAGCAAATCTTTTTAATAAGAATATTTGGTTTTATTCATTTATTCATGTCATAGTCCATGGCTTGTTTTAGTTTAATGCTTTTTAAGAGTCAGGAATTCATACTGATATGTAAGACAGTTTCCATCTTCTGTAATATTTCCCAAATCACAGAGACAGTTTTTTTTTTTTAAGTAACCAACTTCAAAATCGAGTTGAAAATGTTTGTCATGTTTCTATATAACTGTACCACTGAGAGTTATTTTAAAGGAAAACCACACTGCTAAAATTAAAATTGCTTCTTCCTATTCTGTCAGTACACTGCCAAAATTTTCTCTTGCTCTTTGTGCGTCTCAGCAAAAAAAAAAAAAAAAAAAAAAAATTGCTTCTCTCTACAAAAGAATGTTCCTCACCACCTTTGACTCCTCTGCATTCAAATACTGCAGCTAGGACCACTGGTTCCTCCTTAGACAGGGACAATAAAGAAATCAAAGAAAAGCGGTCACACAGCCAGATCTGTGGATGCTAGTATAGCAACACTGTCTATGGAGAACAGCTAGTAGAAAAATTAAGAACATAGTGTACACTAACTTTAGAGAGAGCGAGAAAAGACAGTCATTGAACTTACCTCCTAACAAAATACAAAGGTGGGGGGGGATGTCAAAGTTTATCCATGAATATAAACTAATATCAAAAGTATGCCATGGCCTATAGGTCATGGATCAATAGGAAGGAGGAAGTAGACTGACACATTGCACGCAGCAGTAAAAGAAGAAGAAGAGGAGAAAACAAGGTAGAGTAGATTAAAGTCATTAGTATGCTGTAGGAGGGGAAAAAGGACAAAGCAAAAGAAAAGAAAAAAAACAAGGTCTAATTTGGGGGAAAATCCAGGAAAAAGCAGAAGAGAATCCAGAAGTGGAATCAAGAAAGCCAAGTCCTTCTTCTCTGCAGCAAATGCTCATTCAACATGTTCCCTCAATTGATCAGGATTGATGGATCCTCATAACCCCCAGGCTTTGCCATAATACTGTCCTATTTTTTTGTTTGGTTTTTCTTTGATTTGCTTGAGATAGAATCTATTTATATTGCAAGGGCCAGACTCCAGTCACTGTCTCAGCCTTCTAAGTTGTGTGATTATGAGTTTATATCATAATGCCCACAGCACTTAACCTGTATCAAGCATGGGAGTGACTCCTTCATGAAAAAGATAGTCACGAAAAAGTGTTTTGAAAGATTAAAGATCTATGCTTTATCTATAAAAATTTTCTCCAGTTAGCTATACAGTTGTTTTGTGGAAGTGGGGATTTATTCTTAGAATATGTTCTCAATATATTCAGCAGGATCAATTTTGGCTACTACTTGTTTTCAACACAGTGTGGCTCAAAAAGAAAATTTTTTAATAACCGAATGTAACAAGATGCCCACAAAAACCAACCAACCAACCACATGGAGTTTCTTTTGTGTTGGCCAACTACTCTTGGCCATGGATCACACTCTGTAGTATGTCACTCCATTGGACACACACACACACACACACACACACACACACACACACACACACACAGAGTCAGAGACATATACATACATGCATACGTACATACATACAGAGAGACAGCCAAAGAGACAGACAGAAAGAGTGAGAGTGAAAGAATATGAAGTTGGCTTAGGTGAAGATCTGGGAGGAGTTGCAGGAGGGGACACATAACAGAAATGTATTGTTATGGAAAAACTTTTTTAGATTAAATAAAAGAAAGAAAAAAATTAACTACCTCATAAAAGAACTTTTCAATTAGAGATCTCACTTCTGTCCTATAAGTAATCTTCCTTCCTTCCTTCCTTCCTTCCTTCCTTCCTTCCTTCCTTCCTTTCCGTCTGTCCGTCCATCTGTCTTAGACTTGTTTTTTGCAAGAAAGACTTTACAAATTCATTCTTACAGTCATTTCTAGTTTGGAAGCTTGGGACTTGTTTGTTTCTCTGAAAACTGAGTCAGGTTCTGTATTGATCTTGGCTCATAATATTTCCCTAATTTATTTATTGCTCCTATAGAAAAAAGGCAAGCAATCTTCTGTGTTCCTGAAGACTCTGGTTGTATGATCATGGTATTTAACCATGCTGGTGTCAGAAGGGATGATATCCAGTTGAACTCTTTACCTCAGAATATTTCAGAAATAATATTTTCTACAGAAACAGACAAATGATCACAAACATAGTGACTTAAAACAACATACACATGATATATTGTAGTCTTGAATATAAGAGGCTTCTTATTGCTAAACTCAAGGTGTCAGGGCCATACTCCTCCAGGCAGATCATGGAAAGATCTAGATGTTTCGTCAATTACTAATGGTCGTTCTCTTTTCCTTAGCTTGTAGTTCTTCTCTATTCTGAAAAGCCTGAAGTATAGCACTTCACATTTTCCTATGAGTCCTTTCCCAGTTTCCCTTTGGACCACTGCTTACTGACCTGCTTATTGTCATGGCTACCATGACATTGCCTATTGACCTGCTTACTCATCATCTTGCCTTTCCTCCCCAGTCCAGGAATGAAAGGCCCATACTACCATGCTGGCTACCATTTATAATTTATAAGACTTCTTGTGACTCATATGTCTTACCCTAATAATCTAGGATAATCACAACTCAGGATTCTTAACTACATTTATAAAGTACTCCTTCTCATGTGAAGTAGCTTATTCATAGCTCTTGTGGTGTACAACATAAATGTCTTGGGGAAAGTATCCTGCGTGCCATTAGAGGAAGGACTCCACAGCTCTATATTCCAACAATTACTGTAACTGCCTCTGCTGTCGGATGGCCAAGGAGAAGTAAGATGTGGTAACCCTTGCTTGAGTTCGTGACGCTTGACTCACTTCCAAATGCGAGCATTATCATACATTGCACTCACTCCTTCAGTAAGCCACTGTCCAGCGACTTAACTCTTCATCAACTAGATCATCTTTCTTCTCAACAGCACTGAAAAATCAATAAAGAAAATTGGCCATCTCAGTTCTATGAAAACTTGTTGCCCTAGAGTTTCAAAAACTTCACTGGGATATGTCAGTCTAGTACATCTGTTTCTAGAAAAAGAATGTACAATCCAGAAATTTGAGATGAGATCTTCTGACATTAACAACAATGACAACAATTATTATTATTATTATTATTATTATTATTATTATTATTATTTATTTATTTATTTCTTGAAATGTGAAAATAGAAGAATTTAGTAAGCCAATGAGGGTGTTCACAGGTCAGCAGTCTTCCCATCCATTAAGTGCTAACATTTGGAAAACGAGGTAGCTCACTTAGTTCTTTGGGGTTGAGGACTAAGAGTCAAGTCATCACGGCCTGGACAATGAATCTGGGAAATCACCCATCATGACATCAACCTTAGCAGCCTAGGCCCTTGCTGTGGTTAGGGTGGGCTTTGTATCATGCTGCTTTTAACTTTTAATATCAGATGAAAAATTTCATTTAAATGAAAAAGGCGAATGACTTACATAATCTGAAGAGACAACAGAAACAGTGAGAGGCACAGAGAGAGAGAGAGAGAGAGAGAGAGAGAGAGAGGAGAGAGAGAGGAGAGAACATCAGAGACACAGAGAGACAGACAGAAAGAGAGAGAGAGGGGGGAGAGAGAGAGAGAAAGAGAGAGAGGAACCTTTCCACCATACTGCTGCTACCTTAGACAGCATGGTACTTTAAGAATTAGGATGCTCTGTAATATAATTTCAGTACCTGAATTAATTTGAATAGGAAGAACAGTTAAACATGGATTGCTCACAGATTATTTCAGAAGGCAAGACCTTATTATTGCTAGCCCACATGTCACTAGCTGCCGAGTGACACTGTGAATCACATTTCAGGGAAATAAAAGGAAAGCGCCTTTGTTAGGAATTCATTCAGACACTCCTGGGAAATTAGGAAACACAACAGATGCAAATCAGCCTTTAATCCAAGTCCCAGTGTGGGCAGTACAGAGCAGAGAGGTGGCAGGAGTCAGGGGAGAAGGAAAACTCTACAGAGCCCAGAGCAGGAGTGTATACTGTTTTCTCCAACCAGGTTGAACCATCTGTATGCATTCTCCCTTTTCCCTCCAGTTCTACATTATTGCACACAGGTTTCTTTTCTAATTTTCTTTTAGATAGGAACCACGGGGTTTACAGAGGGGACTTATTTCTAAGCTGTTCCTCTGGGACTCTGCAATGACTAGAGACAAGATTCCTGCAGTGCGAGGCGCTTGGCCGAAAGCAGAAGCGTTATTAGTAGACCCGGCCAGTCGTCCTCACTATTGCTCCACCAGAGTCACGTGGGTGTTGCCAGACTAAGTATCCTTTTGGACTGGGGTCTGGAAGTCATCTTCCTCTCCCTAGCACCCCGGGACGCTTCCGCTCACCCTTCTCGAAGCATCTCTCTGTACAAACATGTTTTTGCATGAGCATCTCAGCAGCCAGGTGAGGTAGCAGTCCTGATGCCTCCTTCGAGCTGCTTGCTAGATAGCTTGTCTCCAGTGCTATTCTATTAGCATAATCATAGTATAATTCGGCTGGATGCGAAATTAGCAGCAGAATCATATTTTACTTTTAGCTTCTAATTGGCAACAGTCGCTTGCTTTTATTAAACTATTTCAATCAAGTCTTCTCAGCATCCTACATTTTGCTTATCGTTGGGCCCACCTGCAGTCAGCTCTCTTCCTGGCCTCTTATCAGCAAAGCCAATTACTTTCTCATGTGCTTGCTTTGTGGTTTTGCTTATAGACTTCACCACACCTCCACAACTAAGCCCACAGGGCATTAGGTAAATTCTATTCCTGATCCTCCCTCCCGTCTCACTTGGGTTACTACCTTAAGGTAGGATGGCAATTCGACTTTGCCCCTGGATGACTGCAGCCTTGCTACTTTAAAACACTCATCTGCTTTTCAGACTCTAGGGCTTCTTCTCCTCTGTTTGCTTTATTGCTATTTCTTCACACATATTTTCTTCTTCCGTTTGATTTTCAAAGTCACTTTTAACTGTCAATAAAGACCAACTTTTTCCAAAACTAAATAATGAATGGATAAAGCAATCGTTCTCTCCAAACTGCAGTGCTGAATAACTCCATTCTTTCAGATTGATGGGCTTGTCTCAAAAAGCCGTACAAAGTAATGAGAAACAGCAGATGACTTAGCGCGGCATGAAGTTGCGGCTCTCCCTTTCTAGAAGGGTAACGGTACTCCTTATCCTGTTTCAGTCTGTTTCCTCAGCTCTCAAGACTGAGAAGACGTTTTGCAATGGTGGTGGTAGTGATTTTGTTTTAGGGTGCCTTTTTTTCTTAGCAATCAGGTAACACTGAACTGAGAAACTTTAGGGGAGTATAAACATAAATAAAATAATATGTGGCTTTGAGGTGTTGGGATCTAACCAAGAAGATGAGAAGAATGAAAGTCCAAACTAGATGTTAAAGAAACAGAGCCCTGCCTATCAGGAAACTAATCGACTTAAATCTCAAATCTATTGTAACAGAAAAGAATAATACATTCCAGTAAGAAATTAGATAACTAATTATCCACCCCCTCAGTCCCCTTTCCATTTTACCTGGGCTATACCCCTCAAGAAACCATATAATTGACAGCAATAATATCAATACTAATATAATGAGTATAAGAGAGACACTCTGAGGTAAGACAATAGGATAGGAAGTCAGAATGGTGTCTATGTAATATTCATATTAAATTTAATAACTACTTAAATATTTATAAATTATCTTGCATTTTTATTTGCGAAATGCTTCGCAACCAGTTTTTTATTAATTACTGGATACCACTTATCCCTTGGCACTCTAGTTTCCAGATGCGGCTGTACTGATTTTCTTTTATTACTCTTAAAGAAACATTTAGCTTTATGAAGCACTTTCTAATTTCTCATCTCTCCAGTATTAGGTCACTTTGAAATTAAAGAAGTAACCAGGGTTAGACTTCGCTGTTGCAGCTTCTAATCGCCTATCAGTGTTCAGAAAAGTAAAGGGACTTCTCCAAGGTCATATTAGTGATTGGTGTGGAGATGTCCGTCATGGTTAGCTTGGTGACTGTGATTCTTAGCCTTGGGTATGTGAAAATCAGAAAACTGGGATTAGTTAGAACTGGGATTTGGTAGCTGAGTTGAAGGAAGATTCTTGTATTTTTCCCTGGGTCAGCAAAAGTTAGCCCTGTACATAGACAGCAGTACACTGTTTGACCCTAGGCTTTGATGGAACTCTGAACATGTTCATGCTAAACATGCTTTTCAGAATAGGTCATTTTGCCTTAGATAGCCCGGCTTATGAGTTCCTCTCTATCTGTGTCCTCACATCCCTTTATCTTCCTCTGTAAAGATGTATAGTAGTTGACAGGACTATGCTTCACATTTATCTCCCCAAATGTCCTAACCAGAAGCACAGGGACTTCATATTAGACTCAGTATATTTCCTTCTTAATTGGATAAATGGTGTCTAGTTGCTTTCCTGTTACTACACTAAGATGCCATGATCACTAGAACTTACAGAAGAAAGAGTTTATTGTGTACAGGGTGTCAGAGTGTGAGTCCACGACCACTATGCTGGCAAGCATGACAGCAAACAGACAGGCATGGTGCTGGAGGAAGGACTGAGCACTTATGTGTTAAGTCTTCAACCATCAGGCAGAGAAAAGAGCCTACTACAATGGCATGGGCTTTTGAAATCTCAAAGGCCATCCCCAGGGACACACTTCCTCCCACAAAACCATACTTTCTAATACTCCATGAATATCAGACCAAGAATTCAAACATGTGAGCCTATGGGACCATTCTTATTCAAACCATTACATATGGGAAATCCTGGGAGAACAGGGATGCTGGACTTAGTTTCTTATATAGTTAGTTTCTTATCAGTAGACTTGCAGTTTCTACTCTACAACCTGTTTTAGTATAAGACTTTAGTGAATATTTCTTTATAGAATGAAAATTAATATATGTGGATGTATTCACCATTATTTGCAATTACCACTTTATAGTATGTTACATTAACCAAGAAAACAGTAATTAAAATGTCAAATAGCCTTTATTTTTTAAAAAAAATATTAACGGATTTATTTCATTCCATTTTATTTTATGTGTAGGAGTGTTTTGTCTTCCTGCCTACATGTCTATATTGTATGTGGGCTACATGTTTGCTTGGTGCCTACAGAGGTCATAAGAGGGAAGTGATACCCTGGAACCAGAGTGTATGGATGTTGTGAGTTGCAATGGGTAAGCTGGGAACCAGATCTAAGTCCTTCGTAGGTCCTAAGGTGCTAAGGTGTAGGTGTTCTTAACAGGTAGTCTTCCCTCCATATCACTTTTTACGCACCAGAGTTAAAATAAACAGCCACCAGATACAGGCTTCACTTTGCCTTAGCTTATCAAAAGGATAGCATGATGTGGATTTAGTACATATATCTTGGTGTGGTAAAAGACATACATTTTTAAAAGTGTACATCAAGTTGTGTTTAGTACCTTACCTGTGCTCTACAGCTGTCACCACCAGCAAGTTCTAGAACACTCTGGTAGTCTTAATGGTTTATACCGTTAGGGTGGGAGGGAATTATGTATACCACAAATACAATTTGGCTTTAAAGAAATACATAAAATCTGATCGAGCTGTGAAATTCTTTACTTAATTTTAACAAAACTCTCCTTTGACTTTCTCATCCTATTAACTTGTAGACTGAGGTGACATTCTGACAAGAGAATAGCATGCAAAGAAGTATTGGAGTCAGAATTCTGATGACTTAATTTGTCTGCCGGGGTCTCACTCAGGACCTGGAAAGCAGCTGCGAGTTGGAATGTTACTTACTGACTTGTCTTCACTGTGAGTATCCAAAACCATCTTTAACTTTGGACTTTGCGAAGGTAAACAAAAGGATCACGGATTATAATAACCCACCTCCAGCCTTACATACAATTAAGTAAATGTTTAACTGGAGTTTCTTCCACACAGCAAGTTAAAAAAAAAAAAATCAGTGCGCTTCCGGCATTAAACGCTCATTTTCACTATCACGAACAGATGGGAGTTATATGCATATGTGTTGAACTGGCCTGTGAACGGTTTGCTTTTATATGTCTTTTAGAACAGCCAATGTTTTCTTAGATATCCAGAGACAATGGAAAGGCATGTATGGAAAATATGTCCATTAACTTTATTTCAGCACACCGTAAAACATCAATCTAGTTCAAGTCTCTAAGTGCAGGAGTAGTCAGGGCTCAAAGTTTCTGTAATTTCCTGCTAACCACCAAGGCAGCAATGGGACCAGGCTCTGGACTTTCAGACCAGGTCGATTTGAAAAACAGCAGTGTGGAAAACCAGGAAGCATCCTCTGACCACTGGGGAAAGTTAGAGCAGTGGTAAATACCTCTGTTCCCAAAGGCTGCTGTTTAACCATTTCATGGCCACCTGTAGGCAGACTAGTCCTTCTCGGTTGTAGCTTAAATACAAAACACTCAGGACACTAGCCGGGATACAGATTTTTCGCTCCTTGGAGCTTGGCATTAGTAATTTGAGGGAAAGGCTCAGAGTAAGCATGTCTCTAGTTTGATCATAATTTAGCTGGTCTGAGGAACAGAGCTTAAAAATAGGATGTTGAACCTTCTGCGAACAGTGCCATCGCGTCGGGCATTAGGTACCCGAATGAGATAAAACATAACTCAAAGACACTGCTCTTAGCAACTAAGAACTTTTCCATATCAATAACTCAGGTTAGACAAAAATTTCTATCATAAAATTAGGATATAAAATTCACTGCTCAGAGTTCTTCCAGGGACAGAACACAATTTGTTATTTCAAGAGAAGGGATCATCAGACACCCCACACTTTGCAAGTACTTAGCTTAAACATGGTTTTGTTTACACATTTTATTGATGCCATAATGAACAGTAATAGCTCACCACCATGCATTATCTGAATATATTTCAGAAACTGATTTTCTTAATCTAGGCTTTCCAGTCTCTCTTTGGAAGTTAAGGTTACCCAGGTTTTAAATGAAGGTCATTTGTTAATCTGGCCCTCCACCAATGCATGGGACAACTAATTCAGTTCAATGACTGATTCAGTAAGATTTCTTGGGGTCTTCTTATTTCTTACAATGCAATGTGGTGAATAAATGTTACCTAACTATTTAGGAAGGATCGACTAAGAAATGTAATTTTAATGAAAGGAAAGACTCTTGGATCCCTTGAGATAGCTGTATGTAGCTTTCTGGGACAGAGGTAATTTGCTTTTAGATAGCATGGAATCAACAAACACCAGGTCTTGGCTAGGGTTGTGTTTTAATGTTTATTATTTTATTTATTTATTGATAACTTCCCTTATTTCTGATTTAGAACAGTGAAGTTCAATCGCAGAAGTTAGCCTCCCACCATGTGTCCACACTTCTCTTGTGGCTCTCTTTGAATCATGACCAGCGTTTGATATACTTCTCTACAGTGACAGTGAGCTGTGGGGCACAGGGAGTGTGAATTTCAGTAGGGACATAGAGATGCTGGTGCCAAGTCTTCACTTCTTCCTATATGGTTTGCTGTTTTCCTGGATATTTATGCATCTAGCAATCATTTGTGGCCGAAACCGGACTTTCTATGTCTTCAAAATGAAGGCTCTCTATTTGTTCATGCTGCCACAGCATTGCCATAGACAGAAATGACACATTATCTAAGGCTGTTTGGTGAAAAGTCATTTTTTAGTCTCAAATTCGTAGACTTTAAAAACCACCTCAAATAGCAGTTCTAGTTAAATAAACTGTCCCTTTAAAAATTCTTTGGAAATTGTATCATGAACTAAACATCAATACCACACAAACCCAAAACTAATCCTTTCAACGTTCAATAAAAAAATTCCATGACTAATATCCTTGAGATACATCACAGAAGTGTTCACCCTTGAATAGTCACAATGAACATTTACAGAGTCCAACGATTATTGAGCAAAGAAACGTACTCAGCATTACTTAATCTAGCTTTCGGGAGGTATGTCTGAATTAGAACATGGAATACCGTATTGTGATGTGAATAGTCCAGGAAGCACATTTTGGGGAAATCTGGTTATATTTTAACATCATAGGTCAGTGCATGGAGAATCATGATAAAAAAAGCTTCAAAGAGGATATAATTATCTCCAACATAAACTGTAAAAGGATTGGAAATCGAAAAGCACTTCATTTAGATGGGCTTTCTATGGTTCCTTTAAATATTTGAGTTATTAAAAAACTAATAATGAATACAAAAGAATTTGATATAGAAATGATTATAAAGGTCAGATTCAGACATCAGAACGAAGACAAATGCAATTATATTTCCAACATCTGTTAATGGCTCAATTAGTCCATAGATCAGATAATCAAATATTGTTCACCAATGGTGATTATGTATGTCTGAGAGAGTGGGGGGGAGAAGAAAGGGGTCGCATCATTTTAATATATGAAGGCATAGTGAAGGAGAGCTCACTTTTAGTTGCCACGTTTGGTAGAACGTTTTGCTTTGAAGTAAGCAGCGATTTGGCCTTTCCATTTTTCACTATCTGCCCACTATTTGTCTATTGATTGATCTATGTAGATGAGGCTGTGTGTATGTCGCATGGTCTTTGTGTGGAGGTCGGAGGACACCTCCTAAGAGGCAGTTCTCTGTTTTTGCCGTGTAGGTTCTGGGGATCAAAGTCCGCTTAGGCTTGGTGAAAAAAGATCCTTAACTGCTTAGTCATTCTCCCTTTCAACTCACATTATCTTCTGCAGTTTAAGTGCTCAGTCTAGTTAGCCTAACTTATTAAGAAAAATGCTCATGATAAAATTACCTGCGTTGAATTATCATAATGAAAGAGAATTTTCAACCAAAGTGAGGTTTTTTTTTTTCTTCAAAATCACAATGTCTCTTGTGGAGAAGTACACTTCTTTATTCATAAAGTGAGTAACTTTTCTTGCTTTGGTGAAACTTATACTAAAGTAGGTCACTAGTTCTCATTTTGTTGTTATTTTGATACAACAGAAGGAGAAAAGTAGTCACGAAGTGTGCCATCTATCACATTATCGCTAGAACATCCCTGGGATATGTCTATCATTGTAATCCTTCCACAAAGACTGCACACATGGACTAGGCTCTGCTCTAGGCAGCATTAGATGAGCCTGTGAGGGATCCATTTTGGCTGAGTGTATGATTGGCGGTCGGTCACATTCAACTTCTCCCCGTTAGCTTCGAAGCTCTTGGCTTCCTCCGCCTGTCACTCAGGGCAATGGTTAGTTGCTGTCAGAAGCACAGCTATAATTGGGAAAGGCACTTGTTAAACACAGAAGTTTGGGGGAGGTGAGAATTCATACCCAGCCTAGCAAGTCTGGGAAGTTTTCCAATCCTCCGATGCTGAGCTGAAGCACAAAAGTAAATGGAATTTTATTACTTAGGTGACATCAAGACATGTTTATACATGGGATTCATTGGAAATGTCCTTAAGACACTCACTGCATTCAATCCCCTTTGTTCTTCAACGAGGTCTTAATGCTTGCACTCAGTGTGAAGTCCCTTCTCTTCCCGTCCTTTACTTTGTCACGGAAAATTATAGCAAAGCAACAAGCTCGCATTATTAAGTGAAAAACGTTTGTGATATAAATATTCTACAACCATCTGGAAAAATAAGTGCAAAATTAGCAAGTGTAGCTAAACCGAATGCTGTGAGTGCCATTAGTCACTAAAATTGATGAGCCTGTACTCTCGAATTCAAAGGCTATGTTTTTCTTGCTAAGATGAGGTCAATTTTGAACTTTTGAGATGAGGATTTATGGTCGAATGTTAGCCGCAAGTCCTCCATTGTCAAAAGTACACTTCACTAAATTCATGGGCTATAAGAGAAAAATAAATGCCTTTGAGAACACATTTTTTTCTAGCTATCTGGAATGTTTAATCAAAAGATTCTCATGTAAAGTATATTTATTTCCTCCAGATAAAAATCCTGGTGAAATTTTATATCAAGAAAAAATTATTTATTTTCAAAATATTCTACTTTAGGATTTGCTGGAATGCTGGGGTAGACCAGCATTCTTACTTTTCCTGTCTATCAATAAGCTATCTGTCCTTTTTCTCCTGTGGTGATTCCTATAATCCCTTTTGGGTAAATAACTGTAGCTTTATTTTTAATACAAGATCTGTATTTTTCTTGTATTACATATTTTGGTATTTTTAAAGATTATTTTTGCATCTGTGTGTGTGCGCGCACGCACATGTGTGTGTGTGTGTGTGTGTGTGTGTGTGTGTGTGTGTGTGTACGCACATGCAAAAGCATGAGCCATGGTGTGCATGTGGGACTCAGAGGACCACTTTAGGGGGTCTGCCTTTTGCCACATTAGTTCTGGGGATTGAACTAAGGTCATCAAGTTTTGTAGAAAGTCTCTACAGTTTGGTATTTTTCAATTCTTCTTTTTTACCTTCTTATAATCTTAGAGATTTTTACCTTGGTATATTATACTCAGGTTTATTTCTATCTTCTTTACACGACTAACTTCTAACTTCTTTTGAACTCATGGCCTCTGCTCATATCCATCTCACTCCTTTGCTCTGCCCCATTGCTTATCCAACAAATGTGTCTCTTGCAATGCTGAAAATAAATTGAACAGTGTTTAGATAAAAGATAATTCCTGATAAAAGCTTTCCTAGTGAGATAAGAAAAATACATATGAATAATTAAAGCGTATCAATTAGGCACTAAACTATAGTGGAGATTCCATTATATAACCTCAATGTGGGTTGTGCCCAACGCCCTTTTCTAGTAAAGTTGTTCAAACCCGATTCCTCATTCCTAATCCATTCCTAATTCATTCTTCATCTCCTGGGCCAGATTAACTAGGTCCACAGTTGACTGGGCTAGAGCTAAAGGCTTCAGAATGGGATTAACAAGTACATGGAATGTTAGTGTCTTTTCATGTGGCCTGATGTTAGCTGTCCACCCCAAGAACATTTTATATTTAAGATGCTATTGTGGCATCACCGTTCCCCTGGGGAGACAATCTTGCTTTATCATAAATAAGGCATCACTGACACACCAAAACAACAAATCCACACGTAGTTTAGTGAACCAGTGAGATGATTTGGGTTACTTACAGGAGTTTCATCACTGTGCACGTCATGGTAATGCCCACCTCAGCTTGTATACAGAAAAGCTAGATCATAGAGTCCCCTGGGCAATTGACAAGTAGCTACTCCACTAGAATATCCTATTCCACATCAGTCTTTTCTTTCATGTTTATATGAACCCTGTGAGGAGACTTCTTTTTTTTCTTTATTAACTTGAGTATTTTATTTCTTATTTACATTTCGATTGTCATTCCCTTTCCCGGTTTCTGGGCCAACATCCCCCTAACCCCTCCCCCTCCCCTTCCTTATGGGTGTTCCCCTCCCCATCATCCTCCCATTACCACCTGCCCCCCAACAATCACGTTCACTGGGGGTTCAGTCTTAGCAGGACCCAGGGCTTCCCCTTCCACTGGTGCTCTTACTAGGATATTCATCGCTACCTATGAGGTCAGAGTCCAGGGTCAGTCCACGTACAGTCGTTAGGTAGTGGCTTAGTCCCTGGAAACTCTGGTTGCTTGGCATTGTTGTTCATATGGGGTCTCAAGCCCCTTCAAGCTCTTCCAGTCCTTTCTCTGATTCCTTCAACGGGGGTCCCGTTCTCAGTTCAGTGGTTTGCTGATGGCGTTCGCCTCTGTATTTGCTGTATTTTGGCTGTGTCTCTCAGGAGAGATCTACATGCGGCTCCTGTCGGCCTGCACTTCTTTGCTTTATCCATCTTGTCTAATTGGGTGGCTATATATGTATGGGCCACATGTGGGGCAGGCTCTGAATGGGTGTTCCTTCTGCCTCTGTTCTAAACTTTGCCTCCCTCTTCCCTGCCAAGGGTATTCTTGTTCCCCTTTTAAAGAAGGAGTGAAGCATTCGCATTTTGGTCATCCCACTTGAGTTTCATGTGTTCTGTGCATCTAGGGTAATTCAAGCATTTGGACTAATAGCCACTTATCAAGGAGTGCATACCATGTGTGCTTTTCTGTGATTGGGTTACCTCACTCAGGACGATATTTTCCAGTGTGAGGAGACGTCTTAATCTTGCATGTTCATTACCAGTTTCATGAACTTAATGTGCTTCCTCTCTACAGGAAATAGCTACAAACCAGCATGGCACCAACCATCTTTAATTTTGGATATTTAGTTGCAAAATATACAGACATCGTAGCAATGACAGAAGCAAAGAAACAGAATTTGGGAGTTTAGTTTCATACCATGCTTATGCCGATTAACTTCTAGGCATCGGATGCTTAGACTTTGATCTCTGGAGGTTACAAGCAGCCTAAAGCCTTGTTCAGAGCAATGCTGACAGGGATGTGCATGCCTCCCTTATTTCCATGTGTGTGTTGAAGTTCTCAACTCCTGTGCAGGGGATTTGGGGGGTGAAACCCCAGAGAAGTAATTTAAGCATAGCGAGAAGCTTTTCTGAATGGGAAAAGTGCTTTAATGAGGAGACAACAGCTTGCTTTTCACGTCTTTTTCTCCACATTATGACATAATAAAATCATGACTTCTCTAAGTCAAGAAGCATGCCCTGACTGGACCCATATCTGCTAGCACACTTCTTTTGAATTTTCTCCAGAGCTCTAAGAGACGAGTGTTTTCTGTTGAAGCTGCTCAATCTAGGGTGGGGTAGTATAGCACCCTATACTACTCCAGGCCTGTACAAGGCAAGGAGTTAGACCAAGACATAAATTCTGGGCACTTGGAGAACTGAGGAAAAATTGGCCCATATATTTACTTTTCTGAACAAAAGTTCATTTCTTGATATCAAGTGTAGGCAAAAAAATAAGTCAACCCAGAGACTTTTAAACTATGAGTTTAAAATGTATATTAGCTATAAAATTAAAAATCTTGAAAGATTTATCATACTAAAATTGGGAACAATAATAATTGTAGAATTTATTGAAAAATAAATGCCACAGTTGTGCAGTGATATTACTAAGGGATAACGTTCACAATCCAAAATTTAAAGCCAACTTAAGAAATTCAAACCTTTGAGAGTGGGTGACATCATACAGAAAAACACAAACATAAGAAATAAGGGGAAAAATTTAAGAGTAAGACATATAAGTAAGAATTTCAGGGAAGAGTGAAGACAACTGGGAGTCAATAGCGAAAGAGAAAATAGTTTTAAAAAATGTGGCTTGAACAATATGAGCTCACAGATTCCAAATGCACACAGATTTTGGGTTTTATACCCACCACAAAGTCTTTACATTCCAGAACTGCAAAAGGAAGAGGCTTGAGAATGAAAAGTTATTTCGTAAGGGAAATTATTTTCCTGTGTAAAACAATTCTATATTTCCTTTCTTAATTATTCTGACTCTTCTGCATCCCCCTCGCAGCAAATGCTGGAAGCACAGGTATACAGGTATGTGCATCATAGCTGTGCCATGTAACAGACTTCATATGACAGAAAGTGTACACTGGAAGACCGTGGGACAGCATCTGAATGTGGAAAGAAAATTATGTGAATGGCATACTTAGCATATTATCATTAAATAATGAAAGGAAAGGCATTATCTGATATGTAAAGACTACTACCATGAGTAATTTATGAGTCATATTTATACCTATTTATGATACAGTGCAATAATTTGAAAATAATGTAAGAGGAAAGTTGGGATAATTAGCGATTATAGTTCCCAAACATTAATGCTTTCTCTGTGTTGGGACTGTTTGACTCTTCTTGCTATTTATGCACATAAATGCACATCCGTCGTTTCAGAGTACCATACTGTGCTGTACAGCATCAGAACTGATTCTTTTCACACTGTATTTTGATTCCAGTTATTTAACCTTTTTCCATCTTTTGTCCTGTATCCCCTTCCCAGTGTTTCCTGAACCCGGCTATGACACCTTCGTCTTTTTGTCCAAATTAGTAAGAACCGGAGGAATTTGTCTTTCTGTGTGTAGCTTATTTCACTTAGCATGGATATCCCCGGCTTAACCCACTTAGACACAAATAACAGGATCTCATATTTTTCCTATGCTTGACAAATTTGCCATGTGTGTACATGCATATATATATATATATATATATATGTGTGTGTGTGTGTGTGTGTGTGTGTTCCTCTCCATGTGTTAGTATGTGATATTTTCTTTATACATTTATCTGATAACTTCATTGATTTACTAGCTATTTGATATAGTGCTGCAATAGCCATGAGAGTAGATAAGTGGATATTAGTCCAAAAGCTCAGAATACCCAAGATACCATCCACAGATGACATGAAGCTCAAGAAGAAGGAAGACCAAAGTGGATGCTTCTGTTCCTCTTAGAAGGGGGAACAAAACATTCACGGGAAGAAATACAGGGACAAAGAGTGGAGCAGGGACTGAAGAAAAGGCCATCCAATGACTGCCCCACCTGGGGATCCATCCCATATGCAGCCACCAAATGCAGTCACTATTACTGATACCAAGAAGTGCTTGCTGACAGGAGCCTGATATGGATGTCAGCCTTACTGATACAGATGAGAATACTTGCATCTAACCATCATGGAGGAGTTAGAGGAAGGACGGAAGGAGCTGAACGGGTTTATAATCTTATAGGAAGAATAACCTCAACCAACCAGACCCCGTAGAACTCCTAGGGATTAAACCACCAACCAAAGAGTACGAATGGTGGGACCCATGGCTCCAATTGCATATGTAGCAAAGGATGGCATTGTCTGGCATCAATAGGAGGAGAAGCCCTTGGTCCTACATAGGCTTATTTCTGCACTGTAGGGGAATGGCAGGGCGTTGAGGGAAGAGTGGGTGGGTGGGAGGCAGAGCATGCTCATAGAAGCAGGGGGGAGGGGAAAGGGGATAGTATATGAAATGTAAATACATAAAACATTCAATTAAAAAACTTAGATAAAGTTTCTTTAGATAAAGTTTTGGATCATATAGAACTTTACTTTTTCAGTTTAGTTTTTAAAAGAATATTTATACTATGTTAGGTATCTATTCCTCTTTATCTACGTCCTCACCAGAATCAGTGCTTTTCCTCTTTTTAGTCTTTTTGATACTACTCATACTAAGGGAATATGATAATTATCTTTGGTTTTGATTTTAATTTTCTTTAAATCTAATGGTATAGAACATTTTATTATATACTTCTTAGCCACTTGTGTGTCTTTCCTTGAGAAACATCTAGATAATTTAAGAATAACATTACTCGTTTGCAGTTATTTAAATTCCTTATGTTCTCTGGATATTAATCCTTCATCATATGTATGTTTTGCAAATATTTCCTTAGAGTTTGCTGGACATTTTTTGCCATTTGACTTCTGTGCTGAAGTGTCTTCTTTTGATGCATCATTCTCTTGCCTATTGTTTTTGCCGTTGTTGTCTTTGCTTTGCATGTCTTATTTTTAAAAAAAAATCCCAACCTACATCAATGATTCAGAGTCCTCTGTATTTTCTGTTAACAGTGTCATAGTTATATTTAAGGATCTGATTCATTTCATACTTCTTTATGGACACTTTGGGGAGATATTTTCAAAGGTTTGCTTATACCCATCGGAAATATATGGAGAGCAATAGGACTATAATAGTTTAAATTAATGCATGTGAAATTAGCATTTGGAGCAAAGGAGCCTTGAAGGCAAAGATCCTCATCAAAGCAGAAGGATTTCTACCTCCCAAATCTTCTACATTTAGTCACTTATTTCTAACGTACAAGCCCACATTAACTTTTTTTTTCATTATTTTCATGTTGGAATATAAGAATCTGAAGACTACCTTATGCATGTAACTGGGATAGCAACGAAGCATAATGAAAAAAACCTAAGTTTCAGAGATTACTTTCTAATTATTTCATGACTTTTCCGGAGGATTCTACCCAAGTCTAGCTTAGTGAACCAGGAAGGTTACTGGGGCTAATTACAGAAGCATGGGAGAAGAGTTGGTTTCAGGCTTATTCATGGATGATTCACAATCACCTGCATCACCATAAAGCCCATCCTAACATGTGTGACACCTCATGGAAATGGAATCCTCCATGCACAACTTGTAGAGGACACCAGCAGCTGGAGAATGTTCTCCCTGGACAGCTGTTTACTCTTGCTATTGTCTGGGGAGAGGAAGGGGCTTGTGACTACAGTAACTTTCTGAGCCTTGTAAGTTTCATCAGCTTTTAAGCCTCCCTTCTTCCTCTGTAAGGCAATGTTTTAATTCAGAGGAAAAATCTACATGCCACAACTGCATTAGGTAACTCTTAGATGTATCTTAAGTAAAGTTTAAAATATGAAGAAGATTCTAACTTGAGTTGAGTTTTAGAAGAATTGAAAATGTTTTCAGAAAGACTTACCAAATACTTTAAGAAACTTTGAGTTTTTGAGGTACTGATTCAAAGACCAAATACCTTAGAGCTTGAATGAAGTGCATAGCCTGTTTGTGCTGAAACATCATACTGATAGTCCAGACTGATAATTTCTTGCTTTCCTTTTGGTCTTGATTATGGAATTCCTTTGTCTTCATAGTTTGTACGCAAATGGCAGAAAGGCTGGTTTAGTGAATAAAGTATTGTAAAGAACCCATACTGTTCTATGTGGTGAGCACAGAGAAGGAAAGCGAAGAGGAACCTGCCAGATTCAGTTTACAAAAAAGGGAATATCACCATTTACCATTGGATGGATTTGATGCTATTATAGGGAAAGGTATTGATTGTCATTCCTATTGATCATAGTTGTAGTTTTCAGTAGGTAGTAGGTAGAAAGGGCTGTGCTAAGAACTGCAAAGGTTTTGTATATGTCACAGGGAGAGCAGAGGTTGGGGTTAAGGGACAGATTAGGAATCAAAATGGCAGACTCTGGAAAACTAAGAGAGATGAAGGATCCCAATGACTGAGTATGAACTGACCAAGCAGACCAATTTAGGAGGGCAAGGCTTGGGTCCAGTGACAGCAGGATGACTGCTCTCCCTAAAGTCCCTGGGGAATATGTGTTTGGCACCACTGCATTTTAGATATGCTTCTTTCTAGCATAAATGCTTATAGTGGTAGGAGATCATTTCCTGAGTTCAGCCATTTCACAAACAAGTTCCACCTCCCTGGCAGAATCAAAACTGAGTTCATGTTCCCAAGCCCCAGAACTCAACTCCTATCCTGCTTCTTCAGGTGTTTCATGTTTGTCTGCTAACCAGTAAAGTGTGTAAATAGGTAAGATAATGCTGTTATCCTGTTATTTAAACTCAGGCACACAAGTCATGGATGTGTTGCCTGTCTTGACTTAATTGACTATGTGCAGCTTGCCCATCCTTTGTTCCCTCATCATTCTGAAATTCCAGGTGGGGACCTGGCTCAATCAAGGACCCTGAAACCTGGATAAGGCCCAGTCACCAATCCCTCACTTCCGTACTTAATCCCTTGTGTCAAAATATGATTGGTCAATGAGACAGCCTCCAACATGCTCTGCTTTGTGTTCTTATCCTATAAAAATGTTTCACAGTCTTACTTTGGGGACAAGGTGCAGATTCTGAACCGTCTGCCTCCATGCATGTACACAAAAGAAAGATTTCATTTTTTTCCTTTCCTTTTTTTAAATTTTTTATTAGATATATTCCTTTACTTACATTTCAAACGTTATTCCCCTTCCTGGTTTCCTGTCCATAAGCCCCCATTCCCTTCCCTCCCCCTCCCCCAAATGGGTAATTCCCCTATACATCCCCCTTATTGCCCCCCCTTATCTCCTGCACTGGGGGTCCAACCTTGGCAGGACTAAGGGCTTCTCCTTCCCCTGGTGCCCCAACAAGGCTATTCTCTGTTACATATGGAGTTCGAGCCCTGGTCAGTCCATGTATAGTCTTTTGGTAGTGGTTTACTCCCTGGAAGCTCTGGTTGGTTGGCATTGTTGTTTTTATGGGGTTTGCAACCTCCTTCAACTCTTTCAATCCTTCCTCTAATTCCCCCCAGGGCGGTCCTGTTCTCAGTTCAGTGGTTTGCTTCTAGCATTGACCTCTGTATTGGACATGCTCTGGATGTGTCTCTCAGGAGACATCTATATCTGGTCCCTTTCAGCATGCATTTTCTAGCTTCATCAGTCTTATCTAGTTTTGGTAGCTGTATATATATGGGCCACATGTGGGTCAGGCTCTGAATGGCCATTCCTTGAGTCGCTGCTGTAAATTTTGAAAGCTTTTATTTTTAAGTTTCCATATCTGATCTGAGATTTCTTGGTCTCCCAACTTAAGGTACTGGGACAATGGTCTTTTTATTATTGCTTCCTGCTGATTTTGGATGTAGAATGCTAACCCAAGAAAATGTAAAAACTGGTTAAGAAAGCTAGCTGTAGCATTTGTTGTCCAGTCTCTATGGATTGAGAAAGTTCAGGGCTTAACTGGAGTTCTGACTGGAACAATTTGTGATGATACTGGACAAAGTGAGCTAGGTGTTTTAAAGTTTACCTGAAAGCAAGTCTTGAGAGGAAACAGCATTGATGTTGTCTGAGGTAGGATCAGACAGAAACTTGAAGAGTAAGTCTTAACATCTCAGCACCCTAAGGGTGAATCTTTCTAGGGTTGTATTCCGGGTTGAATTGTAAGTAATTATTTGCTGAAACTTCAGACCACCCCAGAGACAGAGTGATGGAAAGAACAAACCTGGCTACTTCTTGATAGTTGTGAGAACGAAGAGAGGTTAGCATAATTAATAGTGATCATGACACCTGCTAGATTGGAGGCAGCAAGACCAGCCCGTGAGCACAGTCAATCAAAGAAGCTAGGGAGTTTCAAAGGAGTCTTGGTGAGCATCAGTAATGGGTGCATAGTTACCTCTAGCTGGGCCAGCAAGATATGCATAAAGTGTATGGGTGTGCCCCTGTCACCAGAGGACTAACCAACCTCATTGCAGTTCCTTCAGTCCTTGTTCAATTTCTACCATGGTTCTTTAAAAATAACCTAGAAAGGAAACCTGATACCTTCTTCTCTCTTGGAAACCACTCCCATTTCTGGAAGCTTTTCTCACTTTCCCTCAATTCTCACTGTTCTATATTTTTTCTTAGCAAAACTGGATTTCACTTTACATACTTCTCCAACAGTATGTGTCCTTTAATCGTCACTGGTGTAAGACTGAACTTGGAGCTACTGGCCCAGGTTTGGGTTATGCACAATTGGTCTGTGAAAGGTCCCATCATACTCAAAACCCCATATCACCGCTTTCTTCTTTAACCATTTATTGTCTGTGGCTCAGAGGAGGTTTTAGAAATATTCACTGTTTTATTTTGTTTCTGCCATTGATGGTAAGATTAATTGCTCTCTGGCCCAAACATACATGGTCTCTGATCACCATAACCTGCAAATGTTACTTGGTATGGGATATTTCAGACATGATGAGCGATCTTCAGGGCATGACTCTGAATCACATGCAATCACAGATGCCTTAATGAAAAAGAAACAGTTGAAAATTTGGTGCAGAAGAAGACATGTGACTGTTGAAGTAAGGGAGTCCACTTCTGACTTTAAGATGAGATGCCAAGGAACGTGTTCTAGGAAGTAGACAAGACAGAAGTCTTTCTCCTTATTGCATGGAGCTTCTGGAAAGAATGTAGCCCTGTTGACACCTGAATTGTCACCCAGTAAAACTTAAGTCCCAGGACTGACATCTATAACTTGCAGCATAAATGTGTGTTCTTCTCAGTCACGAAATTCATGAAAACTGTAACTTCAGGCCACTAATGGATCAGGCAAGACTCTGCTCATTAGGACTGCCGATGTTGAGTAACTGGAACACTAAACCTGCCAACTAGAATAATTCTGTTTTAACCTAGAGTATGCACTAGGTAGATGAAACTCTTAGCATTTCTTCTAGACTCCACCCCACGGTTACCAGGCAATAGCCAGGTATGCCTGACTCCCTATAAAAGGGGCTGCTCGTCCCCTCCTTGCTCTCATGCTCTTGCCTTCTTACTCCCTTCTCTTCCCTCTTTGTCCCTTCTGTCCTCATTATTCTCCCCTTCTCTCTCTCTCTCCACATATTCATGGCTGGCCTCTACTACTGTCCCTCTCACCCCTACCTTTCTCTGTCTCTACTACTCTATGATTCCTTCAACTCCTCTCCCCATACCCTAAATAAACTCTATACTATACTATACTATACTATACTATACTATACTACACTATACTATACTATACTATACTATACTATACTATACTACACTACACTATACTATACTATACTATACTATACTACACTACACTACATACTATACTATACTATACTATACTATACTATACTATACTATACTACACTATACTATACTATACTATACTACACTACACTACACTATACTATACTATACTATACTATACTATACTATACTATACTATACCGTAGTGTGGCTGTTTCCTCAGGGGGAAGGGATGTGTCACTATGGGCCCACAGAAGCACCCGCTTCCCCACACCATACTGCGCTTCCACCAAGCATATCCTTGGCTTCATTTTCTTTTTTATAAAACACGACAAAAACCAGATGATAAAGTCAAAAGAGGAGTGGCTCGCAGTTACAAATGAGGGATTTCACCAATTACATAAGGTGTGTCTGAGAGTGGAAAAATGAAGACGTAGGTTGTATGGACAAGAGTCCACATGTGCTCCTGACGATAGTAGATGAGAGAGATTAGTGCCAGATGAGGTAAATCTGGGGAAGGGTACCCACAGTGTGAGAGCCTCCAGAGCCAAGTAAATAAGAAGGCACTTGGTACCATGGATAAAAGAATAGTCAATTCGTTGTAGGTTATTTTGGAATTTGAATAATTGGGAGTTAATCCAACATTGCTTGTACTGGGGGTTCATGATAGACTATGAAAAGGACCCTGCTTCCTGGAATTCCATTTATTTATTTATTTATTTATTTATTTATTTATTTATTTATTTATTTATATTTAGGAGTTCTCAGGATGCAGACATTGGCAGGCCACCCATGATTATACTTCGCTTAAAAATACAAATTTCTCATTATCAATTCAGCTTAAGGCTTTTGAAGAATAATAACCATTTCTATGAAGGACATTGTATCCAAATATACCCCCCAGACAGAATACCCCAACCCTGAATATAACAGCAATAAAGTGTAAAAAAAAAAAAAACTCTACAGGGAGTGCTTGTAGGAGCTGGGGCAGTGGATGAGAGCAGAAAAGCAGTGCTGTCCATTCACAATAGAGTAACTGCACATAGGAAGTCACAGTGTTTGTGACAGCATGCTTAGGAGTTGAACAAGATCCCATTAGATGACATCTCTGTGGAGAGAAAATGACACAAAGTCACACCCCTAGCTGAGGACATATTGGTGATTGATGACAACTGCTGGGAGGAAGGTCAGTTTTTAAGGATGTGGCCCCTGAGAGGTCACCCACGATTCAGTAGATACCCTTACCCACGCACACTGTAGTAATGCTACAGAAACTCAGTGGGTGAAACTAAATAACACATGACATTGGTAGGGAATACTTGGAGGTGTAAAAGAGGAATTGGAGAGGATGGATTGATAGGTGAATTTGTTTAAAATACATTATATGTAGGTTGATGTCAACATGCAGGTGAGGGCTGGCACAAATTAGGTCAAGGCCATGATTGGACAGTAAAAATATAAGGCTTTTGTAAGGTGGGAGAGAGGGGAAGGGAGAAGAATCAAGAGGGACAGGGAAGATGACCCAGATCTGTGTGGTCTTGAATTGCCAAGGTAGTTGGGATGGATTTCTGTAGGCAAATTTATCTTATCTAGGTGGGCAGTTTACATCCTTATCAATTGGTTGTGAGTTTATTGTGTGGATGTATTATGGATTGAGAATTTAACATATAAATCTGATTGTTGGATTGTATTTGGCTAAGTCTTGATTAACGGGTTGTTGGGAGTTTATACCATAATTATTAGGGAGTGGATGTTGGGAATGTAAACAGAATAGCAGCAGAGAGTTATAGTAAGCCGAGAGATAGACGGTCTCTGTATGAAACTGGCCTGGCAGCAACCTGCCTGCTTCAGAGAGTACTTGGGGGCAGCATGGAACCACTGAGACAAGTTAGTGCTAGTTCCAATGGCCCCATGGAGCTGGAACTAGAGAGAGAGAGAGAGAGAGAGAGAGAGAGAGAGAGAGAGAGAGAGAGAGAGAGAGAGAGAGAGCGCACAGGGTATGCTCAGGAGCTGTCTGCCCATTTTTTATTTTTTACCACAGCAATTATATGCATATATGAAATTCTCAAAGGATAAAGACCTTTATAACATCCTCCATGCTTATATGTGTAATATATCTCCTTTGTACATTAATATGCCAGGGAATCCAGTCAAAATGAATGCCAACAATATTGAAACAATGCTATCCAGTTTGGAGGAGAGATAAATGATGAAGACCAAATTCATACCTATGGAAGTTATTCAACTTGGGAAACTGACTTTCCAAATGTCAGTGTAAAGAAGGACAAAGGTTTTCATTCACCAAGGAAGGGACAATTGATTTATTGGCAAATACAAGATATTATGTACCAAAAATGACATTATGTTTGGTTGATTGGTTACCTTTCAGCTTTGGTGTTTAGAGAGGTGGCATTTGCTACTTTAAAAAAATGAACTTTTTTAAAAAGAAAGAAAGCAAATTAATCTAAATCTTAACTTAGTTCTATCTTAACTATTACTTAATAAAGAGAACAGCGTGGTACAAGCCTTCTCCAGTGGTATTGTACCCACTTAGCCCCATCCCTTCAGAAGAGTAAGGATGGCCCCAGAGAGCACATTTCTAACACATTCATCTCTTGGACACTCTTCTTTCATTGCATCCTTCTCTTCCTCCTTTCTTTCCTTAAATATTGCTACTCTCCACTCTGAGGAAAGCCCAAGGCTACCCACTTCCTATACTGAATGATGCCAGTGTGACTGACTTAAATACAATCCCGGCTATTTGCTTACACAGTCATTAAGAGCTGTCTTGACAGTAATATCCAAACACAAAAACGGACAATAGAAAAGTACAGAAAATTGCCCTGTTTAACTGTAAGTTAGGCTTTTCCCATTATGCTGCAGATCCTTGGGGAAATCATGCAGTTTGCTAGTCATGGTTTTACTGTTCTTGGTTGTTTTTCTGTTCGGATGCTTCTGGGGTTTCGTTGCACAAATGCTGTCCCCATCACAAAGGTCTTGGAGAAAGGCCAGAGTCTCTAATTCTCCCTGCTTATTGTCGCCTCTCTTCATTCTCAAAAGCGAAACTTGAAAATCCAATCCTTTTATTGTGAAATCTTATAGATTTGCAAAATAGTTACAAAGATATATGGTATTCTGATTTGTCCCAGCTGACCTCTTCCTGTACTGTGGGAAAATCCCAAAAATTTAGACTAAGGAGGTTTATGTGGAGGATTTGATGTGTTTCCATTAAGCAACAAGGAGCTATTAGGGACTGTTACCATAGCACAGGGGCACAATGGTAGATAGGACGGAGTCCCAGTGTCACTGTGCCTACAAGTTCATCTGCCCCTCACAATCCCTGCTGTCACTGTAACTACTGTGCCTGTTGAGCCATTTTCTCACAACTGATCTTACCAAGTGCCATCCTCCTTTGCACCTTAGTAATTCTGTATCTTCAGGCCGCGCTGCGCACGTTGGTCAATAATGCCTTCCTTCCACAGGGCTGTTTCCCACAGTGGCTTGATTTACTTCCGTGGCTGAAAGACATTAAACTGACTCTAGATTTTGGAGAGCTTGGCATGACCTTTGTCAGATAATTTGTGCACCTTTCATACAGCCACTTGTGCAAAATCAGAATTTATCTCCTTTTATTTTTGAAGCTGACATAAAACTACACACAGTTCTCGGGCACGATGATTTCTTAGAACCCAGATATCATACAATATTAATATAATAAATATCCATTTCCTCAAAGATCCTTTTCTTTTCAATAAAAACATTAAAAAATACTTCTAACTTTTTGGGGGTTATTCACAATTCTAGTGCTTTGTGGTGACCTCCATCTGCCTGTCTGTTTACTAGAATTGCAGGACTTACTAAAAATCTATCCTGAATGAGAGAGCTAAAGTAGAGTTCTAGGGTCAAATTCTATGATGAACCTATTTTTTCCATTAGTAAATTAATATTCATGCTTTTCCGATATTTTATTGATAGAAATACTATTATATTTTAACACTTCCTGGAGCCTGTTCCAAAAATTTCTCCTTGCATTTTATTTCAGAATTTAAGCTATCTGAAGCTACATATAAGGTGTTTGAATAGCCTTCTAATACTGGCATTAAATACAAAAGAATTGGGAAACTGCCAGTACTCATTTGTAGTCCAGTGAGGCTTAAGAGAGAATATTTCAGATCCCCATAGTAGATAATATTAACCAACAACTTCAAGAATTACATAAATGATTTATTTTCACAAAGACAAGACCTCAATAGAAGACTGTATTGATGTTATAGTTATAAGATACTAATTAATCTTTTGGTAGAATCAGCCTTTTATTGGACACTTGGGGATGGAGTTCATGATAATATTTTCTTTGCAAACTGTTCTATTTCCTTTGTTTTGAAAATCTAGACAGATATGCATATTCACCTTACTGATTGAAGTTATAAATTGTGAACCGTAATTATGAGAATAACTTATTTGAGCTGTGTCTGCTAGTCCATGAAATTAGATATGATGAGAAAGAATCTCAAAGCTATGTACTTAATAGCTTTGATTTCGAAGTATCTGGACCATATTTAGACATAGCAGTGGGGGCAACTAGTACCCAGGATGACTCTGGAAGGCAGAGTTAGTCCCATTTGTTAACTTTGGGTTAGAATTTTATTATCACTGTTGTCTTTGGCGAGAAGTCTTTTTCCAAGTCACCAAAGAAAACCATAACACCTGGGTAGAAGAAATCTATCTCAATTAACAATTAAAAATGATTGCTGCTTTTTTTTGGGGGGGGGTTAGTGTTCTCCCATTGTATACACCAAACTACAGAGGACATCAAGTGAGGAAGCAGGAAGCCACATGAACAAAAAAGCAGGGGGAATGTTTAGATTTCATGAGACTGGAAAACAAATGTTTTAGAGAGTCAAAATAGAACCTTGGCCTATAGCCACACTACTGTTGCATATGGTCCATTCCCAGAACCACACTGTAGGGTTCGGTCAAACATATGTGTTCAGTTTCCCCAGACTTCCAGGAAGATAAAGCTGTGGGAGAGAAGTGGATAGGACAGAGGCTCAGTGTATCATCTCATCATCTTAAATGCCTAGGATGACATTTCCGGTATCCACGCTGCCCTGGATGCATAATTCATTTGTGAAAATGTTCAATAAACTTGCTAGTTGACATTCAAATTCCCTATGTCAACTTTTTTTTTTTTTGGAAGATTAAACCCATCTTATTGTTTCCAGAGGAACTTCTTCACATGAAAACCACCTCCTTAGAATATATCGGGCTATGGTGGAGCATGTAAGTTGTACGTTATTTGGGAAGTAGCCGATTTTACCTAAAAGAGAGTGATAAGGAAGGAAGATGTTAGTGAGATATTTTTTTAAATTCTCCATTTTTTATTAATTATTTATTTATTTATATCCTGTTGGATGCCTCCTCAGTCTCCTCATCCCTCAGTCCCTCTCCATCCAATCCATTTCCTTTCCCCTTCCTCATCAGAAAAGGGAGGTCTCCCATGGATATCAACCAACTTTGGCATATCGTGTGGCAATAAGAATAGGGACGTCTTCTCTTGAGGCTACTCAAGGCAGCCCAGCTTTTTAAGCTTAAGAAATGCTGAATGTCAACCTCAATATAGATGACATAAATTCAGATGGGTGTAAAACACGGCACTGCTTAAAACCTCTAGTTTGTCACTTTGTCACTTTAAATTTTCTAAACACAAGAATCTCTCTATAAAATTATTGGAATCCCTTTAAATGGTCTGCTTTTAGGGAAATCTTGTTGTCTCAGGAGAATTAAAAGCCTCTCACTGCTAGGAACCCCATGTCCAGCACATGTGGAGTGCACAGCCCTTCTCTTTGCTCTGATTTACTTATGGTCCATCCCTTTACCTAGCCTGGACTTTGGAACTAATACCAATGTTGACTTTTCTATTCCGAAAAAATAGATTCACATGTATGAAAATATGTGCGATTTCTTTACTTAACAGGAAATGGTAACAAGTAAAATCGGTCATTAATTAAAGAGAGAAAGGAAATGAAAACCCCTAAGTCGTGTTTTTAAACCACAGACCAGAAACAGCAGGAAATGTGTTGTCTGAAACATTTAGACTAAAGAAAGGAAAGATGGAGGGGTCAAGCCGTTCTCCCAGCTGCCTCAGCACTTCCCTGTGGTGTCAGTGTGCTAGAACCACCGGTAATTCTGAAGGAAGAGGAATTATTAGCAGGAGGAAATCAACCCTCTAAGGTCTTCCAGGATGGACATAATAATAAAAAAAATAATTCTCAACACTCTGAAACATCTTTCATGCATGGATCTCATGGCATTTATCTAATACTACTTAATTAAAATTCATGCTACTATAGTTGAAGGGAGAATTACTGTATCTTATAGATTGCAAATTGCTCTTCTGGAGGCTGTCCTGACAGACCTCGCTCAGCTTCTGAATGACACTGAGAGGAGACCACTGCTTGTTTCTTCCTTCTCTTTCCCTTTGTTTCTCACCAAACCAAGAAACTGAGCTGCAAATCAAAACTTCTACTTGCATCTAAAGGACACAAAATGACCAATGTTGGAATTAGAAACTAGGGGATATTCCCCTTTTTATTGATCTATCAGAATTTGGTAAGAGCTTGGATATTTTTATTTATGCTCAGCAATTCTGAAAGTCCCTAAGTAAGAGAGAAGCATTCCACAGCTCTGGGATTCCTGGGTAAAATATTCAAGCTTGGGTTTTTTGTTGCTGTTGCAGTTTTCTGTAACTTGATCACTTTATAATTAAGTTGGAACTCTTTTAATAATTTTTTAAACAAAAGTGCTTATGGGAAGAAAATGCCCCCAAAGGAGAGAGATGTCCTGGATTTAAAGAAAAGTTTTTTTTTTTTTTATTTTAAAAGAAGCCTTTGAAGTGTAAATTCCTTTGTATTTGCTCAAACTATTAAGAATCAGCATCATTCTAATGAGAAAAAAAATGTACTGGACGGTTAGTTACATCAGCTGTATTAACGTGCAACTGCTTTCTTATCATTTTGACCAACAGCAACCAGGTCAACATGGGTAGCTACCAGCCATAGTTACCCTGCTTAGTCTGTACCAATCTATGTACTCAGCACTGGTGCTCTCTGACCTCATCCTCCCCTGTCCTCTTTAGGAGGCAGGTTCTGTTGTTCATAGGTGATCCGCTTTGTCCAAACGTTAGCTCTGCGGTTTCCTAGCTTCCCTAGCCGAGAAGAGTTACTTGAACTTCATATGCTTTGATTCCTCATCTATACAATCAGAGCAATGGAAGGTGCTTTTAAGGACGTCATGGTGACTACACAGGCATTCTTGGACTTTCTGATAGGCTGTAAAGCCTCGGTACATATCACTTGTAATACTCATGAGAGCACTGAGCTAGAGAGATGCTGTCTGCCCAAACCAGGCAAATACAAAGGCCAGACTTCAATTTCTCTCCATTCCCACCCCAAGTCTGAATGATTGGCTGGTATTCTTTTGTATTGCATTAACTCCAGTTATCAGTTACCCTGTGCCCCATCCATTCTGAGTTTCATAAAAATGGCAGATGGAAGTTATTACTTATATCCATAGTCCCCACTACTGTACATTGCTAATACTCTGACTACTTAATTTGACATAAAGCAGTATTTTGTTTCCTCTTTTACTGTGATAAGACATTATTTATCAAAAAGGCATTGATTACATATCATGGCTCTCCTTCTCACTTTCTGTCCAGGGAAGGGAACTCATGTGGTAACTTAAACCACCTCTATGCCATTAGCTCACACCATATATCACAAGAATTGTCAAAATGATAATTTTTTTCTTGTCTCAAGTATTTTTTTTGTAAAAACAGAATACGACACTGGTCATCTGCAAATAGTGTGTGGGTAGGTGTGTCACAGCGGTCCTTCTGTCTTCACATTGGCAGGAACCTTTTCTGTGGGGCTTTCACAGGGACCTGGGCACCTTTGAGAGCCTGAGCTAGGGTTGAAGCCTGGGCCTTAGCTGGAACTTTGGCCTCTGCCTTGGTGTGAACCTTGGGCTTTGGTTGCCAGAGCCTACAAACCTTGGCCATGTAGCTTCGAATCTTCTTCCCAAGCTTGGGGTGAGCGATGAAAGCCAGACAGCTTTTGCATAGGGCACCATCTATAGTATTCTCAAATGATTCTTGCTTCATCCTCTTGAATGGATTACTTTAGCATGCGCTGATAATTCTTGATAACAATTGTAACATCCTTTGTTTCGCCTATAACATCCCTAAGCCCTGGCCAAAGGAAAGGAAGGAGGTAAGGTCGATGAAAACATTGAAGTAAGAGAAGGCATCTACTATTCCAAGGCCATTAGGAATTCCATTTCCTCTAATCACTCTCATCTGCCGTCACCTACAACTGCATGTGACATAACCACAGAACGAGGTGTTTACAATTGTTTAACGGGACAAACCCATTCAGAACTTTTGTTGTCTCCAACTTTTAGAAAGTTATCCTTTCTGATCTGATCTACAATCCCCGTTTTTGTCTTCTACGGAAGGTTCCTTAGTACTCAGGAAACTTTAGAATTTCACTACATACATTAAAAACAGACCATACGAATTCAGACTTCCTGTTATGGGTAAGCCAAAACATATATCTTTTTTGAAGTTTAGATGCTTTCAATGATGCCTATCTTTTTGACACATAAGAAGAAATATAGTAAAGACAATGTTAGAGTAACCAATAAGATTAAAAGGAAGCAAAACTCATGAGGGGATTGATTAATGTGTATATATTTTCTTTTGAGTGTGATAAAGCCTTCTGCGAAACTCCGATGAGCAAATCATTGTTAATACCTAAGGAGACCATCCAGGGGATGACTGTGTTCTCCAGGAGAAGTCAGTCATCTGCAAGTGGGTGGTCTAAACAGGGAGTGGGCCTGGAAATGGCTTCTCTAAGGCATGAGTGGTCATTTTGTTATTGTTAGAAATGAAGATTGTATAACTGTCTCAATCATAATTCTTCTTTTAAGAGACTGTTCAGAATTCCTTTCTCTCAGAAACATGTGGAGTTTTGCATATCTCTGGCATGACCCAAAAATGAGAATTGTGTCCCAGTGAACTTCAGGTTTCTGAGACCCAGTGTTTCAGAGGAAAAACTGGAGATGCCTGTGTTTTGCTTCTGGTTTTCTCATCACTAGAGTTACCAAATTTTCTTTCCTGATTGTGACTATTTTGGCCTGGATTTTTCTATCCGCCATGCAATTGGGTTGGATTAGGTTATCTATTTTGGTTATGTCCCAAAAATAATACACAGAAACTAATTGAAGAACACTGAATTGTTGTCTAATAAAAGAAGGCAAAATTGTTTTCTTTGCTTTTCAGTTCGCTAATACCACTGTGCCAAGCTGTGCTGTTGTATGAATAATTCTGAGTTTCTTGAATTCACCCTCTTCCACTTCTCTAGTTAAGTTCAACTCTCAGCAGGCAAGATTTGCTTTAAGAATCAAACAACAGACTCAGGTACTAGGAAGGAAATATATTTGTTGTATTGGCCCTGAACAGGCAAAGTACATGGAGACCAGGGTGCTGTGTTCAGGTGCTAGCTATCCCTCCTGGACTACACAGATGAGGACATGGAGCAGGGACAGGAAGTGATTACTGGACTCTTGGACATGGTCAAATTGTGTGGTCGATCATTATGTCAGGTCTACATCGGAGGAATCCTACTGGCATCAGCCTGTAAAGCTTGCTATTTCTAGAATTTTAGATAGACTGGAAAGGAGTGAAGGCCTCAGGAAAATAGACTAGGGATGGACAAATGAGTTCATCAGGAAAAGAATCACTTCTTCATTCATTCACTATTTTTCTATTTCATCATTTTATTGCATTAGTTTATTTTAAAGAGAGTCTCATTCTCTAGCTCAGGGTTGCCTGAAATTTACAGTAGAGGCCAAGCTGATGCCAAAATTCATGGTGAATCTCTAGCCTTAGCTTCTCCCGTACTGAGGTCAGAGGTGTGAGTTACCACTTGCAGCTTCAAATCACCCGTTTAGAATAACTCCTGTTTCAATGCTTGGCAACCTAAAGGCCTTTGTCTGTGTTATTCTGAAGTGAACGTTTATTATTCAAGATACAGATCAATGTAAACTCTAACATTTGCATTTTATTCAATGGCCTATGAGTGCTCCATAAGCTAAAATGTGATTTTTGAAGAGTGTTTTGGAAAATCTCTGGTTTTTCTGACATCAAAAAGAAAAGTCTAGAGGATTTAAAATGAGATGTGAAATCAACCCAGAAACAAGGCTCATCATGTGGAACTCAAGGGTATTCAGATGACCTGAGCTACAACAGATAATTTTTTTTCTGGCACTGCAACAGCTAATCTATAGTGCAAATTTATAGTCTTTCACTACTATAGCTACTCGAAGTTTGCTTTCCTTCATTGATAGTTTTATATATCTGATTCCCACTTACAATCAGTGACAATAGATTCAGTCTTCTCCCCTTACTTGACTCCTGCTCCTAAATGATTCTCTGCCCTCAGACAGCTTTGTAAAAAAAAAAAAAAAAAGGAATCACAACCACCATTTTTTTTAAATAAATAGGAGATAGGAGATTGTCATGAGGATTCAGTGTCCATTATCATTTGGGACTTCCTGTTTAACTTTATTTCATGAAAACGAGCTAGCAAAATGGCAGACAACAGTGTGTGAGTGGGGGTAGGAGACAGTGTTAGTTTCTCTATCTTTAATTGGAGATATCTGAAAGTGTGAGATACTCAAGCCCCAGCCCATGTAACCATGTAAACATAGGAGTAGAAGTTGGTGAAATACCCTTATATTGCCCCCCCTCAGTCTCTCTCTCTCTCTCTCTCTCTCTCTCTCTCTCTCTCTCTCTCTCTCTCTCTCACACACACACACACACACACACACACACATATGCTCTGCTTCAAGTCATGTACCAGTTCATTCTTATTACTGCCCTACATAGAAAGCTCTCAACAAGCATTATTAAAAATATAAAGATATATAGGACCTTTCTCATGTCAAGCCAAGAACTAGAAACTAAGCACAAAGGGTTCAAATAAAATGTCCCATTTCTTGCTTTCATGATGTATTTAATAATAAATTAATTTATAGAGGTACCTATTATCAGTTTGTTTTTGGGATTCTACAGGATGGTACAAAACTCTGGGCATGCGCAGAAACTACAGAGAGAAATTTGAAGCCACTGATGTGTCATCCAATGTCAAAGTTTCTGATTTACTTTAACTGGAACTCTGCCTGGGTAACTTAGTTCTTTCTGTTTCATTCTTTCCTGATAAATAATGTTCAGTTAGGTTGAGAATCAATATTAAAATGTTACAATAGCAAATTGGTCCAGAATAAATGAACCCAAAGGTTCAATACTATGAAAAACATATAAGTAACAGCATTCAGAGAACTAAATATTGATAAATCAGTCCTCAGGGAATGTACCATCTTGGTGGTACATGGAATGGAATTATCACCATCATCATTAGAAAATGGAGTTTATTGTGTCTCCTTTCACAATATTGGCTCTTAAGTAAGAGATACAAAGTTATAGTTTTGTATGTTGTAGTGACTGTTATAAAGCATTAGTTACTGTCAACCGTATAGTAAACTTTTATTTTCTTCTAATAATGTGGATGGAAAAGACCAAAGATTCACTGAAGTCCCCTACCAATAAATTTATGTAAAAAGAACTGGACAACCACCTCTCAAACCCAAAATGTCAAGCTTGTAAAAATAGTATTCTTGGGAGTTACATTTGATCATTTGTTAAATATGGGGATATAAAATGTGGAAATCCACATGCAATGCTTCAAATCCCTAAGCTGGTTTAAAAGGTCAGAGGAAGCCTAAAAGGACCTGACATTTTACCTTTAAAAGTCTGACTTTTGGACTTAAGACTTAACATCATTTCAGCCTGAATGACCCGAAGGATAAATCCAAGGCTGGTTTCAGCTGAACTATTTGGCATTCAGAGAGCTTTTTCCATTAAGAACTCAATCGACTGAAAAATGATTTCCTTGGGTATTCCACAATCTTCAGTGCTTGTGTAAATTCTACGCAGGAGGTGGGCAATGTGTGAAGTTCAATGTACAAAACGCAATGGTACAAAGAAAGAAATCTAACTCATGTGACACCGGCTGGCGCTGATCAACTGTAAACAAAGCACACTGCTTTGGCTTATCAACTTCTCCTGAGGTAAATACCACTCACATAGCAGATAGCCATTAGCCTTCCATTTCTTGGAGCAAGTTCAGTCCCATTGTCAAGTGATCATTATGATAAATGAATATTTATTGGGCACCAACTGGGTAGGTGTTACAAATAGACTAGAAAATAATTATACAACAAATGTCTTGCTATAAATTATACTTTATGTAGATTTACAATATTTTTGCACGACCAAGTGACTGTATCTAACTTTGCAGGGTTTGCATAAAAATGTCCCTGTGTAAAAGGAATGAGGCATTAGACTTACACTTCTAGAATTACCTTTGCATATTTTGTACATAAGTACATATGTGCCTATGTAAAACATTCAACCTGGCTTAAAACCGACTGAGGCACGCTCTTTGTTATTGTATGTTAATTAAAACAAAGTCTACTTTTTTGCCTTACTGACATCATTGACATTCTTTTTCTAAATTAAAATTTAGAGAGGTTGATTGAACTACAATTACAAATTGTCTATCAGAATGCTGCCTTAATAATATAAAAATAAAGTTCTTCTGAAGAGATGAAATTGTCCTTGCCTATTATGGTAATTAAATTGATGCTTCCATAAGATTTTTCAAAAAAAAATATTTAAATATAAGTCAGAGTTATTGACATATTTCTCTAACTGAGGGGCACTCCAGGCTAGAATCTTAGACTTATGATACACTTCTTTGTCCTAGCTTAGCAATCACACTTTAAGAGTTTCTGGGGCATTAAGGATCTCAGTTAACTCGCTCAAGCATTGGGTGAAGTTTCAGAATTTTCATTTGTGAGCATTTCTTTTTAGTATCTACTTAATATTTGCTGAGACTCTATTACATGCATCCCCATACAATAGTCTCTGTGGGCAATTCGAGGATAAATGAGTATCCTGATCTTAATGTTTCCACATTATTTTTATAAATCTGAATGTTACCGATCACATGGGCCTTTATGAAAACAATGCTTAGAGGCATTTATAATCTTTCAAGTACAAAAAAATGCTAACTACTAATTTTTAGAAAATAAAAATTGCAGAGGCTTAAGCTGGCCAGCGTGAAGTGGTCCTTAGCTTTAACGTTTAAATGTTAGGTTTTCATCTGCAAAATACAATAGAGGTAAGAATGAAGTTGTAGTCTATCCAATTAAAAGTTATCCCTGGGGGTTGGGGATTTAGTTCAGTGGTAGAGCGCTTGCCTAGCAAGCATAAGGCCCTGGGTTCAGTCCTCAGCTCCGGGAGGGGAAAAAAGTTATCCCTGGATAGCTTATTAATGAATGAATGAGACTCAGACTATGGTTATTTTATTTGGCTTTACAATTACGAACCTACTTTTCTGACTGCTGGCCTCGCTACTTCTCCAGTGGTGTACCCCAAATATGCGCTCTTTTCCCTGGCAATGTGCTCATGGTCCATCTCCTTCCATGGTGGCTTCCTCATTTCCTGTGTCCTCCTTCTCCCATTCTCTCTGCAACCAACTAAACAGATGACTCAAAACTCACCTACTTCTAATTCCTCCAGTATTTGGCTGCAGCCATTTTCATTTGAACAATAGGTTTGCATTAAGGAACAAGTTTGGCACATCAAAACTTGGTAAACAGGAGAATTCATGTAGGCAACTAGATCCTCAGGTATGGAATTTTGCATTACAATGTATAGCAACAGACCAAATCTCAACGTAAAGCAATATTATGCTTTTTCCAAACCCCAGAGAGACAACTGTAAATGGTATCATGGAATTCTCTAGTCCCTTCAAATAGCTCATTCAATGGGAAATCGAAAGAGATTTTTAATGAAGAAAGAAGCATGCAGGCTGGTGCCCAAATGGGGAAATGCCATCCTTCCAACTCTTCTTGGTATAGAGTGGAATTAGATTTCAGACGTGGGGACTAGAAGATGAGTAAGAAGTGTGTTGTTGTAAAAGTATAAAAATAAAAAAGTATGTTGTATTTTACCTCGCTAGGTCCTGCACCTCAGTGCCCCAAGATATCTATTAGATATCTTGGTGGAAACACATCCCAGCCGCACACTTTCCTACACTCAAACCGTCACATAAAAGAACACACAACACAATAATCTTTGACCCAAATGGTAAGATATAATTGCCCACTCAAACATACAAAGCCCGGTACCATCCATCCCTTAGGAACATTAATAACAACCTGTAAATACACAGAGCGGAATCTTAACATCACCTGCCATGGCTTCTCACTCTCTCTTCTGTCTCCTCCTTTCTGTCCCAGTCTCCTCCTCTTCCTTCAAACTTCTCTCCCGCCCATCCTTCCTTCTCCTCCAATGACAGGCCTCCTTCTATCCTGTACTTGCCCCTCACCTGTACTTTACAAATTCAATGGGGAGAAGGTTCTGGTGAAGTCACCTGATTCCTGAGTACTGACTAGGCAGCTGTCCTTGGGGCAGTGGAATTAGCATCAAAATACAGATAACTTCAGGGCAAACCACAACAGAAGTGGATGCAGGTGTTGTGTTCTCGCCTTAGGTAAAGTTCTGAAGATGCATTTCACAGTGTTAAAGGGAGGCACAAGTTGGTAAATATAACCCAAGAAAGGAATTGGACCAGAGCAAATCAAATTCTATTTCTACAAACAATTATGTCAAAATCCATCAATAGGTGTAACAAAAATAAAGTTATTTTAATAGAACATTATCACAGGATCAATGTCTCTCACCCGAAAAAAAATAACAGTTTCTCCTCCATTCCGACAGTTATTTTTGATAAATGCTTCTGCTTCACCTCAGCATAATTTCTCAGCCAGGTATTATTATGCTGTGACAACCTTCTATTCCATTGTCATTGTGTCAGGTTATTGAAAAGGATAATAAGTAGATATATTTGCCTTTAGAATGTTAAGAAATAAGTGGCATTCCTAGTCCTTATTTATAGACAGTATTTCTTAATTTCAGAGAGTGGTTCTGTAATAATTAGATTTTTACATTGGTAAAAAAAAATCGGAGCATATGGCAGTAGTACAGTTTTAATTTTCAGAATTATTTTCCTCTATAAATATAAAAATTTAGTAATCATCACTAAAATGACTATATTTATTAAAATGTGAACACGTCTCATTAGTCCCTTGAATATCTGATCCATTATTTTCTAATTAAATAATGTGGAAAAGTGTTTGGAGTTTTTCTCACACTTGAATTGACAGACATTCAGTTTTTCTCTCTGGCCTGTAGTTTCTATGTAATGAGGTTCTCCTTCTCTGAAGCAATTTCAACAAAGACCAGAATGAGTCAGTATAGAATTCAAGGAAACTCTTTGATGTATATGCAAAGCTATTAAAATCCAGTGGCTGTTGAGAGATGCGACAACCATGGATTCATAATTAGTGGTGGAGACATTTTATGTAATTTTGTTGACACAAATAAAGGGAGGACAGCAGGGGCTGTGCAGTCACCGCTCCTCTACAAAGAAATGACAAGGAAAAACTTTATAACTATTAGACTTATAAACATTTTAAGTCTTTCAATAATAAACTGTAATGTAGGGATGTATAAATTCAGCTCCTTTATCATTGTCTAGAAATTAAATTGGGGAAGGGTAATCTAGCAATGGAAAAAATAGGTAAGATAAATTTACTACCAAATAATTTAGAGGTTGAAATAAATTAACTTGATTTTTCTTTTTACTATACAGTAATAGATACTACAGTAGTTTAGAAAGAACTAGTTGAAGGGGGATAACAAAAGTGATATTACTTAGTTAATTTTTAAAGCATGAAAAAATTATGCCATGTATTATTTATAGATACATTTATTTTTAAAATAGCCTGCGATGGTGTGTACCTGGAGTGATGCATCCTAATTTCAGGAAAAAGGGTTAGTTCTCAAGAGGAAAGAAATAATGCAATCAACAGAGATAAAGGAACTTCAGCATCAGTGTTGATTCCTTAAGGAGGAGAAAATGTGCTGCTGCAGAAGCGAGGCCAAGTTTCAATTTTTAAGATAAGTGTGTCGATGCTCAAGTCACTGCCTGAATTTCCCTACATGTTTTAAAATATATTTGATAATAAAAAATATTAGTGAAATAATTGCATCTTTTCCTGCGTCACCCTGAGAATTCTCTACAGTGAAGTATGTTCCTTTATTGAGCTTTCATTAAGAAGAGATAATGGACCACTTCACTTCTTCGGGCATTTTAGGTATTTAAGATCAGTCAAATGCTCTCAGTGCATTATAATATAGTTAATGCTTTATATCTAAGCTGTCAGTTATTCTTTCACATGCTTCCTATACCCAATAGTGGTTGTTTCTTTGGTTAGCAAATACAGTTATTTCTCAAGATTGCCACCTTCACCTTTGGTCATCTCTGTGAATTTGATTTGTTTTACAGGACTCTGCTGCTGATTGGAAGATACACTAATCTGGCTCATTAGTAATTTTAGCTGCAGAGTCCTGAATCAGTGGTTTCTAGGCTTCTGGTATGTATATATATATATATTTATGTGTATGTGTATATGTATGTGAATATATACATGTATCATACATATGTGATATACATATAGAGAAAGGGGGAGAGGAAGAATCAAAGAACATGTGCAATTTGTAAAAGACTAGATAACCTATATTTTTATTTAATAACATTATCACCTTCCACCAATGTTGTTTGATATGATTTTGCTATAAAATCTAGAAATATGGTCCTTTAAACCAACTTAACTTGGAACTTAAAAGTATTTTTATATTAAAAGAATGCATGAATTATGCTTTGATAAAAGTTCTTCCTCTGTCTTCATACTGTTTCACCATCCCAACATTATGGTGTAAATCTATAGGGGTTTTTTTGTTTTTGTTGTTGTTGTTGTTGTTGTTTTTTACATTTTTCTTTGTGATCTAGTTGAAATCTTATTGGTCAGTTTAGGCCAGATCTTCTTTGTAACTTTGTTTGCCTACCAGTTTCCCATGCTAGCCATGTTAAACCACATAGTGAAAGGAAACGTTTAAAATTGCCCCTAGACAAAAGCTGAGGCAAAAAGTGGGCCCTGGAACTGCCTGGAACTAGCTGATCACAGAAAGAGTAATTGCACCAGCTGGTTCAGCCACTTTGTTCCAGAAACTAGCTAACCATAATAGCAGCTGACCATAATAGCAGCTGACCATAGTAGCAGGAACTGGTTAACCATAAAGTTAGATTAAAATCTTAAAGAACAATCATGAGAAACAGAGGTTCTTCCTTGTGCTTCGGTATGGTTTTTCCCTTAAATATCCCTTCTCCCAACCTTTCGAGGTCAAACTCCTCTACCCCTGTGTGGGATACGAGTCAACCCCAGTGCACTGGTTTCTGTCATCCCTGTCAATAAACCTCTTGTTGATTGCATCAAGATCGGTCTCTCATGAGTTCTTGGGGGTTCACGTCATCTCAAGACTTGAGTGAGGATCTCCCTGCTCTGGGGGTCCTTCAATAGAATTAAGAAAGTCACTAATGAGCTGATCAGATAGATTAATGAGTGAGGGCCCCTCCAACCAGGCTGGCAATATCAATTTGATCCCAGAGGCCTACAGAGTGGATAGACACAACTCTCACAAGTTGACATCCACAAGTATTCTGTGAACACATGTATGTCTATTTTCATACACATATATGTGCACACATTGATACACAATAATAATGATACATGAAATAGTCAATGAGCACGTTGTGCAGCCCCTCTGACACCTGTGAGTCCTTCTCTATGACTCTTTCTTACCTGATGTTTGCGTATTCTAATAGTCTTTGAGAAAGGCCAGGAACATCCTGGTTCCCACAACCTATTTTTGTTCATCTTAGTGTATGAAACCTTCTGTCTTTTTTTTAAAATTGGATATATTTCTTTATTTACATTTCAAATGTTACTCCCTTTCCCGGTTTCCTGTCCATAAGCCTCCTATCCCCTCCCCCTCCCTCACCCCCATAAGGGTGTAACCCCCATCCACCCCCCTTACCACTTCCCCTGACATTTCCCTGCACTGGGGGTCAAACCTTGCAGGACCAAGGACTTTTCTGAAACCTTCTGTCTTAAGAAGCAACACATAGCCTATATTGTGGTCCTACAAACCAGACTTGCTGCTGCCAGTTCACAGTGAATTGTGATTTGTGTAGCTTTATATCTGCCTCTTCCTTTGGCCTCATAGCCTCTTCTGAACAGCCATTCAGAGCTTGTTCTATACGTGGTATATATATATATATATATATATATATATACACACACACACACACACACACACACACACACACACACACACACACACACACACATATATATATATATATATATGTATATGGTGAAGCTAAGAAGTGCATACTGACAGGAACCAGATATAGATGTCTCCTGAGAAACACAGACAGAGCATGTCAAATACAGAAGTGAATGCTAGCAGCAAACCATTGAACTAAGAATGGGACCCCTGTTGAAGGAATTAGAGAAAGGATTGAAAGAGCTAAAGGGGCTTGCAACCCCACAAGAACAACAATGCCTACCAACCAGAGATCCCAGGGACTAAAACACTACCAAAAGACTATACATGGACAGACCCATGTTTCCAGCTGCATATGTAGCAGAGGATGGCCTTGTTAGATACCAATGGAAGGAGAAGCCCTTGGTCCTGCCAAGGTTGGACCCCCCAGTGTAGGGAAATGTTGTGGGGGAAGCAGGTAAGGGGGTGGATATGGAGGGGAACACTCTCATAGAAGATGGAGAGGGGGAGAGGATGAGGCTTATGTCCGGGAAACTGGGAAAGGGAATAACATTTGAAATGTAAATTTAAAAAAAGCCAGGAAAAGAAAAAAATCACAATCAGGTTTGCTAAAATAGGCAAGTCCCTAAAAACTGCTGCTATAAAGATTCTCAGGCTCCAAATCTTAACCTAGCCAGTTACATCTCCAAAATAGCTTCATCTGGGCAGAGAAGAACCTCCGCCCCTCCTAATCATTTATTGCTTGCAATCTTGACATGAATCTTCTGCATGCTTATCAGTAAGGGAAGATGAGCTTAGGACAGACAGATATGTCAAACAGCATGCTCTTCATTAAAAAATCCACACTGATGTCCATATATTACTTAGAGTTTATTAAAGACTTTTCCTGTCTAGGCACTCATATACATGCTCCCCGTTTCCTCCTTTCATTGCTTTCTTATGCAGCGCCATAGCCAAAATCTTTAACCTTTTAATCATTTGCTCTTTTTTCTCTGATTCTCTCTTCCTCCATCTTCCTCCATTTCCCTCTCTCTTCTTCTCTTCCTCTGTCTCTCCTTCACTCTCTCCCTCTCTGCCTCTTTCTCTTCCTCTCTCTTTCTCCCTTTCTTCCTCTCTATCTGTTCCTCTTGCTCTCTCCCTCTTTATCTCCCCTCTCATTCTCCTCTTTCTCCTTCCTTCCCACACTCTTCCTCTCCTCTCCCTCTTTCCATTTCTGATTCAGCAATTCAGAGCTTGTAAAAACCAAGCGTGAAAATCTGATGTTTCCCTTAGAGTGGAGAAAATGGGAATAAATAGTACAATGCAGAATGTTTTTTTGACAAGAATAAGGCAGAAAGGTTGACAACTCTGGAAAAAAATTAATCCAGAAATATGGCTACTCTTGCAACAGATCACATCCAAAGACCTAAGTCTGTGTGATCCAGCTAGAAGGCAGACAGCCTCTTAGTATAAACACCTTTAATATCTCTGTCTGGAATACACACACCTTTTGCACACACCTTTAATCCTAAACTGTAATGATGTCTATTGAGGGGCAGTCAAAGTAATGAATCAGAGAAAGATTTGACAAAATGAATAAGGGATACGATATGCCAAACTCTCAAGAGGACAAACTTTCAAGAGAAAGACTAATTAAGAGCAGTGTAAAGACAAAGTTGGAGTGATAGTTAAGTTCAGTTAAATTTGGTGCAGTTAAGTTTAATGCAGGGGAGTTCAGTTGAATTTGGTGCAGTTCATCGAATAGAATTGAGTTCATTTAAGATCATGCAGTTCCTTTTAATTCAGTTCTGTTCCTGAAGTCAGTGTGGTTCAGTTCATGGAATTCAGAGGCAGTTTCTCCAAGCAGATCAATTCAGTCAGAAGCCGAGAGAATCAGTCAGCTTGGCGAAGAGTTTGAGCCAGAACAACAGAGTTGAACCAGCCAGCTAAAGTTCAAACGAGTTAGAAAAACTGAGTTTATTCAGCAGTAAGTCTTGGATGCTGAAACATTCTGGCTTAGGCTGGAAGCTGAATCTGTTAAAGTCCATGCTTGCAGAAGACTAGATTGTATGAAGGCTGGATGCTTTCAGGCCAAGACCTAGGGATAGTTAGACAGAAATTCTTTGGTCTGCCTAAGCCATGTATTCACAAAACTTCATGTGGTACATAATTCATCTCATCTCTTCATCTGAGGAAATAAAACCAACATTTAAAGACAACTTGTTTGGAAATACTACCTAGGTCATGAAAAAAGATAAGAGTAATGAGAAAAGACACTTATTTTCGAGCATATGGTTGTAAGCATGGAGCACTAGATTGCCCCACAAAGAATGTGGTCCTGGAGCTTCCCTCAGTGCAGTCCTAAATAAATGCAGTCAATCACTGTGGCCCAATAAATAAATGTGTTCCAAAATATAAAGATTTGCTCCTTTGTGTTTGAAGGACAGGTCATACACAGATACACAGGCACATAGACACGTGGATATATACATTCATATAACTAAGTAGTATTTCAAATCTTGACTTTGGAAAACTATAGTTTTTTCTAACATTCATTACCTGTTCCTTAGTGATAAGAACATTTATGGAAAGCTATGAGATGTGGTCAATCACAACATCAGTGTAGCTAGACTCTAGTTTTTAAATTAATCTTAATAGGGCCATGGCTTCATTTGAAAGTGTTCTAGACAAGTATAGCATTTGAAAAGAATAGCAGACCATGCATACTGGACAAGGATTGGCTTCTATTTCATTTATTTCTAAGTCTTTCAAAGCAGTACATGTTACTGAAAAATTTTATTATTTCAGTGTTTTCAGACATATGAAGATGTGAGGCCAGGTGATTTCTGAGATCCCTTGAATACTCCCAATGTTTAATAAGGGAGACCATAACAATAGTTCATCTCCTATATTTATCAAGACAAAGATGCAAGAAATTGGATAAACCTTTAAAGCTAGTCATGTAAGTACAAATAAAACCATATAAAAAGCAAAAGTGGCTACATTCCAAAAATCTTGGTCCACAAAAGAACAGGATCAGAGGATGTAAAATGTCCTACCAACTGTCTGTTTCTGGTAGATGTGGGAGGGTAGGGTGTTCAGGGCTCACTCTCCAGATGCACTGCATTTTAAAGCACTTATTTGCAGGAACTTTTTTGAAGTTGGGCTGGTACTACTTTGCTCATTAACTCGTGTTTAGATTTTAGAAACAAACAATCTGAAAGTCATTCTGAAAGAAAATTCCTTCCCCCCACAACATAGTCCGTAAACCGAGCTGCAATCCTTGCATTTTTCACCATCTGGCCCACAGTGTGAGATGATATTAGTAGCATGTCAGGGAATTTTCTCCTCCTCCTTTCAAGAAAGAGGGAGAGGGGGGAGGGGGAAAAAGAGAGAGAAAGAAAAAAAAAATAATCCCAATCTATAACATGAAGAGTAGTAAAGGAAACAGCTGCCTTCCTGAATGAGGAGATGAACTTTGCAGGCTGCAAGCTGCTGCTGTTTGTCAAATGTATGTTTACATTGCTGACTGCTGTGAATTTTCAAGATGGTGACACGAAATCGACTTACTAAAATATCTTATTCAAATTTTTTTAAAACACATGCTTCTTTCTTTCTTTGTCATTTTTCCTCCTTTAATGTCCTTGTTACTGATGAAAGTCTTTGCCAAATGAGACAGCAAGATGTTGTTGAGAGTTCCACAAAGCTGATGTGTTTGAGCAGAGGAAAATGATCTAATAAAGTTTGCCAAGAGCTGGCGTGCGTCCCTTGATATAGTCCTAAAGGCTAACAGATAACAACACAAGTCAGAATCCAGAGACTGGATGATGTTACCCATGTTGTCAAGGAAAGTTACTTCTACTGGATGGATGATTGTAAACCTTACTGAAGTCCTACAAAATCAATAGAGACCAGTAGGATGACATTCCTTATAATCATTTCAGACAAAACAGCACACAAACTAATAAAGGACTTCAGAGTGACTAAGGAAAAGTCTTAATCCATCTGTAAACAGGTTTGTCTTGTGAACTCCATGAAAAACACTCATGCACAAGGAATTTGTTTTCAATTTATACAATGTAGTACACAGAAATCTTTGTTCTGTTTCTCCTTTCTCCAATAAAGTCTAGATAATAAACTCAAAGCAAATCTTAACATCATGAATAGATATGTAAACATTCTACTCTCTATTCTTGCATTAGGAGGATGACATAGAACAATTTGCCAGTAGAATGTACCACAGAATATAGCTCTTGTGAGACACATTCTAAGATTCTATGGATGCCCTGTTATATCATATTGCCTTGGGTCTAATATCTACTCTATTAAGTTCTTCCCTCTGTGTTTCCTTTCATAAAGACATGGTAAGTTTCAGTCTTGTAGATGATATAGGAAAGTGAAAGAGAAACTATAATATAGAGTAATATGGCGGGCAGTGGAGATAATTATAAAGGAATTGTAGTATCCAAAAAAAAAGGGGAAATTAATCTCAATATTGATGTCAAGCCAGGTCTTCAAAAATAAGGAGTGACATTAAACAAGGATCCAAAAGACAAATGTGTTGCCCAATCAAAGCAGAGAGGTAGCAGTGTAAAGGTTTTAGGCAAAGATATAATTCAAAGGACAACGTGCATGGATTAAGTATAGCCAGCTACTGAGAAAAAAAAAACTAGTTCATCTAGAATTTTGGTCTTTCAAAGACAATTAAAAGACAAGGAAAATAATTAACGTATAAATTGTATAGTTGTATAGCTGAATGTTCAACCATCCAGCTATCAGCAGATCTTCCACTGGGATAATAGGTGAGGAAATCAGTTCCAAAATCTAGAAGTAGAGAGAATGAGTATTTCAGTATGGAAACAGGGAGAAGTGTGAATCAACATGAGAAGTGCTGTAGTGTGAGGCTTGGGTACAGCACGGAGCCATATGAATGGTGCTGTCTTTAGGACATTGCTATATAAAGAAGAAGCAGTCTCCATTGCCCCTTCTACCACTACCATTGCCCCCAATCACTTCTTGATGATCTTGGAAAAACATGTCAGACATAGGCATTGAAGTTAGACCAGGTAACAATAGAAACCAAGATGGTAACATACTCAGGCCAAAGCCCTAATCCCACAACTCCTGGGTCTCTTTCTTCTTTCCAGCTGTTCTTCATGGCTGACTCAGAGGCCACTATGGCTTTGGCCATTCAAAGGTTATCTTTCCCTCCAGAACAACATATAATGCATTTTGTCTGATAGTTAATTAGTCCTCATTGCTTCTGAGGCTTCCTATACAGGCCTCTTCTGTATATCCTGCCCCAGCCCAGAAACTTGTACAGAGTAGATTTCAATGAGTGTTTGTTTGTTAGATCATTTCTAATGATCTCTAAGATGTCATTAGGAAGCACAACTTGCAATAACCATCGGAGAAACTGGGATTGTTAATCATGTGGGCCTGCCTATTCTCTTCAACAGAAATGAATGACTCTGGACTGCCAAGAGTCAAAAGTGGTCAATCACCCTGGTGATTCCTTCCTATTCTGTTAGGAGTCAACGTCCATCCAGATTCCCACCATCTCCTTAGCATTGTTTAGGGCCTAATTCTGTAGTAAATAGAACACGTTTCTGTAAACGAGGTCCCGTGTGCATTACATCCTCCACCAATAGAATCTATTTTTTCTTTGGACTCACCCTGAACTCTATTTATTAGCTAATAGAATTCATTTTTATTGTAACAGTTCTGGGTCATGAATCTTACTATGTTGAAATGTCTACAAACTGTAAATCAGGAGGCCAGTCCCTGGAGGAGGTGACCCAGTGCTCTCAAAGATGATACGCTCTCTATTATGTCTCACGTTTCATTCTTCGCCTTTCCTGGATCATGCCTCCCTTCTTTCCCTGCAGTGATGCTTGCATATAGGAGTGTGTGTGTGTGTGTGTGTGTGTGTGTGTGTGTGTGTGTGCATGTGTTGTGTGTGTAAACCTCTGTGTGTGTGTGCGTGTGCATATGTGTGTATACCTCTGTGTGCATGTGCATGTGGGTGTGTACCTATGTGTGTACCTGTGTGTGTGTCTGTGTGCATGTGTGTGTGTGTACTGTGCCAGTTGCAGTGATGATGCCATTTTTTAAGTTTTGTTTTTGTTTGTTTGTTCCCATTTACAATCCTGGAAATACTTCAATTTAGCTGCTTGAAATTGTGATGTTTTGAAGCCTGCCAGAACTTCCCACAGGTGTGAGAAAGTTGCCCCTTGGATTTTCAGGAAGGGAGGGGTGTGCGTGTCAGGAAGTCCTGCAAGATTCCCACTTGCATTACAGATCAAGCATGTATTTCTTAACTTACAGTTTTATTTCTTTGAAAAAAAAATGAGCTAGGGGCATCTGAACCTTAAATTGATGCTACCTTTCTCACTGAGTGATAAAAATATCACAGTCTGGATAGAATAAAGTCGAAGCATCATGTATGACTGTGGCAGAAATTTCAGCATTTGAGCCCAACGAAGATTGCCAACTGTCTTAGTCCCTCTGGGATGCTGCAACAAAGTGTCACTCACAACTCATGTGACTTACAAAGCTAGTGCTTACAGCTCTGAAGGGTGAGTGACTGGCAGTGCTCGAGGGGGCTCTTTCTGATTGGTGGAGAACATTTCTTTGTACTTACAAATGGCAGGAGAGTGAGACTTCCCTTGGCTGCATTTCTTGTAAGGAGCTCCTCAAGAAGGTTTCATTCTTATGACCTAGTCATCTACAAAATTCCCTCTGTGCTAAAAGGATCACCTTAGAGGTTAAATGTCTGCATTTGAATTTTTGCTGGAAACAAGCCTTCAGATCATAGCCTCAGACAAGTCACCCTGGAAGACATATAAAACAAAACAAAATCAACCTCTTGGGGCTCAAATTCCTAATACATGATGAGATTATGAAAGGATTTGTCAAAGTAATTACATACCACAGTTGCTGGTATATGATTAATAAAATTAAGTCATGTTTGTGATTTTTATTAAATAAGTACATGTTATCTGCTCATTGAGAAAGTAACACTGATAAGCTAGATGAAATATATGGCAATCTCTGCGTAAGAAACAAATGTCTTTTACCCACTTGCAACGACTTGGGTGGTAAGATACAAAGGCAGAACTCTAGACTCCATACCAGAAAGATCAATGCTGGAGTCCTCTCTTAACAAGAACTTGTGCTTGATATTAGGTAAATAGCTTTAGAACATCAACTGAAACTAGTAAACTGCAGTTAAGAAGTCAAGGAGGGTTTCCACTTTAATTTACATTTCACGTCATTGCAAACAATTAGTTCTCTGACTTGCATTCTTCTGCACAACTGCAGTGTTTGCTTAAGGATTGCTGAAAATGAATCAAAATTCCTTGGAGAACTTAGATTTCAGAAAAGCAATATTGAAAGATTTAGAAACTTCAAATCCATGATCTTTCTTCTGCACTTAACAGTTTCTGTTCATTTTAATAAAGGATGCCTAATTCTTTTTCTTGCAACAGTGAATTGGTTTTGTCTCTCTGGCAGAATCCTTCTGCAATTTCATCAAGGAACATTCATTTAGCATCATCTTTCAAGGCTTAGTGATGCTTCAAATATCATATTGAAAAGTGAATATATTTAAAGAAATGACCTTGATATTTTGAATGTTTATATATATGTATATATATACATATATATATGAGCTTTCATCCTCCCAAGGAGAGAAAAATGTCTACAAATTTATTGAGTTTATATACACTAGTAATAAAATTGGTATAATTAAGCTTTAATCATATAATTAAGTTTTAATTGATATAATTAAGTCATTTTTACACAAATTGGAAAATCCTTGTATGAGGCACCAAAATGTTTTTTAATAGTGTTGTTTTGAAAAAAAATCATCGAGGGTAATATTTGACATGTAAAATGTATTAGTCTCACTAGACATTTAAAATGAAAAGCAAAAATGAATGGCTAATTTTTCTATAAGGCATGTTTCCCTTGATTATGAATTATTAAAATTTCCAGATAAATTCAGGGCTGTGTCAATGTTGAATTCAAGTATACCCAACAAGCTAAGTCAGAAAATATTGCTTTCCCGACATTGCTCAAAATTGACTATGACAAACATATGTTTGTGTTTCTAATGGCAAATTTCACTTGTATGTCAAATGTTAAAATGTTAATGTATGTTTTAATTGCAAAACACCCAACAGAAGCAGCTTATGGCAAGAAAGATTTATGTTGGCCCATGGTTTCAGAGGGCCCAGTCCACATGAAGGGCATGTAGATCTGAGTTCAAGGTGGCTGGTGTTTCTTTCCTACAATGGTCCAAGGAGCAGGAGATGCTCAGGCTGTAGACCAAGGAGTAGGAGATGCCCAGGCTGCGGGCAGGGCGATAGCTTTCAAGGTGATCTTTGTGCTCTGTCTGTGCTGTCTAGGCACAGCTCCTAAAGGTAACCGATCTCCTAAATCCTGTTCAACAAGTGATCAAACCATGAGCTTGTGAGGGACATCCCAGATTCAAATAATAACTTAAAAGCATATCATTTTAACTTATCAGCTACACTGGAATAAATGTAGAAAATAAATAAAATATTAACATTTCCAAAGACTCATAAATACTCAATCGGAATCATGTGTGTAACCACAGACTGTATTATCCATTGGGACTATCTGCTGAGAAAACAAAACATGATCCTACCTTCTGGGATCCAATATTCTAGTGTCAATAAGAGAAAAGTGATAACATATACATTACCTGTAATAAGCAGAGAAAGGATAAATAAATAAATAAGTTGTAAATTTCACTTTATAAAATAGAAATTAATTCCAGAAAAATTAAACAATTAGATTTTGTAAAGGAATTATAAGATAATATACAAAAAAATTATAAGTGAACATTGCTTTGATCTTTGAATATGTACATATAAGTATAATAGAAAAATTAAAAGCCCCAAATAAAATAAAACCCATTGTTCTTTGTGCATATTAATAACCTGACCACTAAAATTGATGGAGTCAAAACACAAATGGCGATATCACTCTTATGAAAATATTCAGTAAGAATTGATATATGAAAAACACATTGACAGAAAAGATTTAGTGAATATATTAATAACTACTAGCATAACAAATAAGTAACTTTCTCATAATTAAGATGAAAAATTAAATAACTTTAGATCCAGAAAAATACTTAAAAGTATACACTCTGGCAGGGATAAGATTAGCAGTTTTTCTTTTTCCTTTTCTTTTCCATCTTTATTAAATTGGGTATTTCTTATTTACATTTCAAATGTTATTCCCTTTCCCGGTTTCCAGGCCAACATCCCCTTAACCCCTCCCGCTCCCATTCTATATGGGTGTTCCCCTCCCCACCCTCCTCCCAACAATCACGTTCACTGGGGGTCCAGCCTTGGCAGGACCAAGGGCTTCCCCTTCCACTGGTGCTCTTACTAGGCTATTCATTGCTACCTATGTGGTTGGAGCCCAGGGTCAGTCCATGTATAGTCTTTGGGTAGTGGCTTAGTCCTGGAAGCTCTTGAGTTTCATGTGTTCTGTGCATCTTGGGTATTTCAAGCATTTGGGCTAATAGCCACTTATCAATGAGTGCATACCATGTGTGTTTTTCTGTGATTGGGTTACCTCACTCAGGATGATATTTTTTGTTCCTTCCATTTGTCTATAAATTTCATAAAGTCATTGTTTTTGATAGCAGAGTAGTATTCCATTATATAGATATACATTTTCTGTATCCATTCCTCTGTTGAAGGGGATCTGGGTTCTTTCCTGCTTCTGGGTATTATGAATAGGGCTGCTATGAACATAGTGAAGCATGTGTCTTTGTTATATGTTGGGACATCATTTGAGTATATGCCCAAGAAAGGGATAGCTGGGTCCTGAGGTAGTTCAGTGTCCAATTTTCTGAGGAACCTCCAGACTGATTTCCAGAATGGTTGTACCAGTCTGCAATCCCACCAACAATGGAGGAGTGTTCCTCTTTCTCCACATCTGCGCCAGCATCTGCTGTCACCTGAGTTTTTGATCTTAGCCATTCTGACTGGTATGAGGTAGAATATCAGGGCTGTTTTGATTTGCATTTCCTTTATGACTAAAGATGTTGAACATTTCTTTAGGTGCTTCTCAGCCATTCGCATTCCTCAGCTGTGAATTCTTTGTTTAGCTCTGAACCCCATTTTTTAATAGGGTTATTTGTCTCCCCGCGGTCTAACTTCGTAAGTTCATGTATGGTTTGGATATGAGCCCTCTATCAGTTGTAGGATTGGTAAAGATCTTTTCCCAATCTGTTGGTTGCCGTTTTGTCCTAACAACAGTGTCCTTTGCCTTACAGAAGCTTTGCAGTTTTATGAGATCCCATTTGTCGATTCTTGATCTTAGAGCATAAGCCATTGGTGTTTTCTTCAGGAAATTTTTTCCAGTGCCCAAGTGTTCAAGATTCGTCCCCACTTTTTCTTCTATTAGTTTGTGTGTATCTGGTTTGATGTGGAGGTCCTTGATCCACTTGGACTTAGCCTTGTAGAGGGTGATAAGAATGGATTAATCTGCATTCTTCTACATGCTGACCTCCAGTTGAAACAGCACCATTTGTTGAAAATGCTATATTTTTCCATTGGATGGTTTTGGCTCCTTTGTCAAAATCAAGTGACCATAGGTTTGTAGGTTCATTTCTGGGTCTTCAATTCTATTCCACTGGTCTATCTGCCTGTCTCTGTACTAATACCATACAGTTTTTATCACTATTGCTCTGCAATACTGCTTGAGTTCAGGGGCAGTGATTCCCCGGAAGTCCTTTTATTGTTGAGGGTAGTTTTAGCTATCCTGGGTTTTTTGTCATTCCAGATGAATTTGCAAATTGTTCTGTCTAACTCTATGAAGAATTGGATTGGAGTTTTGATGGTGATTGCATTGAATCTGCAGATCGCTTTTGATAAAATGGCCATTTTTACTATATTAATCCTGCCAATCCATGAGCATGGGAGATCTTTCCATCTTCTGAGGTCTTCTTCAAATTCCTTCTTCAGAGGCTTAAAGTTCTTATCAGACAGATCTTTTACTTGCTTGGTTGAAGTCACACCGAGGTATTTTATATTATTTGGGACTACTATGAAGGGTGTCATTTCCTTAATTTCGTTCTCAGTTTGTTTCTCTTTTGTGTAGATGACGGCTACTGATTTATTTGAGTTAGTTTTAAACCCAGCCACTTTGCTGAAGGTGTTTATCAGGTTTAGTAGTTCTCTGGTGGAACTTTTAGGATCACTTAAATATACTATCATATCATCTGCAAATAGTGATGCTTTGACTTCTTCCTTTCCAATCTGTATCCCTTTGATCTCCTTTTGTTGTCTGATTGTTCTGGCTAGGAATTTGAGAACTATATTGAATAAGTAGGGAAAGAGTGGGCAGCCTTGTCTAGTCCCTGATTTTAGTGGGACTGCTTCAAGTTTCTCTCCACTTAGTTTAATATTAGCTACTGGTTTGTTGTATGTGGCTTTTACTATGTTTAGGTATGGGCCTTGAATTCCTGTTCTTTCCAGGACTTTTATCATGAAGCGGTGTTGAATTTTGTCAAATGCTTTCTCAGCATCTAATGAAATGATCATGTGGTTTTTATCTTTCACTTTGTTTATATAGTGGATTATGTTGATGGTTTTCCATATATTAAACCATCCCTGCATGCCTGGGATGAAGCCTACTTGATCATGATAGATGATTGTTTTGATGTGTTCTTAGATTCAGTTTGTAAGAATTTTATTGAGTATTTTTGCATCGATATTCATAAGGGAAATTGTTCTGAAGTTCTCTTTCTTTGTTGGGTCTTTGTGTGGTTTAGGTATAAGAGTAATTGTGGCTTCATAGAAGGAATTCTGTACTGCTCCCTCTATTTCAATTTTGTGGTATAGTTTGGATAGTATTGGTATGAGGTCTTCTATGAAGGTTCTGATAGAATTCTGCACTGAACCCATATGGACCTGGTCTTTTTTTGGTTGGGTGACTTTTAATGACTGCTTCTATTTCTTTAGGAGTTCTAAAGTTCTAGAAAAAGTTCTCCTAAAGCTCTTCAGGAGTTTCTAAAGTCTAGCTCTCCCTCCCACGGGATTTGGGTGCAGGAGCTGTTTGACCAGGTCCTTTCAGATCGGGGCACAGTCTGGACCACAGGGACCCTCAGTATTTTTTCCTAAGACAGAAAGTATGAGTCAGCGGCCTCTGAGATGGTTCAGAAGGTAAATGCACTTGTTGCCAAGTCTGATGATGAGAATTTGATCTTGCAGACCTATAAATGAAAGGATAACTGGCTCTTCATAAGTTTTTATTAAACCTCTACATGCACAGCATGACTTGCATCCATGTATACACCGACAGATTTGGAAGCAGAGGAAGGGAGAGAGAAATGTAGTTTTTAAAGCATTTAAAGAAATAATTAGGAGTCAGTATCTTTCACTTTATAAAAAGAGTTACTGCAGATGGAGAGATGGCTCAGCGGATAAGATCACTTGTTCATGAACCATAAGGTTGATGATGTCGCATCTCCAGAACCCACACAAAAAGCTGGTTGTAGCCCGTGTGTGTTCACGTCTACCCTGATCTAACCAGAGGCCCTGTGACAAGAGAAAAGGGCAGAGACAGACACAGGGGGACACCCTTTGTTCTTCTCTGGCCTCTGTACATGCTCACCCCCCCGTGCACCCACACAGTTATAGACACATACCACATCACATGTCCAGGCATGAACACACACAAAGTTATCTGTGGAGGTTGTGGAAGAGCCACATTTTTATTTTCTTACTAAGGCTACTGAAAAACCATGACACCAAGACTCACCATGGTGATATTGGGAGAAAGTTGATCAAAATTCAGACATATTAAAGTGGAGTTAGAAGATTCTTAGTGATGTTAATTATCTTACTCCATTTTAAATAAACTTTATTTATTGTTTGAAAATTCTACACAAGTGTACATTGTCTCTTGATCTTACCCATCACCTTCTGGCCCCTCTAACTCCCCTTGGTATCACCAATTCACTTTCCTCTGGAGTTCATTTCATTTTAAAAATGTAATCATCATTTCTGTCATTGTTAATAGCCCACTGAGTCCAATTAGAGCTGACTATGTGAGGATGAGTGTGACTTACCAACTGGGGCTTGGGCAACCTATCTGTAAGCATATTTCTAGGAAAAGGGACTCTCTCTCCTCTGGCTGCTGTCAACTGTCAATTGGTCTTAAGCTAGGTTGTAACTTTCGATTCCCACCTACTCCCTGCAACTGAATGGCTCTGTGAGACCAGGATCCTTCAGGGTACATTCTAAGACACACATAATCCTGTTGGAATTCAGTTATCTTTTCTCCCTTAAACCTTAGCAATTTCTGGAAAGGTCTTCAAGCAGTTTTACTTGCTTTTGAGGTATAGGCACAGAGAGAAAGCTGCCTTTAGGTGGGGTTCAGAGAGAGAGAGAGAGAGAGAGAGAGAGAGAGAGAGAGAGAGAGAGAGAGAGAGAGAATGAGAGAGAGAGAATGAGAGAGAGAATGAGAGAGAGAGAGAATGAGAGAGAGAGAGAGAGAGAGAGAGAGAGAGACGAGAGGATGAGAGAGTTAATGGGATAAACCACTTATTCTAATTTTAAATGTTTTATTTGAATTCTTTTTTCATCCCATAATGTAGCATCTTTGGTATTTTATCAGATTACTTTCTGATTAGGATTTAATTTAAACAGGGCAGCTACACTGAATTCTTAATTTGTTTCCTCTGGGTTAAAATGTTGCAAAGAGCCCTCTGCCAATTGTTTGTCTTCCTTCTTCACACGAAAGAAAAGAATTTGTTTTGCTTTAGGATTAACAAGGATTGATCTGGTAACTAAACAAAAGACAATTCAAATGTGCCCAAGAATAAATATAACATTGAAATCAAGTATCGGCTTGGTTTGTGTAGAGCTTAAATCGTGTAGAGCTTAAATACAAAAAGACACAAATAAAAATTCCAGTCTAATACACCACCTACAAAAACAAATACAAAACAAACAAAATACCCATAGCACAACAGCAGTAAAAGCAATAAACTCAGATTTTAATCAGAAATAATGCTGTTGAGGAAAACAGAAAGACACTTGCGTGGAGTCAGGCTCGTTTCTGAAGAAAACACAGAGCTGTGGAAATAGAGTCACCATGTAGCATGTGGACCAGTGGAAGAAGGGCAATTCCATCTAAACTAAATGCAGAGGATTCTTGCTGAAGGTAGGTGGGAACATCAGATGTGCCCTGGGAGGTGCTCACAGATGAACATTCTAAAGAGTTATTATGGGTGGTGGTATATGGGGAATGATGAGATTTGAAGCAGTTAGGTCTAAGAAGGGGGTCAGCAGTCTCAGAAGTCCAGAGAATTTATACCAGTTTAAGGTATTTAAATAAAGATTTACAACTAAGACTTTAATTTGTGCTATTAACAATATAATATTGATGGAAATATATTGGCAATCACAGAGCATGTCAAAGTCTGTAATTTGTACAATGGAGCTTTTCTAGGTCAGTGCTACAGGTACTTAGAGGTTTGAGGTTGTGCTTGTGCCCTAAACAGGATCTCTCCACACAGAACAAAGTTGGTTCTTTGAAACCTGGCCTTGGTCTAAAGTTTCAAGAAGGTAAATGATACCATAGCCAGGACGCTGCTTCTGTAACTTTCTTCCTGTAACTAGATGAACAGCTGAGATTACTTACATGGTTGCTTGACTTTAGGAACATATCAAGTTTTTACTTCTTGGACTTTTTTCAGATCATTGGAGAAGTGATCAATGGCGAACGCCATGGCAGCTAAGTCACCCTAACTACTGACAGTGGTTAGAGTTGTCCTTGGCAGTTCTTTGCCAATCACTGCACGTAGTCTCTAGGTCATTCATAGTTTCTCATTCAGGTTTCATATTTCCTGATAGCTCCCAGCAGAAACTTCTAATGTTCTGAGGAAATGTCCATTCTTCAAGGGCAGGAGTTTCTTTCTGCTTAATCTCCGTACCAGAAGTAGTCAGTACCCAGGAACACTGTAAGAGCTACTGAGTGAGTGAATGAATGAATGAATGAATGAATGAGTAAAGTCATGTGTAAAATCAAAACATGGTGGTCTCACAGAATTTGAGAGTTAGTTACCAGGGACTGAAGTTAGCTGGCAAAAGGGAAAGAGAAGCTGACGAATGGGTAGTAAATAGGTTAATATATGTGCTGGGGGTGGGGTCAGAAAAGCATGAAGAAAGGATTTTGAATATTTTTAATCACAAAATGATAACAATTTGAAGAAATATGTTTAACTTGATTTAAACATAATGCGATTATAATACCCTGAGGTGGAGCACATCAACATATGTAAATGGTTTTCTTTTTGTTTTTGCTTTTGTTTTGCACCAGTTAGAGTTAATTTAAAATTTCTCTGACTACAGCACCTTGTTAGGGCTTCGCTGAGAGGTAGGGTTTCTCTCTTTACTATGAAGGGGAAACAGATGGATGGATGAGTGGATGGATGAGAGAGAGAAATCCATCTTTCTCATTGTCATTAAAGAATTCCAACTTGATTTTTAAATAGTTTTAACTCCACATTGCATTACTACCATTGATAGTTTTAGAAAGTCAATAAAAAAAAAATCAACCTCAGTATAACTATAGAAATACACATGAATTAACATACATTGTTTTCATTCATTTTAATAATGAAATGATGGGATTGCATATATTTCATAATGGGTTATTTTTAAGTTTAATCTGTAAAATGGTACAAAAATTAAGATTAGAATTATAAACTTTTAAGGAAGCATGTTCAGTTTTATGAGCCCCGCTGACAACTCTTATTCCATTCAAATCACTGGCGTGAGATAAGGTCTGTGCTCACCACGTCGCTGAAAGCTTAATGTCTCTCTTGCAGATGTGCACGCAGAGTCCACGGCAAATATTTCACTTAAGCGCACAGTTTTCTTAGCAGGCTCCATTTATGCTGTTCCTCGTTTAAGAGTTTATCTAAAAGACACATTCTGAGAAGTCTCTTCCACGTGCAGGAATTTTCCTGTCCTGTTTACATAGGTATCACAGAGTGATGTTCTTGATACAGATCTGTTCAGTTGAAGAGAGCTTTGCCAAAGAAAGCAGACAGGCAGCTGTTTGTACAGTGCATAATTTTTTTTTGTTAAATATGGCTGCACCTGTGTAAACACATACTTTATTTCCAAGAAGTTCCCTGCAGCTGCAGAGATTTTTTCAGACCTAGCCCAAGTAGTTATTTTTATTAAACCATATAATGCATTTAATAGCTTTTGGTCAGTTGTCAAATTTCAAAAATTATATGAGAAGGCTCATTTATTTTAGTATAAACCTTTTATTGTGTTTTTCTACAATCTTAGTATGAGCTTGGGTTTACTTCCTGTTTATGCTTCATAGTACCTTAATTATTCATTAGATTTAATTAGACAAAATGCTGTCATGCACAGAAAGTGACACAAGAAATGGTAGTGTTCCTTAATCCTTCCTTCCTTCCTTCATTCATTCACTCATTCATTCATTCACTCAACTTTCCTTCTCCCCAAAGCAAACTCAAGAAATGTAGTACATGTTTACATAACACATTGATCCATACCTATTATTGTTTAAAAGTTTACTTTTGTTACTACAAGTCATGCTACTATGGGAAAAATGGCAACACTGAGCCAACTACATAGTATTGCTACCCATCACAGAAATTTTATAACAACAATTATGTCCAGTGAGTTATTCATCAATATTGAATTATATTAAAATATTAGAAAATAACTTAAAATTTTAAATTTACTATAATTATACATTGCATCAAACCTGTGTACCACTTTCTTGATATCTAAGTAATTCCCTCTTTATACATGTCCCCCTCCAAGCTCATTAAGGTATAATTGACAAATCCAAATTACATAGTTTTAGTATGTGAAATATATTTTATACATATATACATTTTACATGTGTTTGTCACAATGACATATCCTTCACTTTAAATAGTTGCTGTTTGTGTTTATAATTCAATATGTAATAAGGGACTTTTTTTTCATTTTAAAGATTGAGTAATACTCAGTTGTATATTATGTTTTCTTTCCTTCACCATGCTGATCCTGAAGGACATTTAGATCTACCCCATTTGAGGAAACAATATATGACTGCAATGATATGCATTCCCATAAACAGTATACAGAGGCTTCTTCATCTTCACAGTCTGATGGGCAGTTGTCATCATTTCTCAACAATAGCCATTCTAATAGTTACGAGGTGATAACTTTATAGTCACTCTTTTCCTCCCTTCCCTCTCCTTCCCTTCTTCTCATTATTTCTCCTTCCTTGTTATACAGTCCTAACTGATCAATAGTTAACTTGTAGACCATACTAGTTTTTGTGACACTCTCCTTAACTCAGAGTCCCCTCCCACATGCTAGAATTATAGGCTTATCCCATCATGCCTGGCTCTTGACTTGCCTGGCTCTATGACTATATTGTTGAGCATCTTTTCATATCCATGCTGGCCTGTTGTTAATGCTCTTAAAAGAAACATCTACTTAAGTCTATTGTGTCTATTTCAATCGTATTATACATATTTGTGTGTGTATATGTATTAGGGTGTATTTGTACATGTGGACATGAGTACATAATGTGGACAAAAATCTGCATAGGTGTCTTTCTCAATCATTCTCCACTTTATTTTTTGAGAATTGTCTCTTACTGAACATGGAATTTAAACAAGTCTGGACATCCAAGAAGCCCCGAGGATCTCCAGTCACCACTTCTTCAGCGCTGAGTTACAGACACGTGGCACCTATCTTTTGATGTGAGTGCTCAGATTTGAACTTACATTCTTAAGCTTATGTAGCAAGCACTGTAGATGGAGCACTATGCCTTCCATCATTTACATTTTTGTTATTGTGTTGAATGCCTTTTTGAAAGGCTTACAAGTGTTTTGTTCCTTAATGTAGATTGTACATCTTTTCTTTTACCTGTTCCTGTTAATCTCACTCATTGGCTTTGTTTTGTTCCCAATGGTTTTTTGTTTCCTGAATTCTTGTTGCTAGTCTTGTATGTGGGGGATCAGTCACCTATTCCAGTCTTTGGAGACTGGTTTACAAGTTAGAAATTGTTTGATCTTTGACATCATTTCTATAGACTCACCACTTCCCTCTTTCTGATTTTTCGGAGTTGAAAGTTGCCTTGATTTCTTTTCTGTGGCTGAACTAAAATACCCTGACAAAAGCAACTTAAGAAAGGAAAGGTTTTTTGAGCTCACAGTTTCAGATAGCCAGTCATAGTGGGAGAGAAATCAAAGTAGCAGGGACTGAAGGGAACTTGTCATATTACATACAAAACCAAGAACGTCGAGCAATGAATGCATACATATGTCCTAGTGCTCAGCTTGTTTTCTCTACTCTTATACAGTCTAAGATTCTCTGCCTACAGTCTGGTACTATCATCAGTTGATGACCCCCCCACGTGAATTAATGAAATCAAGGTAATCCCACTAGGACAATTCCAGGGGCTCATCTCCCAGGTGATTCTAACTTAAGTCAAGTTGTCAATCAGCGGTATCTATAACAGAGACTTGTGTATTTTTTATTTATCCTGTGCCGGCCCCCTAATCTTAATTAGTTTCTCTAGGGTGCTTCTTTGCAGTATTCAAAGTTAAGTATCTCCCCCAAGTCAAGCAACCAAGCCTGAAACATGCATCTGTTCATGTTTAGTCCACTGATGTTCATGTTTAGTATTTTCAGGGATGCTCGATTGAGGCATGTCCTATGGTTGAATATGTCCCAGAAGACTTAAGGGAGTGGCTTTTGATGCAACTGGCAAGTAGATATCGCAGTCTTATGTTGACTCTTCTGTCCCATTCTCTATCAGATTCCAACTCTTTCACCATTATTAGCTGCCTTTATATTATTCAACCACAAGATGCTTCAATATTTTTAGAGTGAGACAGGAAGGTTGTCTCTCAGGTAACTGTGGAAACTACACTCACTACTCTCTTACCTTTCTTCATGGGAGAAATATCAGGACCACATGGTCTCTACTGGCCTTGAGGTGTTCTGCCATTGGGACTGCTCGGGATCCTAAAAATTACTTTTGCCCATGGTGATTGTCAGAGTTGATGTTTCCTTGGAGGATGAAAGGGGAGGGGCAGAAACACCTACTTAGCCGTTCTGCTGACACAGATGTTCCGCCCCTCCATACCCTCTTAAACTTTCCATCTTCATCTTCAAAGATACTGAGTATTATGCTTTTAGGTCTGTAGGAAAAGGAAGAAAAATAATTTAAAAATGCTTTCAATGACTTTTTTCTGTTTGAAAAGATTCAATTTATGTAAAAACAGGAAACATGTAGTAGAATGCCTTCAGTGCATTAGGGTCCAGAATGGATTCATAGCTACCGTGCATGCATGGTCAAGTGGATGATGGTCTGCTTCTTAGAGAAATGGCCTGTTTTTCCTTGTCACAAAGACCTCAAAAGGAAAGTATACATAACCACTGCTCTAAGCTTGGGCCTGACACCACTACTTAGTCTTGCAAGGTATGCTATGTTTATAAATATACAAAGATAGGATTTGATGATTTGTCAATGCAGGATGCTATAAAATCATCCATGTGATAAAACACCCAAAGCACGGAACAGAACCAACCAGAGAGCTGCATTGTAACACGAAACAAAAGATTCTATTGACATAGTTTTTATTCTATACTACAATAAACCTTTAAGAAAATGCCACTTTGTAAAGCGGAGGAAACCTTCACCAGCATAAAGAGATAGTCTATTAAAAGGTAATGATCTTTGCCAACTGTGTACCAGATTCAGGATTCATCTCCAGAACTTGAATAAACAAATACAAAAATTGAATAAAAACCTTTCAAATCATCCACATTGATAAAGAGTCCACTGAACTGAGCAGGCAAGTCTCAAGAGAACAAAGACAGATTGTTATTAAGTAGTTGAAAAAGCATTCAATATCCCTAACCATCAGGGAAAGACAAATGTGTACTCTTAAGAAAACAAATTACAACAAATTGTAGTAAAGATACAGGGAAAAAGGAGCATATCTTATTTACTATTGGAAATGGGAAGTTGGACAGCCATTGTGGAGATTAAAAAGCAAAACAAACAAACAAACAAACAAAACCAAAGAAGAAACAGAACTCCCAAGTGACACAACTATCACACTCCACTGTACATACATGAAGGATTTTTATTCAGAATATCAGAGAGACAGTTACCTATCCCAGCAGCTAGTCAATTCAAGTAGCTTATGCTTCTGTTTGGTAAGGTTCAGTAGAATGCTAAAGAAGTACATCCAGTCAAACAAAACAATATCCCTAAAATACCCTTTGTTTTTGTTATCTGTGTGAAGTGAGGTTTTTGATATATTTCAATTCAATAACAAATCATCAGGTGATCAGACAGAGACACAAATGTATAATCTAGTTGTTTTCTACTGATATAGACATGAATGAGATTCAATATAATGAAAACGATTATTCTCCACTGTATTTATATTTGCTTGTTTAGAAAAGTATAGCAGTCTTGTCATACATTTATAACTACTTAAAATAGTACAAAGTTTAGCAATACATAATATCATTTTTAAATTAACAAGCAAATATTTATGAAACTAATAGCAATTATAAATAGATACAACCACATTGGGAATTAATACTATCTATGACATTTTTTTGTTTTTGTTTGTTTATTTATTTATTTTTATTTTTACACTCCAGATTTTATTCTCCTCCTGGTCTACCCTCCAACTGTTCCATATCCCATACGTCTTCCATGCCCATCCCCATACCCCCTATCTCCACGAGGATGTCCCCACCTCCCAAACCCAACCAGACCTCTAAACTTCCTGGGGCCTCCAGTTTCTTGAGGGTTAGGTGCAACTTTTAAGAGCATTTTTCTTTTTAGAATAAGAATCTGAGAACTACTGTTTTTCTACTTTGAAGAAACAGAAATATTTGAAGAGATAAAACACTGCGTTAACTTTTACCTTTTACAGACTTATGTTTATCTTATATGTATGGAGCTTATGCCTCTGAGTACATGTACAGTGTGTATATTGTCTGTGGAGACCAGAAGAGGATGCTGTGTCTTATGGATAAGGAGTTAGAGGTGGTTGTGGGTCTCCATAAGAGTGCTGGGAACTGAATCTGAGTCCTCTGTAAAAGCAGCAAGTACACTTAACCGCTGACCATCTCTCTTACAAATAAAAGGGTAGCAACTAAGAAATATGCTCAAAGCCGAATGAAGTCATGAATTATGTCATCATTTGTATACCCCAAATCTCACTTTCATAATAGATTTTCCTTTTACAAAGCTGCAAGGCTTTCGTTTTATTTCATTGAGGCTCAAGTGGACAGTGATCCTGGCCAACTGTGTCTCTGATATAGACATAATTCTTTATATTACCAAGTGTTAAAAAGAATGCCTAATACAAATTAACCTCTGCTTATCCTAACATTTTATTCTGTTCACCATTTATGGAGCTAAGCTGTGGTAAACTAGGGAGGTTCACTTGGCGAATTACTCTCTGAAGACTGGAGAGGGAATTTTCTTTCCTCTCAAAAACGACAGAAAATCCTTGGCATAAAATTTGTGTTTATGTGATCTTTACATTATTATTATTGTTTTGACATAGCTTTTATTTTCACTTCTATATCCCATTATTAGCACAATCAACAAACGTGTTCTCAGGCACAGGCTATAACCAGGAAGCTCCTGAAAGAATAATACGTGGTCATTCATAAATGATTACCTGTGAAAACGTGCTCTTGCCTGTCAGGATAGGGGAGATCTGCCCTGGTTCTGGAGTGTGCGTTTCTCTGTTACGTGGTGGCTTTACTAGGAAGCTTGAATTCAGATTTCCCAATAGAAGCTGTCTCCGCCTGTTTGGGGGTCAAGCAAAGCCTTTCTATGACGAGAGCATGCTCCATATGTCTAAGTGTGATACTCAACATCTTGCCTGGTGATGCTCACGTCACTTCTCACGTTAGCCTTTTCCACATTGATTACAGCTCACTTCTGACTCGTGTAAGCAGAATTTCCTTATTCCCTCTGTGATTATGCTCCCTCTTTATTTCCAGATGTTCGCACGTTTCTTCAGTATTTCCTGTTACTTTTCACTTCTATAAACGTGCACTTGCAGAGTACAATGGGGCTATCGAGAACAGGCTGAATGTCTTCCAGGGAACGGTTGAGGAAAGTTCTCAAAATACAAAAATAAAATTCTTAGTTCTGCATTATTTAGATTTATCTTCTTCATCTCTAAAATTTTATTTTAATGTGAAATCGTTTACTATATGTGGCTATATTCTTTTTCTTTTTCTCCATCTTTATTAAATTGGGTATCTCTTATTTACATTATAATTGTTATTCCCTTTCCCAGTTTTCAGGCCAACATCCTCCTAACCCCCCTTTCCTTATATATGGGTGTTCCCCTCCCCATCCTCCCCCAATTTCCACCCTCCCCCCAACAATCACGTTCACTGGGGGTTCAGTCTTGGCAGAACCAAGGTCTTCCCCTTCCACTGGTGCTCTTACTAGGCTATTCATTGCTACCTATGAGGTCAGAGTCCAGGGTAAGTCCAAGTATAGTCCTTAGGTAGTGGCTTAGTCCCTGGAAGCTCTGGTTGCTTGGCATTGTATATATGGGGTCTCGAGCCCCTTCAAGCTCTTCCAGTTCTTTCTCTGATTCCTTCAACAGGGGTCCTGATCTCAGTTCCATGGTTTGCTGCTGGCATTTGCCTATGTATTTGTCGTATTCTGGCTGTGTCTCTCAAGAGAGATCTACATCCGGTTCTTGTCAACCTGCACTTCTTTGCTTCATCCATCTTATCTGGTTTGGTGGCTTTATATGTGTGGGCCACATGTGGGGCAGGCTCTGAATGGGTGTTCCTTCAGTCTCTGTTCTAAATTTGCCTCCCTATACCCTCCCAAGGGAATTCTTGTTCCCCTTTTAAAGGAGTGGAGCATCCACATTTTGGTCATCCTTCTTGAGTTTCATGTGTTCTGTGAATTTAGGGTAATTTGAGCATTTGGGCTAATATCCACTTATCAAGGAGTGTACACCATGTGTGTTTTTCTGTGATTGGGTTATCTCACATGATATTTTCCAGTTCCATCCATTTGCCTATGAATTTCATAAAGTCAATGTTTTGGATAGCTGAGTAGTATTCCATTATGTAGATGTACCACATTTTCTATATCCATTCCTCTGTTGAAGGGCATCTGGGTTCTTTCTAGCTTCTGGCTATTATAAATAAGGCTGCTATGAACATAGTGGAGCACGTGTCTTTGTTATATGTTGGGGCATCTTTTGGGTATATGCCCAAGAAAGGTATAGCTGGGTCCTCAGGTAGTGGAATATCCAAATTTCTTAGGAACCTCCAGACTGATTTCCAGAATGGTCGTACCAGTCTGCAATCCCACCAACAATGGAGGAGTGTTCCTCTTTCTCTACATCCTTGCCAGCATCTGTTGTCACCTGAGTTTTTGATCTTAGCCACTCTGACTAGTATGATGTGGAATCTCAGGGTTGTTTTGATTTGCATTTCCCTTATGACTAAAGATGTTGAACATTTCTTTAGTTGCTTTTCAGCCATTCAGCATTCCTCAGCTGTGAATTCTTTGTTTAGCTCTGAACCCCATTTTTTAATAGAGTTATTTGTCTCCTTGCAGTCTAACTTCATGAGTTCTTTGTATATTTTGGATATGAGCCCTATATCAGTAGTAGGATTGGTAAAGATCTTTTCCCAATCTGTTCGTTGCCGTTTTGTCCTAACAACAGTGTCTTTGACTAACAGAAGCTCTGTATTTTTATGAGATCCCATTTGTCAATTCTTGATCTTAGAACATAAGCCATTTGTATTTTCTTCAGGAAATTTTCTCCAGTGCCCATGTGTTTGAGATTCTTCCCCACTTTTCTTCTATTAGTTTGAGTGTATCTGGTTTGATGTGGAGGTCCTTGTTCCACTTGGACTTAAGCTTTGTACAGGGTGATAAGAATGGATCGATCTGCATTCTTCTACATGTTGACCTCCAGTTGAACCAGCACCATTTGTTGAAAATGCTATCTTTTTTCCATTGGATGGATTTGGCTCCTTTGTCAAAAATCAAGTGACCATAGGCGTGTGGGATGATTTCTGGGTCTTCAATTCTATTTCACTGGTCTATCTGCCTGTCTCTATACCAATACAATACAGTTTTTTGTTTTTTGTTTTTTTTTTTTATCACTCTTTCTCTCTAATACTGCTTGAGTTCAGGGATAGTGATTTCCCTGGAAGTCCTTTTTTTTTGTTGAGGATAGTTTTAGCTATCCGGGGTTTTTTGTTATTCCAGATGAATTTGCAAATTGTTCTGTCTAACTCTACGAAGAATTGGATTGGAATTTTGATGGGGATTGCATTGAAAGTGTAGATTGCTTTTGGTAAAATGGCCATTTTTACTATATTAATCCTACCAATCCATGAGCATGGGAGATCTTTCCATCTTCTGAGATCTTCAATGTCTTTCTTCAGAGGCTTGAAGTTCTTATCAAACAGATGTTTCACTTGCTTGCTTAAAGTCACACTGAGGTATTTTATATTATTTGGGAAAATTATGAAGGGTGTCGTTTCCCTAATTTCTTTCTCAGCTTGTTTCTCTTTTGTTTAGAGGAAGGCTAATGATTTATTTGAGATAATTTTATACCCAGCCACTTTGCTGAAGGTGTTTATCAGGTTTAGTAGATCTCTGGTGGAGCTTTTGGGATCGCTTAAATATACTGTCATAGCATCTGCAAATAGTGATATTTTGACTTCTTCCTTTCCAATCTGTATTCCTTTGATCTCCTATGGTTGTCTGATTGCTCTATCTAGAACTTTGAGAACTATATTTAATAAGTAGAGAGAGAATGGGCAGCCTTGTCTAGTCGCTGATTTTAGTGGGATTGTTTCAAGTTTCTCTCCATTTAGTTTAATAATAGCTACTGGTTTGTTGTATATGGCTTTTACTATGTTTAGGTATGGGCCTTGAATCTAGGACTTTTATCATAAAGGGGTGTTGAATTTTGTCAAATGCTTTCTCAGCATCTAATGAAATGGTCATGTGGTTTTTGTCTTTCAGTGTGTTTATATAGTGGATTACATTGATGGTTTTCTGTATATTAAACCATCCCTTCATCCCTGGAATGAAGCCTACTTGATCATGATGAATGATTGATTTGATGTGCTCTTGAATTCGGTTTACAAGAATTTTATTGAGTATCTTTGCATCGATATTCATAAGGGAAATTGGTCTGAAGTTCTCTTTCTTTGTTGGGTCTTTGTGTGGTTTAGGTATAAGAGTAATTGTGGCTTCAAAGAAGGAATTCGGTAGCGCTCCATCTGTTTCAATTTTTTTGGAATAGTTTGGATAGTATTGGTATGAGGTCTTCTATGAAGGTCTGATAGAATTCTGCACTGAATCCATCTGAACCTGGGGTCTTTTTGGTTGGGCAACTTTTAATGACTGCTTCTATTTCTTTAGGAGTTTGGGGATGTTTAAATGGTTTATTTGTTCCTGATTTAACTTCGGTACCTGGTATCAGTCTAGGAAATTGTCCATTTTCTCCAGATTTTCACGTTTTGTTGAATATTGGCTTTTGTAATAGGATCTGATGATTTTTTTGAATTTCCTCTGGTCTGTAGTTATGTCTCTCTTTTCATTTCTGATTTTGTTAATTTGGACACACTCTCTGTGTCCTCTGGTTAGTCTGGCTAAGGGTTTATCTGTCTTGTTGATTTTCTCAAAGAACCAGCTTTTGGTTCTGTTGATTCTTTGTATAGACCTTTTTGTTTCTACTTTTTTGATTTCAGCTCTGAGTTTGATTATTTCCTGCCTTCTATTCCTCCTGGGTGCATTTGTTTCTTTTTGTTCTAGAGCTTTTAGGTGTGCTGTCAAGCTGCTGATATATGCTCTCTCCTATTTCTTTCTGCAGGCACTCAGAGCTATGAGATTTCACCTTCACTGCTTTCATTGTGTCCCATAAATTTGGGTATGTTGTACCTTCATTTTCATTAAATTCTAAGAAATCTTTAATTTCTTTCTTTATTTGTTCCTTGACGAGGTTATCATTGAATAGAGCATTGTTCACCTTCCATATATATGTGGGCATTCTTTCCTTATTGTTATTGAAGACCAGATTTAGCCTGTGGTGGTGTGATAGGAAGCATGGAATTATTTCTAACTTTCTTTATCTGTTGAGGCCTGTTTTATGACCAATTATATGGTCAATTTTGGAAAAAGTATCATGAGATTGTGAGAAGAAGGTATATCCTTTTGTTTTAGGATAGAATGATCTATAAATATCTGTTAAGTCCATTTGGTTCATAACTTCTGTTAGTCTGTCTATGTCTGTGTTTAATTTCTGTTTCCATAGATTAGAGTGGGGTGTTGAAATCTCATACTATTATTGTGTGAGGTGAAATGTGTGCTTTGTGCTTTAGTAAGGTTTCTTTTATGTATGTAGGTGCCTTGTATATGGAGCTTAGATATTTAGAATTGAGAGTTCATCTTGGTGGATTTTTCTTTTGATGAATATGAAGTGTCCTTCCTTATCTTTTTTGATGCCTTTTGATTGAAAATTGATTTTATTTATTAAAATGGCTACTCCAGCTTGCTTCTTCAGACCATTTGCTTGGAAGGGTGTTTTCCAGCCTTTTACTCTGAGGTAGTGTCTGTCTTTGTCTCTGAGGTATGTTTCCTGTAGGCAGCAAAATGCTGGGTCCTCATTGCATACTCAGTTTTTTCATCTGTGTCTATTTATTGCAGAATTGAGTCCATTGACATTGATAGATATTAAGGAATAGTGATTGTTGCTTCATGTTATATTCGTATTTGGATGTGAGATTATGTTTGTGTGCTTGTCTTCTTTTTGTTTTGCTGCAAAACGATTAGTTCTTTGTTTTATCTAGGGTACAGCTTGCCTCCTTCTGTTGTACTTTACCATTTATTATCCTTTGTAAGGTTAGATTTGTAAAAAGATATTGTGTAAATTTGGTTTTGTCATGGAATATCTTGGTTTCTCCATCTATGTTAATTGAGAGTTTTGCTGGGTACAGTAACCTGGGCTGTCATTTGTGTTCTCTTATGGTCTGTATGACCTCTGTCTGGGATCTTCTGGTTTTCATAGTCTCTAGTGAGAAGTCTGGTGTAATTCTGTTTGGTCTGCCTTTATATGTTACTTGACTTTTTCCCCTTACTGCTTTTAATATTCTTTCTTTGTTTTGTGCATTTGGTGTTTTGACTATTATGTGAGAGGAGGGGTTATTTTTCTGGTCCAATCTATTTGGAGTTCTGTAGGCTTCTTGCATGTTGATGGGCATCTCTTTCTTTATGTTAGGGAAGTTTTCTTCTATGATTTTGTTGAAGATATTTACTGGTCCTTTGAGCTGGGAGTCTTCACTCTCTTCTATACCTATTATTCTTAGGTTTGATCTTCTCATTGTGTCCTGGATTTCCTGTATGTTTTGGACCAGTAGCTTTTTCTGTTTTATATTATCTTTGATCGTTGTGTTGTTGATTTCTGTGGAATCTTCTGCTCCTGAGATTCTCTCTTCTATCTCTTGTATTCTGTTGGTGATGCTTGTATCTACGGCTCCTTGTCTCTTCCTTTGGTTTTCTATATCCAGGGTTTTCTCCCTTTGTGCTTTCTTTATTGCTTCTATTCCATTTTCAATTCCTTCACCTGTTTGGTTGTGTTTTCCTATAATTCTTTCAGGGATTTTTGTCTTTCCTTTCTATAGGCTTCTGTTTGTTTATTTGTGTTTTTCTGCATTTCTCTAAGGGAGTTCTTTATGTCTTTCTTGAAGTCCTCCATCATCATGATCAATTGTGATTTTAAGTCAAGATCTTGCTTTTTCCGTGTGTTTGGATATTCAGTGTTTGCTTTGGTGGGAGAATTGGGCTCCGATGATGCCATGTAGTCTTGGTTTTTGTTGCTTGGGTTTCTGTGCTTGCCTCTTGCCATCAGGTTGTCTCTGGTATTACCTTGTTCTGCTATTTCTGAAAGTGGCTAGACCATCCTATAGGCCTGTCTGTAAGGAGTGGTGTAGACCTGTTTTCCTGTTTTCTTTCAGCCAGTTATGGGAGCAAAGTGTTCTGCTTTCAGTCCTGTAGTCTTTCCTGTCTACTGTTTTTCAGCTGTTCCTGTGGGCGTGTGTCCTGAGTCCACTAGGCTGGTCACTTGGACCAGAAAAGTTGGTCTTACCTTTGGTCTTGGGCCTGAAGTTGCTCCTTGGGGCTTTGCTTCAGTTCTCCACGAGGGCAGCAACCAGAAGTGCCTGCCCTGCCTTCTCCAGGGTCCCTGTGCACACAGGTCCCAGATGGCACCAGGCATTTTCCTCTAGAATCAGAAATCAGAGTTGTCTCCTTTGGCTTCTCAGGCGTGTCTGCCCCTCTGAAGGTCTAGCTCTTCCTCCCACGGGATTTGGGTGCAGGGAGCTGTTTGACCGGGTCACTTCAGATCTGGGCGCAATCTGGACCTCAGCGCTCCTGCTTGAGTGCCCCTATCTTCCTGTTCCCAGAGGCCCTATACAGTTTCCTCTTGGGCCAACGATGTGGACAATAGTGGACAGTACTGGCGGTCTCTCCTGCCCTGCAATCTCAGGAGTGCCCACCTGTCTGGGCAGTGAGCTCTCTCTCCCATGGGATTTGGAAGTAGAGAGCTGTGGGCAGGGATCAGCAAGGCTCCAGCTCCAGCTAGAAACCAGAAGTGTCCGGTTCCAGAGGAATTTTGCCTTTGTGTGTCCTGAGTCCACCAGGCAGGTCACTTGGAGCAGGAATGTTGGTCTTACCTCTGGTCCCAGGCCTGAAGTCGCTCCTCGGGGCTGCGTTTCAACTCTCCGTAAGGGCAGCAACCAGAAGGGCCTGCTCCACCTTCGCTTGGGACCCTGTGCACAGGGGGCCCAGATGGCGCTAGGCATTTTCCTCTAGAGTCAGAAATGTGGGCAGAGAGTAGTCTCCTCTGGCTTCCCAGGCATGTCTGCCCCTCTGAAGGTCTAGCTCTCCCTCCCTCGGGATTTGGGTGCAGGGAAGATTTGGGTGCAGTGAGCTGTTTGACCAGGTCTCTTCAGATCTGGGCACAGTCTGGACCTTAGCACTCCTGCAGCTTGAGTACCCAAGTGATATGTGGCTATCTTATAAGTACATATTGATATGCTGTGAATGTAGCCGAAATATTTACTTTCAGTGGGACATACATTAAAGTTATTTTAGTGCAGTTGATTACACTTCCCATGTTTCCTTTAAAACATCATCTTATGGTTTCTTACAGTCTTCTCAAACCTCAGTTTTATTCTTTCTATAATCCTGGAATCTCTGATTCACTAGAAACCAAGCACTTGTTATTTCTAAGTGTTTTATTCAATGTTAAGCATTTTGATAATTTTTCATATTGAAAATGGATTGTGAGAAAACTTGGTTGAAATTCAAGTGAAAATTATCAGAAATGCACAAACCCAGAAGTCGAGGCTTCTTTCCACCAGTCTTAACAGTGCTGAAATGTAAATAAAAGGTATCCAATAAAAGAAAATCAAATGAAACAAAACAAAACAAAAAAACTACTGGTGACCTGTGATTTTTCTATGGCAACCAATAACTAATTTTTTTTGGCGGTAGAAATTGCCTGGATTTTTTTTTTTTTTTGCCACTTACCTTAAACATAAAGAACATAAACACAAATGGTCATATACTGGTGTGCATTTTTCTTAGCTCTGAAAGACTTTGTACCACAGGCAAAAGTGACCTAAAATTTGTGATCTTCTAAAAGTAATCTAAATTTCCAGTCCCTTTGAATCATGTATAGATTTACTAAGCTTATTACCAAAGTAGTGTAGCTCTGACTGATAATAAAATAATAAAGGGAAGTGTAACTTCAAAGGAGATATGATGTAATGTCTGCTTTATTTAATGTAGGAAATGATAAGCAAGACATTAAAGAGCTACTAGAGATTGTAAAGCAATCTTGGTATTACTGAGTAGCAGGTATGTTCAAATCCTAACCTATCACACTTGTTAAAACAGGCTGGGATTAATATTACTTAGATAGCATATGTCATTCAGAATTTATTGTTTTGTTCTCTGTATTGCTCAGTTATATAGTTTTCATCTCTCCTACATGTTTTGAGGTTATAAGACATTTATCTTCTATTGTAGACAAAGTTGTATAATAAAATTGTATTGTATAGTAATTTTCAAAGGATGAATGTAAAACACACTTAATCATAATTATTGCAAAATAGACCCAGAATGCTTAGAATAATTTTGCTGCAAACAAAGTTTTTATTGCAAGTAGTCTTGAAAACATTTGAGGATGTGCTCTCCCTCCATGGCTGTCATTAATCTCTTTACCCCAATATGCTGTAGGAAGAAGGAAATAAAGTACTCAAGTGGTGTGGAAGTGTGAGTGCTCTGCCCAGAAATTACTTGTAGACATTCCATACACATCCTCAATTCCAGGCTCTAAGTCAGTAATAGGGAACAATAATGCTCTCACTGTTTGTATAGTACAATTGTTTTCAATGGATTTTCCATCATCTTTAAAAATAAAGTATTGGACATTCAACTTATAGTAAAATGCAGTTTCACTTTGTTTATGATTTCACAAGTTATAAAAGTATGTCCTTGAGTTCGTATTTTGCAATTTTTAAATGAGTCCTTCTATCAAATTTATTGCTATCTGAATGTATCTGCAATTTGATTTTCAGTATATAAACCAGAACCTTTTTATGCATAGGATCTTGTAGTCAAACATCCAAATACATTGCCCACCCATGCGTGATGATTAATTTTTTATTGAACAAAGCCTTAAAATATAAAGCATTAGTTGATTATGTGTAACCAAATGATGTTAGATGTCCACGGGCAATTATCATAAAATATTAATGCAATTTTATCTCATGAAAAAGATAAAAATATACAGCCACATGCTTTTGGATTCAGTTCCTTTATTTTGTGCACATTAAAAATGTATATCAGAGCTTCCAACTCAATTGCTTCAAATATGAAGTTACTTTGTTTTTGAGAAACTCTGAGTTTGCTCAAGTGCATTTGAGATAGTAGGAGTCACACAAAGTTCCTATGGTTACTGCTTCCTGAAAGCTAGGGCCAACTCATGCTCCTTTCTTTAATAATACATTTAGAATTCTTATTAGAAAATGTGCTCCAGTGTAGCACTCAGAGATAAACTATGTTGCAGTAGTCTCTTGAAAAGAAGATAGAAATAAGTTGCTTAATAAAGTCTAAATCATTCCTTAGGTTAGCTAATAGAAGCACCCGTGGTTATAAAATTAATCAGTCCCTGCTATTACAGCAAATTGGTGGAGATTGTATTGACACATCTTCATCTGCATGTCTCATCAGAGGTGTCCGTGCCATTTAGCTATGAAACCCTGGAGGCTTCCTCTGCACAGAATCTTATAACACTTCAATTAAGGGACACCAAGCTGCCAGGCAGACAGCAGCACATTTATTTCTTGATGACTCCTTAAGTTGTGCCACAGGCCTATCATTAAGAGAATATTTTTCACAGCAGGTTGCAAAGATCCTCGTGCCATTAAAAGGAATTGAAAAAGCATCAATTTGCTGTTCCCACCTAACACAGATATTTTTCATTGCTGGAACAGCCATTAAAAACAATCTGTTTTATTGCATTCTGAAAAGATCACATGAAGTACACATAATGATTTATTTTAGGGATGACATTAGGATTAAAACCACTGTGAAAATGTAGTCTTTGGAATAAATATTTAGGAAAACAAAGTTTAAAATTCGCTTTTCTTTTTTTTACACCAGATTATGAAGAGACATCTATTGATACTTTGAATGACTTTGAAGGTGCTGGGAAAGAATGAATGGCTTTTTGATAAGGAGGAGAGTTGTTGGACAACCTGTCTCAGAAAAATGCAGGCCTTGAGACTGCCAATGGAAATTCTTTGAAAATTAGTAATATAGGAAGTTCTCAGGAAACTAATGGCTCAAGTGCTTCTTTGGGGGAACTGTGTGGGGATCTTTTGGAGGGTAGAGTTTAATGTTATTAATACACTGTAAAATTCTGACTTAAGAACTAATTTTTAGTCAGTAAGGTGGCATAAAGTACTCAACTCTAGTCATTTGGTTTTATTAAGGCAGTTAGAAACTTTAGTACCTATATAACATTGCAGGAGACATCCCAGTTACCTTTTGAAGCTTTTCTTATCACCATACCTGGTCGCTATTGAACAAAATGAGGAAAAATACACTATGGTGTCTTCTTTCTTTTGTTGTTTATGACACTTTAGAAGATTTTAGCAAAGTCTTTAAAGTCATTCTGGTAAGAGTTAGAATTTTCAGGTTATTTTCTAAACAAAAGCAATTACTAAGTAGAAACAGCTTTATAAAAATATATTTTATTCTGTCTTTGTGTTTTAAAGTGTTGACAGCCCTCGGGTTGTATTACGTAGAATCTCTCTAAAAGTATTAGTCTGAGACATGCCAGCTCTTGGAGGTGAGAGACGGGAGAACGCGAACAATAAGAACACAGTGAATCTGTGGTGTGCCACTGATGCCCCATCAGCCTGTGTCATTCCTCTTTAGGTTAGTGGGTCAGTGGCTGACAGTGTTCTGCTGACCTCCTTTCTACAGGCTGTCGTAAGCAGGAGCTATTGCTTATGACCCAGGCTATTCCTTTCACCTAGAAAGAGTCCACATTCAGAGACTGGTCCATGGAGTGGGACTGACAGTGGCCCTGTTCTCTTAGTTCTGCATGAGAACTCTGAATGACCCCCTCAGCTCTAGTTAAGCCCTTTGTGGTGAATGCCACACAATAGAAAGCTTCCCTCCATCTAGAACAACTGCTGTCAGCATAATCTAATGTTGTCCTCTTCGGCATAGGAACACATCATAATAAACTTCCTACATGTAAGTCTCCATGTCATGTCCAGTCTCAGAGAATGGGCATAAGAGATCTGGACACCTGCATGGCTGGCGTGGAAGATTTGATTTGTTATTCCTGAAAAGCTATGCATCTGAGTAAAATAGAGACATATGCTGCTGTGCAAGGACGTGTGTCAAATTGTTGGGTAAACCCAAGGAAAATTCTTTGTAGGATATATGTTCGCATCATAAATAAAATTTCCCTTTGCTTCCTGAACATGTCTGGATGGGGGTTAGGTAAGAACTTGGGGTTTGAAAAAAATCTCGAGGGCTAGAAAGAGTGTGAGAGGAGACTGCGATTTTGCATGGAACTGCTCACCTCACCAGTTACAACTGAAGTCACAGGCAGGATTAGGAGATGTGATCCAGGACAGAGAATCATTGCAACAGGGAGTTATGTAACAAAAGGTCTGGGGTTATTGGTTTTGAGAGAGCCGTGATGGATATAATAAGGATTCTGATTTAGCATGTACTATGCAACTAAACATGTAATAAAGCTTATGTTCATGGCCTGGGTCTATTCTCTCCGTAGAGGTTTTCCTTCCTTCCCCCTCCACCATCCTATTGTCTTGTTAACTCTTTTAGAAATAATGGAACATTATTAACTTGGCAATTTAAACTCTCTGATCCTCAATTTTCTCATGGGTAATGAGGGGATAAGAATTTATTTCACAGGATCATTTTTCCATCATTTCCATTAATTCATTCACTCATTAAACAAATATCTTTTGATCCTTCTCCGTCAGTGAACTTTCCATGTTGGTCCCCACTGAACTAAAAAAGGGCTATGAATTTAATGGACAATAAAAAGAAATTTAAAAACTGAAAAATTTAAACTAATAAAAACGAATCATGAACCCTTTATATAATAGACCAGGTGAAGGACAGCCATCCAACAAAAGCGATGCAAACACATGTGACACAAAATGGTTTTCCAGTGACAGAGAGGAGAAAGACAATCTCTACCCCTCACAGGAACTTGTCAGAGGACCAGTGTGTCCACAAAGGCTTGAAGGAAGTACAGACTCTATGGAAATGCTTGTCAAAGGAGTAAATAGCAGTGGGCCAAAGTCGAGTGATGGAAAGATCACGATGCAATAAAATCCTGACGATACCAACTGCACCTGAGGTAGAGACAGTAGAACCACACACTGAGGTCTGTGTGGACAACTTAGTAAGGTCTTGCTTCAAAATAGAAAAGGGGAGAATGGCGGGCTGGACATATAGCTTGATGATACAGCCAGTGTCAAGCCCTAGTTCATTCTCTAAGACACTAGCACTGTGAGAAAAAAGGACAAACAGGAGAAGGAAGGAAGAGGAAAGCCATAATGTATTCTTAAAAAAAAGGGGAATGGGTAGAAAATGATAGTGAGGAGGAGAAGCCAGTGAAAGGAAAGCTGGAACTAGAGCACATAGAGACAGTCAAGCCTTGGAAGTCAGTAGAGCTAAGAAATGACAGAAGTCTTCCGAGCAGAAAACATAAGGGATCTGACGTTATGTTCACTCATATTTGACTTGATGAACCTGGTATTCTGGAAATGTAAATGAAATCATAATTTTGTGGAAAAGCGTTGACTTCAAAAAATAGCCTATGTGCCTAGCTTACTCAGTATCTGCATGGAGTTGGTGAAATTTGGCTGCAGTTCCTTTGGCCTCTTATCTGTTGTGTATCTTCCTCTTCTTCTTATACTTCTTTTCTCCCTCTATCTTAATAAATGTTAGCATGTCTTAAAAAACATTAAGAGACAAAAATCATCAACAAGAGACCATCAAACAGAATCTGTTGTGCTCCTAGGAAATTTGTGTTGTCCGGAAAGTCAAAAGGAGTTTCTCAAGCTCTTCTGTTAGGTTTTATGGGACAACTAAAAGGAATCCTTGTATTCATGGTGTTGTTGAAGGAGAAGGAGAAGAGATTAAAAGTCACTTGACAGATGAAATTATAAAGAGAGGTCAAATGTGTTGCGTGAATCAGAAGGAATAAGTTACAGGTGGAAGGACAATGATTTCTGAAGAGGAATTTTGAATACTAGGTTATTAGTCTAGGAAGTGAATATATTAACTTTTAAGGAGGTAAAATCGAGTCCTTTCTTGATAGAAAAAGGAAACCATAAAAAATAAACATTATGACTGTGATAATATTGGTATATTAAATACCTAGACAAATATATACACACAGCAAACTTTAATTAGCATAAAATTATTACAACGAACCAAAACCTTATGAAAATATTTGTTTGAAATGTTTTAAGCAAAAATATTAATAAAGTTTTAGGCGAGAAGAAATAAAACAGAAATAAGAAAATTTTTGGATACAATATGTAGGAGAATTATCATCCCAATTTTTCATAAAAACAACAAAGAACATATTTATTTCTGGCTATTGTATCTGAGCTTATTAAAAATTGTCTCACTGCAGTTTGTTTCTTTTGGATTTATTGACACGCTAATTAGAAAAATGTGTTAAACGCGTATTTTGCTCACTTTGATGTATGTTCCCCAGACCAGCAAACTCTGGGAGACACACAAGTCTGCTATTCACTTATTCTCTGGTTCACCTTTTTTTTTTTTTTTTTTTTTTTTTTTTTTTTTTGTATTTCTGAATTGTTTTCTTTCTTTCTTTCTTTTTTTTTATTAAATTGAATATTTCTTATATACATTTCGAGTGTTATTCCCTTTCTTTCCCGGTTTCGGGCAAACCTCCCCCTCCCCCCTCCCCTTCCTTATGGGTGTTCCCCTCCCAACTCTCCGCCCATTGCCGTCCTCCCCCCAACAGTCTAGTTCACTGGGGGTTCAGTCTTAACAGGACCCAGGGCTTCCCCTTCCACCGGTGCTCTTACTAGGATATTCATTGCTAACTATGAGGTCAGAGTCCAGGGTCAGTCCATGTATAGTCTTTAGGTAGTGGCTTAGTCCCTGGAAGCTCTGGTTGCTCGGCATTGTTGTCCATATGGGGTCTCGAGCCCCTTCAAGCTCTTCCAGTTCTTTCTCTGATTCCTTCAACGGGGGTCCTATTCTCAAATCAGTGGTTTGCTGCTGGCATACGCCTCTGTGTTTGCTGTTTTCTGGCTGTGTGTCTGGGGAGAGATCTACATTCGGCTCCTATCGGCCTGCACTTCTTTGCTTCATCCATCTTGTCTAATTGGATGGCTGTATATGCATGGGCCACATGTGGGGCAGGCTCTGAATGGGTGTTCCTTCTGTGTCTGTTTTAATCTTTGCCTCTCTATTCCCTGCCAAGGGTATTCTTGTTCCCCCTTTTAAAGAAGGAGTGAAGCATTCACATTTTGATCATCCGTCTTGAGTTTCATTTGTTCTGGGCATCTAGGGTAATTCAAGCATTTGGGCTAATAGCCACTTATCAATGAGTGCATACCGTGTGTGTTTTTCTGTGATTGGGTTACCTCACTCAGGATATTTTCCAGTTCCAACCATTTGCCTATGAATTTCATAAGGTCATTGTTTTTGATAGCTGAGTAATATTCCATTGTGTAGATGTACCACATTTTCTGTATCCATTCCTCTGTTGAAGGGCATCTGGGTTCTTTCCAGCTTCTGGCTATTATAAATAAGGCTGCGATGAACATAGTGGAGCACGTGTCTTTTTTATATGTTGGGGCATCTTTTGGGTATATGCCCAATAAAGGTATAGCTGGATCCTCAGGCAGTTCAATGTCCAATTTTCTGAGGAACCTCCAGACTGATTTCCAGAATGGTTGTACCAGTCTGCAATCCCACCAACAATGGAGGAGTGTTCCTCTTTCTCCGCATCCTCGCCAGCATCTGCTGTCACCTGAGTTTTTGATCTTAGCCATTCTCACTGGTGTGAGTGAAATCTCAGGGTTGTTTTGATTTGCATTTCCCTTATGACAAAAGATGTTGAACATTTCTTTAGGTGTTTCTCAGCCATTCGGCATTCCTCAGCTGTGAATTCTTTGTTTAGCTCTGAACCCCATTTTTTAAGTCGGCATCCATCTACATTCCAATCCACACATAAGCACTGAAGGACTTCTTTTGGCTATGCCTTAGTTTGAATTTTCTAAAAATTTCTATGAATAGAGTAATATAACTAAATTCTGGCTTCTACTCAGCATAATTATCTTGTGATTCATAATTTTGTTTCATGTGTCATTACATAGCTTTATGTTTTGTTAGCCCATATTACATGATATGAGTACATCACAAACTGTTCCATTCACCTGTTAATGGACGCTAGGGTCATTTCCAGTCTATTGCCAATAGTCTGCTCTCACTATTAATGTTCAAGCTAAATATGAATACATATTTTAATTTGTATGGTAAACACTTAGGCATGGAATGACCAGATGGCATAGCAAATTTATAATTTATCATTACATAAATTTCCAAAATGGTTCCCAAAATGGTTATAGCATGTTACATTTCATCAGTTGTTTTAGATAAACATTTCCTAGAGTAGCCTTGTCAAAGATAAAGCCCCCCTGCAATCAGTTTCCCTGTAAGAAAACTGAAGTTTAGGGATATTAACTAAACTGCTGTGTCTGTGGAACAAGTAGAAGATCTAGGACCCAAGTGTGCGTATTGTAGAATCTGAGGACCGTGTCAGAGTGCTCCAGGGAAAGCTCTTAAGGGTGGGTGATGGTGCTACCTCTCACTCTGAATATATATGATTCTTGTCTATGGATTTGCTGGCTTTTGCTTGACTTGGATAAAAGAATAGAATGGGAAATTATTTTCGTTCAGGAGGTGGTTCATTGGCTGTACAAGGTCAAGGCAAAGCTTTCTATGTTTGACTGGATTTCAAACCATGACCTGGTATTGATTGCTGAAGAGATATATAAGACTCTGCGATAAACTAGCAGTCTCCTTAATTTAAGAGAGTAGCTCTAATTCAGATGAAGTGCTACTTAAATTTGTAACCATATCCCTGATTTCATTGGTTTAATGGCTTCTTGACTTTCATTGTTGATTTTGTTTCAAGGAACAGATAAAGATTCAAGGACCGGCTGGAGAAGGAAAAGGATAAGGTACCTGGAGGAGGCTAATGGATGAAAGTGTTCTCTCTTTGTTTCCATTTTTAATAAGACAAACGCATTATGTAAAATTTCAAATGTGAGAACTGTACATAGATGTGGAGAAGCAGCCTCCAAGAGGCACTTGTGGTTTTTGATGCTGCTGTTGGCACTGTTTCTTCTTACTACTGACCGGCACTTTGGTTTCTATTAGGATTGCTTCCAATGCTTGCAGTAGCCCGAGACAGGGCAGAAACAATGTCAAAATGGCTGCACCTGTCCTAGCATAGCATTGCAACACCACAGCTACAGCAAACTAAAGACTATTAGCACTTCAGAGAAGAACTGGAAGGCATGGCAGACACTATTTAGGTGTTAGTATCTAGGGCTGTAAGTGGTCATGACTAAGATCACCATTTCTCATTCTTTTCATTTGCCAGCAGCTGCCATAGCCTCCTAAGGAGTTCACACATGAAAATATGATTAAAAGGGTTTTTGTTTGTTTGTTCGTTTTTTTAATAGTGTATGACCAGGCCATGCAATGTTTGAGAGATAGCTGTAACTAATTATTACCCATTGTTTATTTTAAAGTAAAATTTCATTGTGCATCTTGTATTTTCACCTGGTAATGTTCTTGTCAATGCTCTCTCCTCTTCCTCTGTGACATCCCTCGTTGCTGTGGTAGCAAATTGTAACATCAAAGCTTACAGAAGTAGGGTACTTCATTTAAAATGAGCCATCAGAGATGGATGAACTCCAGTGAGTTCTTTCACACACGGTTATAGTATTTTCTATTTAGAGAAGTGTAGATCTAGTATTTAGAGTAGTTACCAATGGTCCAAAATAGTCATGCTGGGGCAACTATCTCTGGGAGAAAAACACTGAAGTAATTAGAAAGGACAACACCTAACATAATGAATACACTAATAGTTCACAGCTATTGTTCTTGTCCTGATTCTGTATTTTAGCTGCTGTAGGGTATTGTATTAGTCCTACCACAACACAGCACAAATGGCCGGTGATGCAGTAGTAATAATTATTATTAAATATTCATTGCTTAGAAATAAGCCAAGTAGAAGATATGTACTGTCTATCATTTTAAAATGTGAATGGCTAAATATATAGTTTAAGGTTTTAAATATTTTCTTTATTTATTTTCAAGATTCTTAATTGGCATATAGTTGTACTATTTCTGATATACAGTGTAATAATTCAGTTCATGTCTAAAGATATGTTTTGATCAAGTTAGGACAATTAGGGATTCTCTCACCTTAAACATTTAGCAGGTCTTTGTCTTGGGAAGCTTCCAAAGACTTAATGTTGACTTCAGAGTTGTTTCCAAATCAACAGAAACTGCAGTCACATTTCAAATTTCCAATCACATAACTGAAAAAGTTTGTGAAATTATTATGAAGTTAACATGAATAGATTAAATATAAAGATATTTGAGTAAAGGAAAAGAGAGTATAAAGATGCTCACTGTGTAAAATATACATGATAGGAAATAGATTGAAATATATCAGGTTTCAAAAAATCATTGTTAAATACCAATAGAATCACAAGAAGTGTGTAGGTGCACACGTACATGACTTTGTAAATGTAATGAAAACCTCACATGACTAAGATCAGTCAACGCCTTTTTTCTGTTTTATTCTATTACACTTTGCAGTTCAAGAAAATCAAGACTCACTTTCTTTTAAAACATCAACATTGACTCAAATTGTAACCCACCCACTTAGTGTTCAAATGTTCAAGTGTTTCACAAATGTAAAAATAATTTTATAGTTTTCAAATTCAAATAAGGTCCCTGTATTTTAATTGATAGAGCATCTATTTTTCCACCAAGTGTTTTTCCTGTAATTTATTGAAGAAACTAAGTTATCTCTCTAATCGCATTTCTCATGGCCCAGAATCTCTAAATTATTTGTAATACTGTTTTCCAATTTCTTTACCTTTTGATTTTCTTTACGTTAGTAATTTAAATAGAAGCTGCCAGGATTAAGTTCATTTTTCTTTCTTTCTTTTGGAAAGGGTACTTTCTAGACTTTTCCATTTAGAGATATACAATGTCCCATTGTACCTTTCTTTAATAATCTAGTATCCTTGAGTGTACAGTCTATAGTTAATATATATTACAGATGACAAAATATTGATAACTCTAATAGTATAAAAGGAATATTTCATAATTGGTGAATGATATTTTAAAAAGTAAGATCTCATGGGTTTGGGTTCAGTCAGAGAAGATGCACCTAACTCTCAAGAGACTGGAGGCCCCGGGAAGTTTAAGCTGGGTTTAATTCCCAACACACAGGAGTTCACAACTGTCTGTAATTCCAGTCCCAGGGAGTTCAATGCCATCTTCTAGCCTCTGTGGACACAAGATATATACATGGAACATGGATATAAATGTTAGTAAAACATGCATACACATAAAAATAAAATAAAATTTAAAAGCTACATGTTAAAACCAATAAAAAGACAAATGATCCTATGCAAGGTACCTAAAAGATTTCTCCTTAATAAAAATGTGGTCACTATGCTTTTTCCAAAATTTGCTCCATAAACTTTGTAAGTTACTTGCTTTAAAACTAGGATCTTTTGTGATTGACACTGTTCTCTAAATGTTCAGTAACTTTTGTTTACTGAGCACCTATGGTGTGTCACACATTGTTATAGGCAAGGCTATTCTAGCCATGAAAATATCAGTTTTCCAGGTTTGTATATAAGAACAAAAGAAATCACATACAATATATTGTGTCTGGATTATTTTGAGAGTCTATCATTAAAATAATCTGAGATTGAGTGGTGGAGAGGTATATTTTAGGTAGGGCTTTGGATAAAAAAAAACTGGAGTAGAGGTGAGGTGAGGGAAGGATCAAGCAATGCAGTTAGCAAAAGAGAATTCTCTGTGTTTGTTATTAATGTACACACCATAGGTTAGCACTATGTCAGTTTTAAACTCTAAGATCAGGGACAACATGCCAGCATGGAAAAAAAGATATTTTAAAAATTCACACTCTGGCAAGAGCATATTTCTCTGAAGAAGCAGTGGCAAAAGAAGAAGGAGGAGGAGGAGCTAGGCTTTAGTAATTCTGAACAACCTTCTCTATTTCTGGTTTGCCAATTCTTTCAGCCCCGAGTCACAACAAAGTAGAGATCCCTTACAGATATACCAAATTTTTATTCCCAAAATATCTTTTTCTAGAGTATGATTTAAAAGATCCGATATTTTGCTTAGTGCGTGAGTCACCTTTGTTTGTTTGTTTGTTTGTTTTGAACAAAGAGAAAGTGTTTATTTTGAATGCATAGCACAATAATTTTTGAACACCTTTCTTCCTGAAATCCCTCTCTTCTCTAGACAAAAACCTTAAAGAATATTAGGTCTAGAGGAATATTAGCAGAAAGCATATACATTCTGCCAAAAATTTCTAAACTGTTACAGTAAGTGTATTTGAATGTTTGTGAGGACGTTTAAGCTATAATAGGTAATTTAAGGGTCGGCTTCTGTAAGTTTTCAGGTATCTCAACCATCCTCTCCAACAACTGCCTACTTCTGTGTTCTGTCATCAGTAACTGTTGCACAAACTCACTGCATGGCATTGGTGCCATGGTACCTTCTCAAATACGTTACTTGGAGACACTTTGTACTTCTTATTTTCTGAAAGTCACCAGATGGATTAAAACTGACCATCTCTTACCCAACGAAATATTTTTGGTAGGTCACGTGAGCACATCCTAAGAAAGGACAACAGAGTCCTAATTTGTGAAAACATGTTGAGATGGCTACAGAACACTATAGAAAGAATATTTAAGATATCTTGATGGCAAAGTGTCCATCAAAAAATCACAAGAAATCACTGGGCTACTTACCCTTATCCTTCTGGATATCCATTCACTTTTTAATTGACTAAGTCATTCTTTATTCAATAGGGACTTGTTAAACATCTGGATGTTTTAATGATCTGTTATAAAAAAACTCAAAGCATGAGCATCTGTAGATACTGTAGAAACGTAAACTACTGTGGTATCATTTGATGGTTACACTGTTGTTAATTGTGGAAACCCTTTGTTTAGGAAATCGGTGAGGAAGGCCTAAAACTTAATCTCAACTTGGGCAAGAGAGGGAGAGAGATTCAGCAAAAGCATCTTGAGAGCATTTTCCCTTGGTTTCTAATGGTAATTATTAGATTAGAGCTCTAAGCTCAGAATATCAATTCTATATGAGCATCTCATAGATGATCATTCATTTCCTTTAATTTCATCATTAATTATAGCAAAGCAGTTGGAGTCATCACCTCTTCTGGCCATTCCCAGAAATGCTCACCTCCTCCCCTGCCTTAGCCAGTGGTTTTTCCAGGAATAAGCAATGACATAATGTGAACAACATAACAATAGTATCAAAGTGTTAGGCCATTCCTGGAAATAAAACATTCAGAGATTGAATGTCCCGAACATGAACCTTCACATGCTTGAGATTCCCCCAAATTATCTTTCAAAGCAGAGACATGTTTCTGTAGGGAACATTCTCAGACTTCCAGAGAGAGGAAATAGTCAACTGGCTTATAAGACGCTGTTGATTTTTGCAGCTATTTCCTTCAGAAGAGTAGAGGAGCATCAATAAAAGCTCATTCATGCTGAACTTTTGGTAATCGACTCACAAGGAACTTTAATGTAATTTGTTTTTACATAAGGCAGGGTTATAAAATGCATCATTTTTCTTAGCCAGTTCATACTTGGAAGATTTATCATTAAGAGGTTTTTTATTCAAGGCCAGACACTTTAAAAAAAAATCTGAGCATTTCCTTCCCACTCTAGCAGAATCTTCCTGGTAAAGAACTGAAGTATTTCAAACACCCTAGTAAATTATATTTTCTCATTTGGAACATTGTAATAGATTTCTCTACAGAGTGATTTATCATACAACAATTAGGAACCCAAGGGAATTAGATGACCATTTTAAATTTTATCAGCTTGTTTCAATAAACTGTTAATGTGACCCTAATGTTTGGGAAGCACTTTGATATAATCAGATTTCGGTTGTTCAATCTACTGACATTAATGGCTACCTCATTAATCATGGCTTTCTCTCTGAGACTTTGGAAGCTGAGCTAGTTCAGGGCACCGATTCTTGCGATAATAAAAACAGGCGATTTTCGGCAGGGAAATATCCTTACTTTAACTACAAAATGGGTTTTGTTATTCCGTAGGCACTAGCAGGCGTGAGTGAAGCTCACAAAACAGCAATTAAGATGCCCTTAGACACAATTCCCAAAGTAGACATTTCCGTCAAGCTCTCTTTGATCATTACCTAGTGGTGATTTTTATTATTTAAAAGTATAGATCTATATGACAAGATCTAAAATGAGCCAAATGATGAATACATAATAAATGGTCTCACAAGCCCTGGTTGAATCTGATGCTTTGTGCAAATCCTGTAGAGACAAAACGTGCCCTTCTGTCTAGAAACTCACAGCTAACCCTCAGAATTCTTACTTGAAGGAAGCAGGAAACTCTGTAAGTTTTTGTAAAATTGTGTGTAAACGTAGAGGTTGATTTTAGTACTTCTGAGTTTTTCTTTCATTTCGATGACAGACGCCCCCGCCCCCATCTTTTAAATGTCGACAGAGCTGAGAGAAGCAGTAAATATTGTTTTTATAGAAGTTTCACTAAGTTTCCTACAAGGATTACTGGCAAAGAACAACTGTCAAATATATGTCATGGCAGCTTCTAAAGTTATGGTTTTATTTTATTAATGTTTCTTGTTAAACTTAATAGAATAGGTACCTATTGGAAGAACTTTATAAAGCCTGGTGTGGTTAGCTGAAAAGAAAAGAAAAAAAAAACAGAAAAAATAAAAGTCCTCAGTTCAGACTGAAATATTCTTTGGTTTAAAATGATCATTTACATGTTCAAGGAGCTCTCACCATTCAGTGTGTGGTTTGTTTTCTGGATTTATATTATTTTCAAAGATTAAACTGTAGGAAGCACAGCCATAAAATGGAGTGTAAAAGACATAAACATAAAAATAGGGCTTTCTCCCCCAGAACAATATTGTTAAAATGTAATATACCTTAACCACCAATAACATTTTAGTTTAGTTGTCATTCATAATATACTATCTGAGTGCACATTCTAGGCAGAGAGTTTTATCAGAACTCTCAGTACGTTACCAACGCTCCAGTGCAAAGAACTTACATTGACTGGAATTGCATGTTATATAATGGTGCTGACTGAACCATCTGTTCATTAATATATGTTGAGCACTTTCTGCTCACAAATGATGTATATTCTAGAATTTGAATTATGAAAATGATAGTAGCTAATTTAATAAACTTTATGATTGGAGACAAATGATATGCAATTCACTTCGTGTTTGGTACTCTTTGCCTGTATGTTAAGTGATTAACTGTGTCCATGGGCTAACAAATTCTACTGAATATGAAAATATAGACAATTACAGTCCTCAGTTGAAGACTCTGTTATTTCAGGATAGGTTATTTGTGGAGGAAAAAAATTTTTTTAGGAAAGCAGAAATGAGGTTTGTTTGTTTTACAACCTGATAAGAATGCATATCTGGATCCATTGTGCATCAAATTACAACTGTTAACCACTCTCTAAAAATGCTCCTCTTCCTATTTGATAACTATGGAGATCATGGAAAAACACCGTATAGGTCTTCTTCCGGGAGGAACACAGTTGACTGACAGACCCAGTTACTGTCCCTGACTGCACACAGCCACTGCTTGTTCAGGGACACTCTTTCCCCAAGGGGCTTCTAGCACAGGTATTGTCCAGAGTTTAAAAGGGTCAGGACTCCTCTGAAGGGTGGTTTGGGCTGAGGGTCTCCACTGAATCCACCAGAGCATTCGTAGGCTCATGCTGCAGGACAATACTCTTCCTGCATAAGGACCTTCCTTCTTCTTTCAGATACCTAGATTGGTCTTGGGGTCTGAAGGCTGTGTTTCTAAGCTTCCTACCCTCCCCCCCCAAGTTTCCTTCTAGTTAATTTTAACTGTGACCTTTACATCTTATAGGTCTGTAATACATAAAACTTCATTCACTGATCCCTGCTAGCTCTTATATGTATTAGTAATTTGGTTCCTATCTAAAAGGGAATTCATAGCTCTCAAAATGATACATTTCTGGTTGTGACTTTCCCTGCAAACATATAGAGTATCCTCAAGCTCGTATTTGTCTGGTTTCTGTGAGCATCAGATGTTTTAGGATACAACTTACAACCGTGACAAACCAGTGCTGCATCTATCAGACAAGCTATAATTCTGTTGTTTGGCTTCAACTTAGAGACTGGTGATATGAAGGTAGGCTGTAGAACTATATGTACCCATTTGACGGCCCTGGATTCTACCTTAGATTACATAGTATAAACCATGATGTTCTATGTGTTTTGGATACTAGCCCTCTGTAAGATATAGAGTTAGTGAAGATCTTTTCCTACTCCGTAGGCTGCCATTTTGTCCTGTTGATAGCGTCCTTTGCCCATACAGAAGCTTTTTAGTTTCATGAGGTCCTACTTAACAATTGTTGATCTTAGAACCTGAGCTACTGTTGTTCTGTTCAGGAAATTGTACCAATGCATTCAGCAAGGTGGCTGGATATAAAATTAACTGAAAGACATCAGTAGGCCCTCCTTTGTACAAATGGTAAACAGGCACAGAAGGAAATTAGGGAAGCAACACCATTCACAAATAATATAAAATATCTTGGCATAACTCTAACCAAGCAAGTAAAAGGTCTCTACGGTGAGAAGTTCATGTCCCTAAGGACGGGAATTAAAGAAGATACCAGAAGATGGAAAGATCTCCCATGATCATGGATAGGTGAGATAGTAAAAATGACCATGTTACCAAAAGCGATCTACAGATTCAATACAATCCCCGTCAAAATTCCAACACCTTTTTTTTTTCCTTTTTACAGATCTTTAAAGATCAATTCTCAACTTCACATGAAAACAAAACAAAACAAACAAACACATGATAGTGAAGACTATCCTGAACAACTGAAGAAGAGCCTTTGAAGGTATCACCATCACTGACCTCAAGCTGTACTACAGAGCAATAGTGATGAAACTGCCTGGTATTGGTACAGAAACAGACAAGTTAATCAATGGAATAGAATTAGACTCAGAAATAAATCCAAACACAAATGGACACTTGAATTAAAAAGAATCTTCAACAAATAGTGCTGGTGTAACTGGATATTCGTACGTAGAAGAATGCTACTTGTTCTATACTTATCACCCTGCACAGAATACAAGTCTAAGTGTATCAAGAACCTCAACACAAAACTGGATACACGAAATCTAATAGAAGAGAAAATGGAAAATAACCTGGGACACATTGGTACAGAACCATCAAACACCTTTATCTTATATTCTGCTAATTTCTACTAAACTACTATTTGCTGATTATTCCTTTTGTGTAATTAGTCCAGTGATTTTCAAATCTTTTCTTTGTTCATGGATTATCTCCTGTAAAACAAGTAATATCTGCAAACAGAAAATTTTCATATTTAAGAATATAGGTATTCAACTATTCAAGGTCTCTTGCCTACGGGGGCTTTTAGACTTTTACCTTAAAGTTTGAAAGCTGCCATTCAGATTACTGCCTCCTTTTCAATCTCAGACTAAATTTATATACCCCCACATGCTGGAGGAAGGTATTTACGGACCTTACTCCATATGGTGTCTTTTTACAACTGTGACAGAACCTTCTATGAATGACAGTAGACATTACATATCTGAAGCTGCCACCCAAGTTCTTCTAGGGAGACAATTGCCTTTGTTTAGCAAAATACTTTGATAAGTCTTTTATAGAGTAGCAGCTGAGACTCTCAAGTCATGGGCTTTGACATCACATTTGAAAGTGACAAGTAACCTGCTGTGCCAAAGAAATGTATAAAGACTAGAGAGTTTGACAAGGAAGCAGGAGAAAGTTGGGAGAAAGAAGAGCAGACAAGAGTCAAGCAACAGAGATGGGTAGAAGCCTGAATTATTTTTGTAAAATCCAAAATGGATGATACTTACCAGTATAATTTCAACCACTTGGTATAATCACATAGTGCTTTCATTAAAGAGTATCATCTATATGGCAGAAATACCTCATTTTATTGACTTATTTTCAACTTTTCAACCAATTGGTATAATTACACAGGGCTTCCTTTTAGGGAATGTCACATATGTGCTACAGATACTTTAGTTTATTGAATTACTTTCAACTTTTTAATACCCTAGGATCAGATATGCTCTTGCTTTGTTAATAAAGTAAATAAGATTAAGACACCCTGTTTATATATTTATACTTTGAAGCACATAGTAATTGGCATGTCTCTAATTAATATATGCTAGTACATACGGAAATATGTGAGGTGAACGGAGGTGTCATTCCAACTTCAGGAATTATATTTATCTGCTCTGTGTTTATGCAGGAGGATTTGGTGTCATATATTTGTGTGTGTGTGTGTGTGTGTTTGTGTGTGTTTGTGTGTGTTTGTGTGTGTGTGTGTGTGTGTATGTGTGTTTCAAAAGGAAACATACTCTAATAAGTCAAACTCTTTCAACAAGGCCACTGCTGAAGAAGTCAGAAATCTTGGCTTTTCTACTTCTCCACGTCTTATAATAGACTTGGAAGTGGGTGGATAACCAACGAGATCTGTACACCTTACCATGTGTCATTGATTACTTTAGGCACCTTTCATAGCTACTCACAGGACTTGGAACAGTGCTTTGAATTTCAAATGTCTTCTTCTGTGCTTGATGTGCCTAATTATGTCAGCACCAGCTGGAAGGAGATATTGACAAGACAGTTCAACACGGCTATGTTCCCTACATAATTCAAATTCAGTGGCAGCCTTCCACCTCCGTCTCCCCCTTCCACCTTCATCAGCATGAAGTCGAGCAAACAGAGTTCTCCATATTAAATGAACACAAAAAAAGAAAGAGCACACAGGCAAGCTCTGCTATATTTCCCATTCCTCAATATCAAAGGTCACTAGTATCAAAAGTGTCATCAGAAATTAAAGTCTGTAATCGCCACAGGAGTACATGTTAAGGTAGGTTTAAAATGATGTTTTGATACCTTATTAATTTAGCCCTCTAATAGTAAATTTTGATTGCTTTTTTTTCCTCCTTCCTGAAATAAAAGAGTGAACCATTCTATCTGTCATTGTCATCTTCAGAGCATAATGGCCTCCTAAGTCCAACAGTGGCTTTAAAAGTTGTATTTCCTGGAAGCAGTTAGTGGCTTCCTTAGAATAGCAATTTTAGTCCTTTAAACCATGGTTATATATGTTTTATGTATTTCCCATGTGTAACTTAACACATATTTATAGGATGCCCACTAGGATCCTAATACTGGGATACAAGACACAGGGGACACAGATTTATATTTCTAGAATGCCCTAACTACTGAAGGACACTGACAAGCACATAAATAGTTTGAGAGGCATACTATGACAACAAAAAGAGAGACAGGAATTTCTATAATACAATGGGATCAGCTGGGAAAACAACCTATTCTTACACTGGGTAATCAGCCCTTCCTTTTTACCTTTCCTTTTTATTTGAAAATAAAATTACACCCCCCCACACACACATAGACACACAACACAAAACCATTCACAGATACACATCACATGTATGTTTTAAACAAAAGAATCACTATATAGTCTCTCTGTTGTATAGATATATACTTATCTAGAGTATATATCTTTCTATTATATATAATGTATTTAATGAGTAGCTAATAAAAGATTTAAAGGAAATAAGCAAAATCTGCAGTTGAAACTGCTTTATATAATTTGTCAGTAATCTATATATTTTAGAGCTGAGGAGATATATTTCTTTTCCTATCTATAAACCCAGAAGTCATTGCATACTGTTTTGTTCATTTGTGTGTTTAGCAATTCTCTAGCCTTCAGCTTTTGTGATGTAGACTAATGAAACAATGAGATTTTTATTTTTAAACATAGATCTATTACAAACGAACAATATGAAGTCAGTAAAAGATGACCAATTTTTTTTTTTCTTTTTTCGGAGCTGGGGACCGAACCCAGGGCCTTGCGCTTGCTAGGCAAGCGCTCTACCACTGAACTAAATCCCCAACCCGACCAATGGTTTTTATCCCCACATAAGTCATTACAATGTGGACTGCTTCTGAAAGTATACTCAAATATTTCAAAAATTGGGCACCAAAAACAAGTAACAGAGAAAGAGGTCTTGTACAGCATACAAGGGATTTCCCAGTACCAAAGCACTATTATTATGATTTTTCTAATCAATAAACATAGGAACAGCGATGTAATACTTATGTGTGATACTCAGTTTAAGCCCCATGTTAAAGCAATTTTTGTGTTATTTTTGATTAAGGAATCATCCAGTCACCAGAAAAGTGAACTAGTTTCATCAAGAAAAGGGATGCATGAATGCCAAACACTGTGGTTGGTAGAATGCAGCTTTCGCCAATTCACACCCTACCACATTTAACTTCATTTCTGCCTCGGCTGCAAGTGGACCATTCTTCTTCAGCCTCTGTGTCTACCTGGACACCTTCCTTTGTATGTTGTCACTTCTGTTTCCAACCCGGACTGAACTACCACTGAATGTGTAGCTATTCGTTCTCATCCAGGGGACAAGATGTCACTGTGGCTAGAGACAGGGTTTCCTGATCGTGATACCTAAGACGTCTTCTGTTACCCTGATGTGAAGTGCCCACCCACGTAAGTCCAGGGATAAAGATAGTGGGGCCATGTATTGGATATGACTATCCATGGCTGAAATGCAGCTCTTTGGTGTCCTTCTGCGTGAGACTTACTGAATTACTAATATTTGCTTCTAATCCTTGCCCAGTATGGTAAGGAACTTCTTCCATTTTCTGAGCTAGTACTCTTTGTTCAAGAAAAAGGTAGGTTATTTTCAAAATGCTGCTATTTTTCTAAGAAGCAGGTATAAGCCCAAATTTAATAGCAAATACATTTTCTTCTGAACAAACTCATGTAAAAATACTGAATACTAGCCAAAATATCAAATTGTTTATGAAATAAAGACAAGGCTTGGGGCTCTAGGAATATCAATCGTGAGGCTCTATCAATAAGGAATGAAACAATAAGTACTTGCTTCTCTGACTTAATTAAATAAGGTTAAAAAAACATGCAAATCATATGGTTACTTTTCCTTTTGTTCATTGTTAGCAGTGTGTATAACATTAACGTACAAATTTGACTGGACAGGACATAAGTATGCGAAGTCACGGATTATTATTAATAATGTAAAATAAAAAGCCCATTTGCCAACATTTGTCTACTTATCATGTGCAGAATATTCTCCATAGTTAACTAATGTATTTACGTAGTCAGGTGGTGATGCTGGGCTTCAAATGTAGGGCCTTCAGCATGTTAGAAACATTTTCTGCTGGTGAACTATACCACCAACCCGGAATTAACTTACCCAGTGTCCTAAACCAATAACTAGCTGTTATTAATTGGGTTCTGTTATAAATGAACAAACTGTTATAGAAAGGTTAAAATACTTAGATCAATATCTTCTTTATCAAGTGTCGAGGTCAGAATTTTGTTACAACCTGACTGAATTCAGAGCCTCTCAGCATCACAGGGTCAGGATGTGTTTGACAGAGCAATGCTTAAAAGGACAGGGGACAGGTCACTTTGACTTTGAGGGATGTTTTGCTTATCTGTGTGATCTTACCGAGGGATAATTTTTTCTTTTGGGCGCTTCAGTATCTCAGTGATCAGAAGTTCAGCAAGTAGAAAAGAAGCTAATTAAAAGCAGAAAACACTTAGGGAAGTTAATCCTGGAGACCGATTTAGAGGCAGATTGGGTGGAGTGCTTCCTACCTTTGTGATTGCCTGGTTATTCAGTCTCTATTTGCAGAAACAGCATCTCTCATGCACATCCACACATTTGTTGCATCTGGCCTTAGTTCTGTTTAACTCTATGTTCCACAAGTTACTATAAGACAGCTGATTTTTCCTGAATTATGTTATTAATAAATGTGGAATAATGAATTGAACTAACATACCTATCTTCATAATTCATGAATTTAGATTTTATAGTGAGGAGCTTAAGAACACACTTTCTAACCAGTTTTCAATATATAATAATTATAATCATACTTACCTTGCATGTTTATGCATGTACAGTATATATGCAGGTTCATAAATGTGTGTTGGTACATGTGCACATATGTGACTGATCTCACAGCGGTCCCAGGCTGTCCTCAGGAGTCTTACTTTATTGTACTCTACCTTACTCATTTTGAGGCAGGGTATCTAAACTCCAACCCATGTTTTCCAATATGGCCAGTCAAGCTAGCAAGCCTACTCTGAGGATCCCTCTCTCTGTCTTCTGAGCATTGGAAGTATTGGTGGACTGCAATAAGTGACAGGCATTTACATGGGCGCTAGGAGTTCTACACTCTGATTTTACTCTTGCATGGCAATTGCTTTCTCCACTGTGTTATCTCTACAGCTCCGAGACAGAAACTACTGACTACAGCTCTCATGTGCTACAGTAGATCTCAAAAGCTTAGTCCTGCGAAGATGAAAGATTGTGCTTCCTGTTTGATTTCCCTCCATCCCACTGTCCATATTCTGCTAGCCAGTTTTCTACTATTTATGGGTTTGACTTTTTAAGATTTTATAAATATAAATATATGTAAATTATATTATATAAGAATAAGTATATCTACTTATTTATTTACACTGATAGATGTTAGATTATAGATAGATCTAAGATAGAAGGTAGATGATTGATAGAAAGATGGTAGATAGATAGATAGATAGATAGATAGATAGATAGATAGATAGATAGACAGACAGACACATAGGTTGGTAGCAGTGTTTGTCATTTTGTGTCTGTCCTATCTCATTTAGCAAAAAGTCCTTCAGAGTCATCCGTGTTGTTAAAAATGAAGGTTCCCCTTTAAAATGCTGACTAGTATTCCAATGTATATGTAAACCACACTTACTTAACTCATAAGGAATAACATCTTGGTGTGATAAGTGTATTTGAGTACCTACTGTGTGCCAGCTCCTATTCTTGGTCAACCTTTTTGAGGAGAAATAATGACTTCCCAGTCCTGCTGTTTCCTCCTGGTGGAAGTGAGTTCCATTAGCAGGGCAAGGCAATGTCTCCAGCACCTTGCCTCTTTTATGAGAGGAAGTAGTTTCTGTTGGGGAGAATCATCTGAATATTCAGTTCTTGTGTCCCTCCTAGCCTTCATAAATCTATTCCCTGGAAATACAGGCATTGCTCCCCAACAACACAATATTGAGTGGACAGGAAGCGGCCTTGCCCCTGCACAGGTGGCGTGGGTGAGCCCAGAGCTGTGGGGCCAGTGTCCTTTCTGTAGACAGAAGCCTGCTTCCCCATACTCCTGCCATACAGTTCAACTTCGATCTGATCAGAATCATGGCCAGACTGTGATATCCTGCCCTATATTTTTAATTTCTTTGCTTGTTAAACTAAAGTCTGGAGTCCCGTGGGGTCTTGCCATGCACCTCAAATCCTGTTTCTGTTCCATTCTCTCAAAAAGAAAGGTTCCTAGCCTGTGTGTTTTTTCACATTTATGATTAACCATAAAACAGCATTGTTTGATATGTTATTTTAAGCTTATATAAATGTGCCATATATTGATTATTCTGTAGCTAATTTCCACCGAAGTTTTTATTAAATTGTGTTTACACTAGTGTGTAAATAGAAAGTTTATCTTTAATTACTGTATGATATTAACCGTAGGAATGCACGTTAAAGGCTTTATTATTCCTTATGTAGTAGGATCTTTGCCTGTCATAGTGTTTCTTTGCTAGGCCACTTAATCTTTTGGGAAAACCCTGCCCAGTTCTGGGCTTTTGCATGTGCTACTTCTGCAAGGCACACTCCCTCTGCCAACCTATTTATGTGCCACCCACATTCCCAGTGCCCAAGGCCAGCCTAGTTCCAGTATTTAGGTTTTGGTCTAGTCATTCTGCCTTTGTACCTCCTTCTCTGACCATCATTGTAGAGATGCTTCCCCTCACAGTTGAGAAGATTGACAATCCAAAAGGAGGACCAAAATTTGAAAACACTTCACTCTACAGATGAAATATTTGAAACATCCAACTGGTAAAGACTTTGTACTGGATTTCAACACAATTTCGAAGCAGACAAATGGTTGATAGATCAGTTTTGTGCATCTAATATACTCCTGTCTACATGTTACAGTGAATAATTTCTGATTAAAATAGTAAGTGCCCACTGACTTAAGACTCCTTATGAAATCAATACTGGAGACATATCTTTTTTTGAATTAGCAAGTCGGCATTCTTTTTAAAATTCAGGGGCGTTATTTTACAAAATGTTCTTTGTTTATTGTACTAAGTATTCTAGCTTAAATCATTTATGAAGAGCTCTTAAGCTCTTATATTTTATAGTTACACAAGTTGAGTCTATCCTGAGGTTCTCGTCTAATAAATCTTTGCTCACAAGTAGTGAGAATCATCAGTTCTATGCGAGGGCTTTAAAAATTAGGAGAAGAATTAATAAACAGAAGCACACATCACAATGCTAAGTTCAATCCTGAAAAAAACCAAATATCTATTATACTCCAATTTTTTATTTTATTATTTTACTTTGAGAAAAATATGAGGAAATTCTGTTTTTAAAATACAAGATGTTTTGTGAGTAACAGTCACAGAGTTACTGAGACTAAGATGAAAAAATTTCTCCTGCTTTGTGAAATGCACAGTCCACATAATGTTTCCAGTAGGGACACTCTGAAGCCGTCATAAATCATTCATAACACATGGAGAGGAAAAAAAGGCCAAGAAAAACCTCCTTTAATAAAACATTTGCCCCTATTACATTATAATGCTTTAGAATTTTATTTATTCAACATCACATGCAATATAGTTGAATGATATGTGCATTTTACCCAGAATGAGAGCATGTCAGGATTATTATTTTGTAAAGGAAAAATATCCCACAGAAAAAAATGGAGAGCATTTAGGTAGAAACTTGCCTGACAATGTTCTTTCCAGTATGTATTTGTACATTACGCTTTTGGTAGTTTAGACTTAAGTTATTTTTTTAAAAACATATTAAAGAAACAGAAGAAGCTTATGTTTATGTAATATTTTAACTAAGGGGTTATTATGATTTAAAATATGAAATAAAGGAAATAATTAATTTTTAAAAGGCATTCTTGTTGCATAGCCACAAATAAAATTACTTGATAATATTTACTTTGATTATATTAATACAAAACGGGATTATACCTTAGAATTATAAAGGGATTTTTATACATTAAGATGTTTTGTGAGTAACAGTCACAGAGTTACTCACAAAACAGAGTTCAAAGATCTTTTGAAAGTTTCTATGTAAAATATAATGGTTTAAGTCACCAAAGGATAAAAATATACATTTGTGAATGAATGTGTAATTTCACAAATTCTAACGAAGTATTGTTTCTAACCGGCTTTTGCAAAAGATTTCTGCCATTCTGATAGTCTTAAAAGCTGCTGTGGTATGCAATCAATGTTTACATATCTTCAGTAAAATCTGCCACCCTTCTGAAGGAAATGTTAAAATGTTGAGCATCTATGTTCTCTACAAGTAAATAACACATTATATGGATACATTATGACCAGATTATATCTATTAGTTACTGCTGTGCACCATGTAAATCTCTAGATTCCCCTGGGAAATGAGAAAATCATTTCAGACTTCAATAACTAACAATCGGTTATTGCTCTGGGCAATAATAAAGCTGAATGCAATTACCTAAAGTGAAGTTAGCAGTGTAACAAATGAAATCCAGAGGCTTCTCTCTCTCCCTCTTAAAATAAATGTAGCATCTCCTCGCCCCATGTTACTATGTATCGTAATAGGGTCTCTCAAGCAGCTCATTGTTAGAATAGCCTATTTGGGGTGTGAAATATATGTGATTACAATTCCTTAAGTTACTTTTTATGGTATCATTGACTTGCTATTCAGAAACATGGGCAATAACAAATAGTAACAACAGTCAATAAAAATAGCATACTAGTATGAAGGACGACCTGCGAAATATAAAACATTTGCTTCAAAGAATTACATGATGGAGTTATGTTTTAAAAAATATTACTCTCCTTAATGAACATGAAAGTTTTTTTCTAGTGTTTATTCATGGAGCAAAAAGGCCAGCACAAAACCATGATAAAATTACTGTTCTGAGTTAGCTAGGGTAGGCTTACATGTGTCTGTTACTTTTTGTTGTTAAAGTATTTGCTGGAATGAACAGTGAAGAAGAGTTAGTAAACAAGGAATGCTAATTCTCAAGCTTCGCTCTTGGAATTCCTTTTCTGTGGCATTATTTACTTACCTAAAACTGATTTCTAATTCATTATTTGCATATATTTCCTATTTCTTACAACAGAATGCTATTTTCTTGCAATGGATTTCTCAGTGGAAAGTTAATCCTGCTGTTTCTCAGTTTGTTTAACCATTTTTTAAAATAAATGTAGTAGTATTTTAGCATTACTGCTCCCAAAAAAAAAAAAAAAAAAACCGTGGCTCTTCTGGCCATTAGGATGTTAGCATCTATTTGATGGCGAAAATGGCATTTCCTTAGCTTTGTATTCAAATAGCTCTGCCAAAGAATTTTTCATGTTCTTTACTCTTTTCTGTTTATAATAAATTCTTGGAAGTTGAATGCTAACATCTGCTTTCTGAAGCCATCCTCTTTCTTCCTCTGCAGAGGCACAACCTGATTTATTACTGTCCAGTTGTTTGTTAAAGTTAGGCTGCTAGCAATTATTATTGTTTAAGAAAATGGATTGTTTCATAGGAAAAAAAAAGCATGCAGGAAAACTGCATGAATAATATTTCTAAGGGTTGTGTAAAATTGGCATCTACAAACACTGAGAGCATCCGCTTCCCTACAGATTTTTCTTCTGTAGCTTTATTCTATGTTGAGTGACGGGAGGGAGCTCCTTCTCCACAGACCACACTGGTGGGAAATAAAATTCATGTACCACTGTAAAATCATTATTTTTTTTTTGGTTTTATTTATTTCATTCTAATTTCTTTCCCACCTCCCTTTCTGCCCTTCTTTCAGTGGATGAGTTTTGACAACACACTATGTTTTGGGTCCGTACAACGTAATTCCTACTTTCCAGGATAAGCCAAAACACACATACACTAATCTTGATTATGTTTATTTGCTGTTGTTCTGTTTGTAATGCTGGCATTAAACTAGGGTCCCTAGGCATACTGGACTTTATTCTACACTGGACTACATCTCCAGACCAGAAAATTATTTTTTACATTGAGTGAGAGGGTCAAATCAAATATTTAAAGCATTCCTTATTAAAGTCCTCATTAAATGTTTTTCTATTTATTGGCGATTTTTGAGGGTGGACTATTATGAATATTGTATATTATTCTTCCCTCTGACCTCCACAGAGAGCTGAAACTCACTAATTAAGTCTGTGAACAAACCCTGTGTCAGAGAACATGGCATATTTAGCAAGGCCACTTTGGTTGCTCACTCTTGTGTAAAATGTAGTATTTCCTACATTGTCCTTCACTACACACACACACACACACACACACACACACACACACACACACACACACACACGCTCCCCCAACAATCCTCCCACAAATAACCCAGGACATTGGCGACTTTCAGATTTGATATGCATCTGAATTGTTCAGAATGTCTGGAAAAGCACAGAATACTGAGTTCACATGTTCATATTTCTCTAATTCAACGGATTCAGGGAGTAGTGTAGCAATTGCATTTTTAACATGTTCTCAGATGACATCATCTCTGAACTGCAGCATTCAGGAACATGTTGTAACCTTTGCTTTGAGGGGTGGGGTTGATACATCAAATCTACTAGCACATGCTATTAACATTAAGCTCAACATGGAGTTAATTTATCAGTGTCAAGTGGTGATCTGTCATTGTTGTTCGGTTCCTGTCTTTGTATCAGTCTCCAAGTATTTGAAAAGACTGGAATATATCTGAATTTTGGACTAAAATTGAATATTATAACAACAAAAGAGAGTGAAAGCCCAGTCCCCACCCCCTTTTTTGTAATTCGTCTAGTTGGATTTTTCTTAGGCATCAGAGTGTGACCTGCTGTGTATGGCACTAGATATTAATAAATATTCTATAGAACTCACCATACTAAAAGCACTATATCTTTCTGTGATGGTGCTTCCTTTGGCCTATCCAGTTGATATATGGATGATATACAGCATACATATAAAATGTTAGACATCCAATCCTATTTTCTTTTCTTTCATTGGATATTTTCTTTATTTACATTTCAAATGTTATCCTCTTTCCAGGTTTCCCCTCTGGAAGCCCCTTATCTCATCCCACCTCCCCCTGCTTCTATGAGGTATTCCTTCTCGCCTCCCTACCCTGGAACTCACCTACACTGGGGCCTTCACAGGACCAAGGACTTCTTCTCCCATTGATGCCTGACAAGGCCATCCTCTGCTACATGTGCGGTTGAAGACATGGGCCGCTCCATGTGTACTCTTTGGGTGGTGGCTTAGTCCCTGGGAGCTCTGGGGTGTCTGGTTAGTTGATATTGTTGTTCTTCCTATGGTGTTGCAAACCCCCTCAGTTATCTCAGTCCTTTCTCTAACTCCTCCATTGGGCACTCTGTTCTCAATCCAATGATTGGCTGTGAGCATCCACCTCTGTCTTTGTCAGCCTCTGGGGAGACAGCAATATTAGGCTCCTGTCAGCATGACCCCTGATCCTTGACACAGACAATGCCTATGCATTTGCTGGGCTTAAGATATTGTCTAGGACAAGGAAAAGACTGAAGGATGACTATGTTTAATATGAAAAGCAAAACTGGAGAGAAAAAACCGTTGCCAATTAAATAAGGTTTTTGATTCAGGACTTACAAAGGGATGATTGATTTATTCAATTTTGAGGACTATATTCCTCCATATTGCCATACTACTTCTAATTTTTCTCCCATCAGCTTTTGCTGCTCTCCCAGTTTTCTCCCTTGCCTTACTCATCAAGTACTATTTATTCTTCATGGCCTCTCTTATTCTTTGTCCATTTTATGAATATATGCCTTCTCCTTCCCACTCTTGACTGTCTGCTTCTGTCACTTCACTTCATCCCCCGAAGTTACTTTTGACAGAAGAAGGCACGTGAATTAGGACAGGAGTTTAGATTTCAGCAGGGTTCAAATACCATTCCTGCTAGAATCACAATTTCCAGCGTGGTTATTCCTCAGTTCCTTTATATATAAAGCAAAGGCCATTCCCACTTTACAGTTACATGTAGTTGAGTGGAAAAACAACCATGAACTAAAGCTGTGTTTTCACACAGTAAATGCTTGACCAAGTATGCCCTTTCTCTTCTTCTCAACAAATTTAATTTTTAAACATTTTGTTATTTATTTATTATTTATTTATTTATTATTTATTTATTTATTTATTATTTATTTATTTGGGTTCCTTTTGAGATGGATCCAACGATGATGCTGGGAAATTGACAAACTATTTTCCAAAAATATGACCTGTGTATCTACAGAGATTTCCTAACCAATGTTTTGCTTCTTAAGTCCCTGGGCTACTTCCTAGTATGGGGATGTAAAGATTTATGTTTCAGAGTATGTTTGTGTTGAGTACATCAGTGCTGTGGTACAGGCGAAAAGAAAACTGACTAAGTGGAATGATTCTGATTCTGAGATCTTAAGACTGAGGAAAATTTCTTGCCAGGAGCTTAATGAGTCAGTCTTTACCTTAGTCATTGATGAAGCTAGGCATTGCCTGACCATGGGGAGCAACAAGGGAAAGAAAAGGATAGGAGGGGACCTGAATGCATTCAGGATGTGCTAGTAACATCCAATAGAGTGTTCGCTCTATTGCATTTAGAACTGAATATATTGCTGGACAGCCAACAAAAGCAGATGCTTAAGAGCTTAATATCTTCGAGAGGATTCCTCAGTACTGATGAAGCACCAAACAATGGCAAAACCAAGACAGGTCCCCCGTGGATGTGTATGAAGCGATGAAGTGATGCTGTTCTACCCCACTTCTTCCTGTGAGTCTCAGAGCATACACAAATGTGATCACACTGGACCTGAACATTAGCGAAGATGATAGAAATCAAAACTATTGTTCCTGATAGAGCTTGCTCTCAAGAAGAATCCCGGAATCCAGCATTCCGTAGTAGGCTTGCGCTAACCATCTGTTTCTGTTGGTGTCTTTTGAGTTCTTTTCGTGTCTTCTCTCTCTACATCCAGTTTAAAGGAGCTTGAAGATTGGCACTCCTAACTGTCATGATTACAGGTATTAAATTGTGAAATTTCGTTGGGGATTTAGCTCAGTGGTAGAGCGCTTGCGTAGCAAGCGCAAGGCCCTGGGTTCCGTCCTCAGCTCCGAGAAAAAAAAAATTGTGACATTTCCTTATTTTCTTTGAAATCAATATGTGGGTAGGAGGAGTGACCCAGCGTGTTCCGACAAGTGGCCTATAGTGGCCCACGCATGCCCAGCCAGTGTTTCTGCATTTACTAACCCCACAACCTGCCTGACACCGAGTGACGAAGACAGAAAGCTTGTGACTGGGCAGCCAACCAGCTGGTGCCAGCTGTGCAGGCAAACATGGGTGGAGGATATAAAGGCACTCTCCACTTTAATAAGCAAGTTTGCTTCTGCTTATCATCTGACTCCCAGAATCTGTCATTGATTCTGTCCCTTCTTACCCTCTATCCCCAAGGACCATCCTGGGGGCAGAGGCTAGGGCAACATATATGAATAATAAAGAGAATGCAGTTCTATGCAAAATAATGAGTTCCAGCACATGCAAACACACAGAGAACTTGGTGAAATAACATGTTCTATTCATTCTTTACACTCTTGGCAAATGTAGATTCATTAATCAGAATTGGATACAAGGAGAACATCAACAACTTCAAAGATGCAATATGTATAGAATATACACTATAATGCCAGAATAATATAAAATTCCAAAACATTTCTGTACTAACTATAATCCGTTATTCACTGTAATTAGTAGTTCTAAGGTATTTATGAAAATAAAATTATTACCACCTAGTAGGCAAAATGCCACATTGAACATGGTGTCCTGAAACTAAACTGAAAGTTCTATGAGGAGGAAATATTATAGACTTACAATCTTTTTAAAATATTGATAACGTAATATAAAAATAAAGTACCACAAATCTGAATTTAATAAAGCAGTAGAACATTAAATAATATAGGATGTAATAATAAATTCTAAATTGAACATATATTTGTTGGAGAGAAAAATTAGCTAAATACCCCCATGAAAGTAAAAGTACTTGCGATTTGAAGATGAACATGAAAATAAAGATAAAACAATGAAAAATCATAATTAAAAAAGTTATGACACTTCCTCTGAAACTGAAGATTAACAGAAGTTGGTACCTTTCTAAGAAAATATATGGTACTAGTGTCAGCCCAAGAGGTAGAACATAGGAGTAGATCATAAGGGAAATATAAAATCCTATTATCAAATAGCTCTCCTTAGAGTTGACTGCTGCTCCCCAGTAGATCAGTTTTCTAGCCAGGAGTGAGGCACCCAACGAGTCTGTCACAACCTTAGGGTTAAGGAGGTGTGGTGAGTGACTTCTCTGATTTCAATAAAATGCAGGTGCTGGTGTTAATCTGAGTTTACTTTGATGATGGACCATTTCTATACATAAAATAATAGAACTCTGAATTGTGTTAAGCTTCATATAAATGCTAGCTACTATTGCTGCTGAAAAAGATCCTAATGCTTTCTAAAGAACTGGCAAGGAATGAGCTTAAACATTATCAATATATTACATTTTGATTATGCTTAAGACAAATGTAAAAATTGGACAACATGCACTGAATTTATTTATAAAATGAAACTAATGAAATGTAAGTTAGATTGACTTCACAGAAACAGCAGTCATTCTACAGGGTGAGACTCTAAGTTTCGAAATTAGGAACAAAACAGGGAATTATTTGCGACTTTCATTATCAGCTCACTTGCAACAATGGCCTTGACTTTCCATATTTTATTTTTATTATTCACACTTAAAATGCAAAACATCATTAGTGTGTATTTATTCATTTATTTATTTAAGTTTCTGGTTAATATCATAGTCTCCAAATGTGAACATTATGAGATCAGAGAGTTTCCTGTGTTTTGCTCTTTGCTCTATCCTTTAGGCTTTGATTAGGTCCTGGAGAAAGAATTACCCAGGCCAAATACGTAGATAAGCGAAGTAATTTATTCTATATTACTTTTAAAGTAATATTCAATACAACATGATTAGGGTTGGAGGAGACAAAGTTACTTGGTGATTATTACATATATCAAGGGAGCCTAGGAATTTTAACTGAAAATACACAAACTACTCGAATTAATGAAGATTTGCTAAAGAATTGAAATCTTTCTCCCAGGACTTTGAGAGCAAAGGGATACAGTGTCTCCCCAGTGCTAGCTGCATTTGTCTATGAGTCCTTGCTCCCCAGGTCCGTGTTGTTCTTCATCCTATTTTGCTTTGTGTTGCTGTGATTAAACACTGACCAAAAGCAACTTGGGAGGAAGAGTTTCTTTGGCTTCTAGTTTACAGACCATCATGGAGGGCAGCCACAACACTAACTCAGGGCAATATTCTGGAAGGAGGCACTAAAGCAGACACAACCATGGAGTTAAAGTTTATTGGCTTGTTCTTCATGGCTCTCTCAAATTTCTTTCTTATATGAGCCAGCACCACCTGTACAGGATGGGCACCACCCATAGCAGTCTATGTCCTATCATTACCAAGAAAATGCTTTAAAACCAACACATAGGCCAATCTGATGGAGGAAGTGCTTCAACAGAAGTTCCCCTTCCCGGCTGTCTATAATTTGGGTCCAGTTTATAAAAACTAGCTAGAAAACCTCCTTCATGGTTTGTAATTCTGTGAATTCCCCAGTGACTTCTCTCTCTCTCTCTCTCTCTCTCTCTCTCTCTCTCTCTCTCTCTCTCACACACACACACACACACACACACACACACATATACATTTTATTTTGAATCAAAATCAGTTTTTTTTTCACTTGTTATCAACAGATCCTGCTTGGTACAAGAAATAAAAAAAATGTTTTCTACATTTTAACTTAAACACCAATGATACAAATTGATCTTGGCAAGTCTTATCATACAAAACATCGTGCAGACACAAACATAAAGCACAGTGAGTATGAAAAAGAGCATCGGTGCAAAAATAGCATCCGTATTAGTACATAATTGACTGAACACTTAGAGCCACAGATGTTCTGGTTAGTTTAATATTTTTATAAATTGACAAATAAGACAAGAAGCTCCCAACATTTGAGAAACGCTTTATGAACTGTGTCACTTCATTGTATCAAAGAACAATAAGCATGCTACACTGGTTGGCAGGTGATTCCGGGTTTCTTGCCCCATTCTGACCAGTTCTGAACACTGTGACAACAGTTCTCTATTCTAAATTCCCTCTTATAATATCAGAATTGCCGATGATTCCTAGAAATCACCAATATGTTGGTTAGTCCTGATTATCAGCTTGATGGTTTTGAAATTATCTAGAAGATACATTCTGGGTTTTGAGCCTATTTCTCAGGAGGATTAACTGAAGAAGGATATCCTACTTTCAATGGGAGTGCTATGGTATCCTAGGGGGCTCTCCTAGAACGAACGAAAAGGAGACGTGCACTTCTCTATCCTTCCTGACTGTACATGCAACATAATCTGACACCTTAGTTAGAGACATTCTTGTTAGTGATAGACCATTCCCTTTTAAATTGGTTAGCTCAAACACACCCTCAAACACAAAGCATTCATGGGTATTTTATTTCAATAGCAAAAACACTGTGATTAATACAGAAAATTGGCACTAGGAATGGAGCCGTGGCCTTAATAGAGTGTTAACAAATATAGGCCTTTGACATTGGTTGCAACGATGCACTAGAGACATTCTGGAATCTATAAACAAGACTTAATAATCTAGTCTGATGGGAGTTTGGGGGTTGGTTGGGAGCTAGGGTGTTAGAATTTAACACGATGTGTTTTGTGTCAAACTAACAAGGGTTGGGCTTATAATGTTTAATCTTGATTTTTCCATTTAATGGGATTCAGAATCAACTGAGAGAGACACCTCTTGGCTCCTCTCTGACAGTATTTCAAAAGCAGATTAACCAAGGAGGGAATGCTTTCCTTGATTACAGATAGTACCATCCAGTGTGCTTCAGGCTGAAGCTGAACAGGAGAAAGCTAGTGGATCACCAGCATGTGTCCCTCTCTGTTCTCTAACTGCAGCTAAAATATAACTAGCTGTGCAGTGCTCCCGCCTCTACAGTCCCTCATGATGTATGACTTCTGTTTTAATTACCGTCCAATTGCTGTGAAGAGACACCATGGCCAAGGGAATTTACTAAAGAAAGCAGTTGATTTGGGGTCTTGCTTGCAGTTTCAGAAAATTAGTCCATGACATCATGGCAGGGAACATGGCCATAGGCACACAGCCTTGGTGCTGGAGCAGAAGTTGAAAGGTTACTCTAATCCACAAGCATCAGACAGAGAGAGTGGCTGGATATGATATGGGCTTTTGAAACCTCAAAGCTCATCCCCAGGGACACACCTTCTCCAATAATTATCTCATAATCCCTTCTAAATCCTACCAACATGGAACCAAACATCCAAGTACACGAGCCTATGGGGGCTATGCTCACTCGAACCACCACAATATCCTCTCAAACAGCAAACTGAAGTAACCTTTCACAAATTAACTTCATCTGGTATTTTGTCACTGCCACAAGAAAAGTAACTAATACAATGTAATACAAAGTGTTGTTTAAGTCATTTATCTTTTTTGGGCAATCTTCCGTTATTTATTGTTGCCTATTTTTAAAATATATTTTTAGTTGAAATGGAATTATATCACTTTACCTTCTCCCTTCCCTCTCTCTAACCCTCCTGGCTACCATCCCTCAAACCCCTCTTATATATCTTATTCTTTTTCTTTCACAATTATGTATATATATATATATATATATATATATATATGCACAGATATATAAACATGTAATTTGCTAAGGCTATTTTTGTTGGTTGTATGTATGTGGCTTCAGGACTGAGTATTGGAGAAACACTCACTCAGTGTTTCTCAATGTAAGGGGACTCACTCAAGAGAGGCCTCTTGCCCTGGTAGTCATTAGTTCCTGCATTTCTTTGTCTATGGTAAGACCCAGAAAACTTCTCCCTTTTCCACATTAACATGTCCATTGGTACTGCCATTTTCCGGTCCTATTTATGCAGCCATGTCTAGGAGAGACAGTTTCACAGCAGACTTCCCCAGTATTCAGGCTGTTACAGTCTTTCCGTCCATTCTTCTGCTCCGTCCACTGAGTCACAGATGCATGAACAGTGATGGAGATGTATCCATTGCGGTTTGACTACCCACGCTGCGGGAGAAACATTTCCATTATTAAATTATTAAATCCATAGATTATCCTACAACTGGAACCGCTCTGCTTTTCTAGCCTTGTTGGAGCTGTAGTATTGATTTACAGTTTTAAAATATAGTCTAAATAGTTTTTTTTACAGCACATACATTTTTGAGTTCTCAATGTCAGTTTAGTTTGTTTTCTGTCCCCCTAAGTAAAGGAGGGGATTGATGTTACAAGTGACGGCTGCCTACTAAGAAAAGATCCCCATGTAAACTGGAGGGTTTATCCACTTGAACAGTTGCAGCAATTGTAAGGTACAAATACAGGATTATGAAAATCAAGAGAGCATGAGGCATACAAAGTCTCATGGATTCTCAGTATCTGAACCTACTAAGGCAGTTGAAATGTTAAGCACAGAGCATGTATGTCATTTGAACAGTACTACTTCAAAGTTATGAATACAAGAATGAACAATGTATGGCATAAAAATATTCATTGGATGAGATAAAGCAATGAGCTTGAATATAAAACAATAAAAACTATTAAAACTTATGGAGATAAGTAAAAACTAAGAAGTCAAATATATATATGGACTTCATATACACACATACACACCCACACCCACCCACCCCCCCCACACAAATACCCCCCCACACCCACCCACACACACACACCCACACACACACCCACACACACACGTGCTCGCGTCAAAGTTCCTGAAAGTAAATAGTACTCAGAATACATTTTTGTCCCTGAGGATAAAAATATTTAAAATTGTGACTAGAATATTTTTAAATTCAAAGACAATTATAAATCCTTGTAAGAAATGATACAGACCAGAAACACAAAAGGCAAGAAAAATTAACACTGCTCCATGGTGTGCTCAAGGGAAAAATGAGAGCAGGCAGAGAAAAAAGATTCAGTAGTTACAAAGGAACAGGTGTTTTGTTGGAAATATACAAGACAGAAGGAATTTGGACATGATCTTGAAGGTACTAATACAAACCAGCACATGGACTTTATGCTCAACTGCAATATCCTTGAAAAAAAAATAAAAGGTAAAATGAAAACTAATTACAACACACAAAACGGCTTAAAACCACAGCTGTAGACAAATGCAATATTAAATGTTCAAGGAAGCCAACAAAGTAGAAGACAAATAATATTACACGATGTAATGGGTATCTACAGAAAGTAATGAAAAGAACTGTGATTACTGTCTGGGTGAATACTCAAGATTCATTTTTCAGGTTTTAAAATTCTCTTTAAGGCAGCAGTTCTCAACCTGTAGGTACGAATCCATTGTGGGCATTGAGCAACATTTTCACAGGGGTCACCTAAGACCATGGGAAACACAGATACTTACATTATGATTCAGAACAACAGCAAAATTACAGTTATGATGTAGCAATGAGAATTATTTTATGGCTAGGGATCACCACAACGTGAGGAACTGTCTTAGAGGGCTGCAACATTAGGAAAGCTGAGATCCACTGCTTTAAGGGAAGACACCTTCCCCCCAGTAGACCCATGCATTATTCATTTATGGCATATCTAAAAGCAAAATGCATATCACAAGCTAAAAATATGTTATGGACTGAGTGAAGTTCATTTCATTAAGTACGAAATTACATATATTACTCAGATAGGTGCTGGCAGGGTAAATGTAAAGACTGTAGCCATGTGTCAACCATTAAATTTTATTCATGTTAAACCAGTAAAAGAAAAAGATTTGGATTATAAGAATATTCCCTAATAGAGCACAAAGGAGAACAAAAATACAAAGATCTGAGAGAGAGAAAAAATAACAAGAAAGCAAGAAAACCCAACCCTTTAAAGAAGTGTATTAATTGGGAAATTCTTACCGCCTCATCACATGGCAAGTGAAGTCATAAACACTTTTAGATATGTGGACACAGGCTGGTTAAAGTAAACTTGGAAATTGAAATAATTCAACAGTGTGCAAAAGAAGGTAGAGCCTGGTGTGATGGCTCACGCATGTAATCTTTTATTTGTTGAGGCTGAGGTAGGAAGATTTCTATGAGTTCAAAGTCAACTTAGGCTTACATAATGAGTTCCAGGTCAACCTGGGCTATATTCCACTGTCCCAAGGACTGGTGCCTAGTCACTTACTCAGGACTCAGGTGACTTCATCAGAACCTTCTCCCCCATTGAATTTGTAAAATACAGGTGCGGGGCAGGTACAGGATAGAAGGTGGCTGGAGACACAGGGCCACCACTTCAGAGTTGGGATGTGTTTCTGCCAAGATATCTAGCAGATATCTTGGGGCACTTCGGTGTAGACCTAGTGGGGATGAAAGATATCCTTTTATTTTTTATATTTTTACAACAACATGAGGGAACCTATCTTAATAATAATAATAATAATAATAATAATAATAATAATACAGACACTAACATAATTATACTAATAACAGAAAATTTTGCTTCATAGCGGATAATGTCAGAAACAAAGAACACTTCATAATGTCCATCCATATGTTTTCAGGTTTGGGTTTCTGGGACAGTCTAGTTATGTATTCTCTGCTGTCTTAGTACTCACTGTCTAGTCCACGCTGACCGGAGTAGTTTGAATGAGATTGGCCTTCATAGCCTATGTGTTATTTACACGCTTAGTCCCTGGCTGAACCATCAGGGAAGGATTGGAGATGTGGCTTTAGTGGAGGAGTTATGTCACTGTGGTTGGGCTTTGACAGTTCAAAAGTCCATACCACGGCCAGAGAAAGCCTAGGTTGCCCAGTCTCTCTCTGTCTCTATGTGTCTGTCCATGACTCTTTCCTATATGTCTCTTTTTGGTTCTGTCTCTCTGTCCCTCTCTCAGTGTTCTGTGTCCCTGACTCTGTCTGTGTCTCTGTCTCTATCAATTTCTCTCTGTGTCTCTGTGTCTTTGTCTCTCTCTCTCTCTCTCTCTCTCTCTCTCTCTCTCTCTCTCTCTCTCTCTCTCTGTGTGTGTGTTTGCACGTGTGTCTGTCTGTCTGTCTGCTGCCGCCGCCGCCTGAGGATCAGAATGCAAAGCTCTCCGCTACTTCTCTAGCATCTTGCCTTCCTGCATGCTGCCATGGTCCCATCCATGATAATAACGGACAATACCTCTGAACGGGTCCCAATTAAATGCCTTCCTTTATAGGCGTTGCCTTAGTCATGGTGTCTTTTCAGAGCAAAGAGAACATCAACTAAGATCTAAAAATTGCAGGGATTCTTCTGCCCTGGCCTCCTATATGCTGAGAACATGAGCATGTACCACCACAGTGCCTTGCAAGGAATATATTGCCTGTTTATTTGTCAGTTGGTCATTTATATTAGGTCTATATATATATATATATATATATATATATATATATATATGTTGAAGATAACATTTTAGCATAATTGTTTTAAAGGTTACTTTGTAGTAGTTACTATACATTCTCTAAAGTGGCCAATGCCACTTTGTATAGCAGGAAGTGCTCGTGCAGTAGGTAACAACAACGTCCCTCTCTAGAGGATGTTCCCAGTCAGAATTTCAGTGGCAGAGACTCATTATTTGCTGTTCTTTGCTTGTGGAGCACAGTGTGTTCCACTGGATGTGTGACTAAATAGAAAGGTGCAGAGTTCCAGCAATCAGAACAAATGCCTCAAACATCTGCAGCTATACATATGTGGAGCGTACAGCTGTGTTTATTCCAAAGATAACACATTTACATGCCTACAATACATTGACTTAAATGTATATTTTATGCATGTGAGAAATTCAAACAAGGGTATTTTCTCTATGTGAATACGCGTTTGAAAAGTGCCTCACAGCCATTCTCCACATTTATTTAAAGCTAACAGTATTTATTTATACAATATACTTATTACACAATCATAAGTCTTTCAGAATGAAATATTTTTAAAAGATTAAAGAAACTGCAATGGGAGCATAGGTCACACATAATCAAGAAAGTTTTAGGTGGAGTCATTCATAGTTCAAGCTGTAAGAAGAATTTGGAAGTTCAGCAAGATTAGAAAATTAAGTCATTTTCCACAAAATATATTCCTTTTATTCCAGTGATTTTGTCACAGCATGATGGCCATTTTATTTGAACAAGAAGCATGTACATTGGGGCTTTGCTATTTCCTCCCTCCTCCAAGAAATACACACATAGGAAGCTTTGTTAAGAACATTAATTTAATGTTATTGAATTCTATCTTTGTTTAGGTTTAAAGATCCTTAATACCAGAAAGTACAGAAAATAAAATCACATTTTGGGTGTCATTTCTCAATGACACCATGGGAGACTTCAGAGAAATCTATTTTTATATACATAGCTACATTCTTTTTGCATGATATTTTGCCTTCTACAAACTTTTGTAACACTTGAAGGGATATTATTATCTTAATATTTACGTTTTTATTGACAACAGATTCTCCTGTCACGCAATATATCACAACCACAGGTTCCCCTCCCCCCCTTGCATCCACTCCTCCATTTTCCTCTTCAGAAAAGAGCAGGCCTCCAAGAGACAACAGCCACACTGGACAAAACACGATATAGTAACACAAGGTGAAAACGCTCATATTGAGATTGGACAAAGAAACCCAATAGCAGTTACAAAAGCAGGCCTGAGGGTGAGAGACAGGCTGGCTCCCAGTGTAAGGGGTCTCAGGAGAACACAGTAACAGTTCTAACATATGCAGAGGGCCTGGCACAGACCCGTGCAGCAGCCACACAGACTAACTCGGTGAGTCCATGTGAGACCCGCTTAATTGATTTGGTGGGCCATGTTCTCCTGGTGTCCTCCATCCCCTACGACTCCTACCGTCTGGGTTTTAAATTTAGTTTACATCAGTATGAAGAGAATCACAGCTGATTCTCAGTGGTTTGCTCAGTTATTACATAAACCGAACTGATTCTAGTTTGTGCCTCATACACTACGGATTATAATATTTTCCAGGAGGCGTTTTCAGGATTGTAAAAGCATAATTTAGAAAGCAGTTGATTATCAAAACCATTCCAAATGTTTAATACCTCAATATTGTTTGTTCCTGTTTTGAAGATGCAAAACTAAGTTCCTGACCCTCAGTTACAGTCTTTGGTCACATTTCAGCAATTACTTTCCCTAAATTGACTCTTTTGTTAAAAGCTAAAAATTAAGAGCATCCGGTCCATTTTCTTTTTATCCCACCCCAAGCCTTGCCCCTGGAATCTCTTCTCTGAACGTTTTCATTATTGGAATGTTTTCCTAAGGATATGACTAGATTTGGATGTGTTTGGCGCTAAAAGATAGAAGCTGGTCACTCATAAAAATAACTTTGGGTTTTTGTTTTATATTTGTGAAAAGAAGACAGGCTCCCCTCTGTTACCTTCTGCATCCTCAGAAGTACTGAAGTGCTCTCTCTCTCTCTCTCTCTCTCTCTCTCTCATTGGATATTTTCTTTATTTAACATTCAAATGCTATTCCCTTTCCCAGTTTTCACTCAGGAAACCCCCTAGCCCATCCCCTGTCCCCCTACTTCTGTGAGGGTGCCCCCCCCCACCTACCCACTCCCTCCCGCCTCCCCGCCCTGAGATTCCGCTACACTGGGACATCGAGCCTTCACAGGACCAAGGGCCTCTCCTCCCCTTGATGCCAGATAAGGCCATCCTCTGCTACGTCTGAGACTGGAGCCGTGGGTCACTCTCTATGGTACAGAAAAGATGGACCTAAGGGCGCGCGCAGTCCCGAAGGTTCGCAGGAAAGGCCTAGCCAATCAGAGTGCAGACTGAAGGCTGGCCCCGCCCCTCCTCGTTTAGCTCTCCTGGAGTAGGGGTGTGCGGCTCGTCGTCCCGCCCCTGCTTCTGAGTGACAGCAGCGTGGACAGCTGCCCACCCGGCCGGACCCGCAGTTGGGCCGCCCTCGCTGGGCAATGCTGAGGTGTGTTTCCGGCGAGGGCTTGGGGGTTCGGGGTCACAGTTCTCTGGATGCGGGCCCAGGGCTGGAATCGCGCTTTTCCCAGCGTCTCCCTGCCCCGTGGAGACTGTAGATCTGGCCCGGGGAACAGCCCCAGGCGCTGGGCCTGAGCATCCGGAGGCTCCTCCAGGGGACCTGGGCTCCGAGCCCAGCAGGGCGACCTCCTTTTCGACGGTTCTGGCTTCTCCGGCCCCGGAAAGAATGGCCAGACCGGGGTGGGTGTGGCCGCCTGGTTTGTCGAGCAACGCGGGGTGCGCCCTGCCAGCGTGTCCTAGTGCTTCAGGTCCTGAAACTCTCAGTCCCACCCACTTCCCCAGGTTTATCCTGGCCTGGGGATTAGCTTCCTGTGCTGTCCACTAACTTGAGAGGCCTCCTTGTAGTTACAGGTGACTAGTGTCTGTTAATCCTGCTCAGGCCGCCTCCTCCCCATGTGTTTTAACTCTGATTTATTCTTTCCTGCTTCCCTTTTATGGAAACGGTCTTTGTAAGCCAAAATATTTGTAGACTAGAGTTACATTTTTTAGTGGTAGTGGTGAAGTGGGGTTACTTTTTCTGATGTTTAACCAATCCCTGAAACGAAACTATGTTGCTGTGTATGTGGATGGCTAGGAAAAGAGGCTCTTGGATAAATTGTCTTCCACTTGACCTTATCCTCTGTAAGTTGCATCTCAATACAGGAAGCACTTTCATATACGGTCTTCGTTGCAGTCCACTGTGAAGCATGTCAAACCTCTAAGCACCTACTATTGAATCCATATTTAATATCAACTACAAGGTAACACAGGCAACTACTGCAAATATCTTCTTCCCTTGTGCATTTTGGCCCCACATGTTCAGAAGAACAAACATTCTATAGGAAAACGCCAGGTTGCCAGTGCAAATCCTCGGGAAGAGAGCTTCCCTTTTTCTGCTGTTAACAATGGCCATCAGTAAGGAAGCCCCTTAGTTTTCCTTATGTGAGAACCCTCAACCATCTCATCTGTAAAGTTCTCGATCTAGTAGCTACCTTGCAGGATTGATTTAAAAGCACAATTAAAATAGCGATCTTCAGTAATTCAAAATGTTGTTGATTATAATGTCCATTTGTTTATCTTAGTGTCTTTTTAAATGTTCTTGATGTTTCTTATTTCTTTGGTTCGTTGAGAAGAGAGGATTAAGCCCATCCATCTCTCCTATGTTGATTCAGCGTTTTTACTGTGTAGGTAGCATATGAAGGGCCTTGCATGGTTTATCTGTCCTTAGTAGTATTAGCTCCCCACCACCCAAGAACACATAGAGAAGCGGGTGTGGTTTTGTTGGGGCTCTTGGAGACATTAGGATATGTTCCTCTTAAATCTAATCATTTCGATGTTACCATTTGGAGATGCCAAAGAAAGTTTTGAGTGATCCTGTAGATTGGGCAGCATTCGAATAGTAAGTAGAAGCTATATTGAGACCACAATTTTCCTTTAATTAAGACACGATAATTACTTTTCCCCATGTCTCACTAAGGAAAACTTGGAGCAGAGTTTTTTGTTTTTCTTTTGTTTTTTGGGGTTTTTTTTTTTGTTTTGTTTTGTTTGTTTGCTTGTTTAACTCTTTCTTTCAAATAGCCTTTTACCCATTTAACTATCCAAATAAGGTCATTCCAATCTATCTCATTTTTATTACTGAACAACAGAAACATCCAATGTTGAAAACTTGTTACTTTGTTTCCATGTAAGCCATCGATCCTGTCTATGAAAGCATATTCAGGTGAGGAAGATGCTAAGTTCATGCAACTGTGAAATCATTATCCGATTCTTTCTTACAGCTCATGTGAGAGATCTTTTATGTTTTAATATGCATAGGCTAAAAAAATATCCTGGTTGCTTTCAGTTTCTGATAGCTGTAACCATTTGGCTTTTCCACACATGCTCCTGGGTCATTATTCCATGTTCCTGAATAATGACCCGAGGCTTATTATTTAATAATAAATGCCTAGGCCTTAAGGCTTTAAGAGTTGTTTTCCAACTAGCTCTTAACTCAATTATCCTATTGATAACTATTCTATGTCTGCCACATGGCTGGTAACCTCTCTTCAGTTTTGTCTGACTCTCTCAGAGATGGTCAGGTGGCAAATCCCCTGTGTGATTCCCTGAGCGGAAATCCTATCCGGAAGTCCCACCTTCTAATCTTCCCTCAGCTCATTGGCCATTGGATTTTTATTGACAGGCGATTGTTCCACACACTACACAAGAGATTCTCTCTACATGTAGTTCTTTCCCCAGTTTTATTTTTAAATAGATTTTTAGTAGAGTTAAATATTTACTTTGCTCAAATAACCCACACAAGTTGGTACCAGTTGTAGATATGCAACCTCTGAATAGGCAAAGCCTTAGAATAGAAAGGATCTATTTCTTTTGTAATAAGCATTGAGTGTATGAAAGGGCCTGGTATTTCTTAAAACTCTTCGATGAATTTTGCCCTTCTTATACCGGCCTCTTCATTTCTATTAGAGAAACTGAGTAAAGATAGACTAGACTTAACATCTCAATGACGCACACATTTTAACATTCAAGGATAGATTTTTTGTTTCTTGAGTTTGAAAACAGTGATGAAACAGTTTTTCTGTTAACACACTGACTAGAGGTTAGTACTTTTGATCAGATACCAAAATGACTGTTGATTTCTCCTATCCTTTTTGACCCTCTATTTCCTTTCCCAGAAACTAGACCTTAATCACCTTGTAGAAAAATCCTCAGATTGCAGAATAGATGCACTTACTCAGACATACCATTTTGCATCATTCATGTCATGCATCATTGGAGTAACTGATTAGATACTCCTCCATGTTAGTTAGTTTCCTTGTTGCTGACAAAATACCCAATTATAGCAACTTAAGGATGGAAAGGTTTATTCTGGATTCCTGTACTAGCTGTAGTCCAAGATGATAGGAAAGGCATGGAGACAGGAGCATGGGTCTGTTGGGAATATTGCACCAACAGTCAGGAAGAAGTAATAAGTGCTTGGGCTCAGCTGAGTTTCTCCTTTTCATGCAACCCAAGACCCAGTCCAGGGAACAGCATTTCCACTTCAGCATAATGATGATAATCTCTCAGAGTCATGTACCAGGTCTCTTAGGTGATGGTAGGTCCAGTCAAGTTGATAATTGATATAACTATCATATCCTCTTACGTAGAAGCTTCAAGTAAATGAGATTGTAGGCCAAGACTGTTAATCTAGCACTCTGGTTTCTTATAATGAGTTTCTTGGTCTTTTTGAAGACTGCAATGGCATCTTTTTTTTTTTTTTTTTGCATCATTACAATGACTTTCAAGCAGCTACTTTTGACTTACAAGGCCATAGATTTGGCTAAGAGGGAGGTCTGTCAGCTGGAGGAAGAATAGTCTTTTCTTACTGAAATGCTGAGTGCCCCCATTGGAAAGCATACCTCTGGGTGTTCTTCCCTGTCGAAGCATGAAGTGAGGCCACATTCGCCACCCAACTTTGTGCATCTATCCGTGTTATATATCCATGTTTGAATAGCAATATCTGTGCCTCTATGAAGGTCTTGAACATACCTTTTAGAATAGAGTATGCATGTACTCTCTCAGAATAACTAAAATGATACTAGTAGAAAATAGCACCACGTATTTATTCATATCTGATTTCCTCAAGAAATTTGTTAACTAAGAATTATTTCATCCTAGAACTAATTCTTTTACAAACCTCTTAAATATACTTGATCTTTTTTCTATGATAGAAGCACTAGGTGTTTTTGAAAGAGTAGAGTCATTTGTGCATGTATTTTAGTGAAATGGTCATTTTTACCTCATAAATTTCAAGAAGAATAACAAAGTAAACATTCTTCTCAGCTGTTGTGTTGAGTCACAGGTAAGAGAATATCATAAAATGAAGGTTCTTGTAACACCATGCCTTTTAAGTCATGCAAACTGCAGTAAGAATAAAGAAACCTTCTTCTTTAATAATTTCTATAGTTACAAAAGTAGCAGGCCAGTTACAATGTAAAACCTAAAAATTTTAACTATTACAAAAGTTAGATGACTCAATCCAGAGAGTACTTGGTTTCACATTAAATGCCTTTGTTGGACTTTGAATAATAATTTATATGGATGACCATGACAAGATCCTAATTCGAGATTATAGGCTATGTCCTAATTTAAGTGGGAAGTACACTTGATGGGAGGCTTTGACAATGGTAGCAGACTCATCATTTATTGGGTTTTAAAACATTTCTAGGCCTCCAGTTGGTTGTGTAGGAAGGACTGGAGGTTTGTGCCTTTCTGCTGTTGTTTTCACCACCATACTTGGGCATTGGGATGCATTGTTTACAGTGATAGCGTTCAGTCTCTGAGCAGCCCCAGAGCAGATTATCTACATTCTGAATCTCTCTTTTCTCTGCTTCTACATTTACCATTCTCTGTCCATCAAATGTGGGAAACGTGGGATTATGTAGAAATGTCCTATGCAGCTTTTTACGTGCTAAAATATTCTGGACAATATAGAGTTTGACAGTGAAACCAAGCAGAAGAAAATACCCCCATCAAATCAAGGAAATTAGCAAAGAAGCCAGAGGCATGCCTTAAGTCAAAGAAGACCAATGCAGGGAACCTTTGGAAGCCAATGCATTCATAATGCATGGCCCCTGTGTTTAGAACTCCATCCAAAAATGACAGACAGTGAAAAAGTGATAATAGATAGTACCAAAGATAAAAGATGTCATGAAAAGTAAAATATATGAAAAACATTAAGTATTTTTATGAACTGTAGTTTTAACATCTCATACTCCTATTTGGAGTTTGACATGTACCGTACTGGAAATGACAGTTTTTTCAGGGCTGTATTCTTTGTATAACTTACAGTGGACAGTCTTGGTTGCTATTCCTTTCCCAGGTTATACGGCCATCTACATTCCTATGTTTATGGCCCTATTCTTTCATCAACTAATCATTTTCACCAATCCTTTTTGCATGTGTCTGACAGGTCTTTTGTAATGCATTTCCTAATGACAGCAAGGACCCTTCAGTAACTTATCCTAGGTTCTGGGAATCAGAATTTGTATATCTTTGGGCCAGGCAGTGTAATCTCATCTCTGATATCAGTAAGCCAGAAGTTTCCCATGTTTTATTCTTATTCAAATACATATTATACTATTGAATTAATGTGTTCTGTTTATATGTGCTCTCAATATTAAACTAGATTTAATAAAAGTATTTGGAGACACTGTTCCATCAGCCTAAGTAGCATACACATACACATTTATGTTCATGGCTCATGTCTTATAATTAAAATATCTTACCGGGTTGATTGTTTTCCTCCGGAAGCAAACGAAGAGCTAGACTTGTATCCATACAGTAGCAGATTTCTGTTGCTCAAACCCTAGAAATACAAAACACATGGAAATATACTTGAAGTTCCCAAACCATTGCTCTGCTGGTTTTATGGAATTAGGCAATTCACAAAATAGATGGGAAACCATGAACTTTCCCTTCCTGAAAATACCTTCTTTTATTTGCATGTGAAATATGATTATAATTTAAAACTTGTCTTTTGAGTGGTCATATCTTACATAAAAAGATCCTTTTTGCATTTCCGGGCCTTTTTAATTTTTAATTTTTTAAGTTGTAAAATGTTGACATCTCTTGGCCTGAATGATAAATGTTAATGTATAGACAGGACTAATATTGCATTTCTCTTCAAGGGATCCAGTTTTGCTCTAAATGTCTATCAATGTTTTACTTGCCTCAGAATCTTCTTGATCTTCAATGAACTGCTGCCAACACTAAAAGTCTATTTTCTTTGCATTTCATAATTGTGATTATATTTTTATCATCTATAGGGATGGGTCAACATTTCCATAAAGATTTTAGACTTTGCTTTTCAAAGGCAAAAATAAGTTTCTACCTGATATTATAAATATTCAACCATCGTATATTAAAACCAAGTGACTATAAAGGTAAGCAGGCAATATTTAATAAGTGGAAAGCATATTACCAAAGGTTTGCCTTGGTGGAGCAGGTAAATTATATAGATAAAGGGTAAAAATAAATGAAGTCTTAAGAATTCCTTGAAGCCAAGGTTGGTTAGTCTAGGAGGAAGCTTGCATTTCGGTAAAGGGAATAGAGCTATGAAACAGCTGAAGTTTGTAGCATGTAGAAAGGTGTTCAGCAGGCAGGACAGACTACTTGTAACGTGTAATATGTAACCTGTACTTGTAACTTGTAATATATGACTGAAAGCGGGACCATAGAGTCCGCGTGGCCAAGTGAAGAAGACTGGTATATGCTGTGCAAAAAATGTCTGCATCATTTGCGGAGGACGTACTGTAGGTTTTAAAATAGTACAATAAATGATCGGATTAGCCCTTTAGAATATTAGTTCTCACACATTTCATAGTATTCCTCCAAATTTTTTCATTCACTTATCACATAAATGAAAATAACTGTGAGAAATTCTGACCTCTGGTTGTTTTTATTACTCTCCTTTAAAGTATTGTATATAAACAGTTTCTTAGCCACTCTAGGAACACATAGAGTATATTACATTATGTCACACGTCAATGTATATGCTAAATAAATCAAAAATCACTCAACATTTAGAAGATGAAATTACTTATAAGGTACAAAACATAATGTTTTCTGGTCTTCATAGGAATATCACTTTAGACAAAACGTGGTCCATAGCCATGTATGTTTGGCTTCTGTGATACCTTTAAATATGTCCTACAGAAAATTCATGAAAGCTTAAGTTGGTGATTTAGTTAGGGACCACTGGGATCTATTTATATTTGATAGTTTAGATGTAGATAGTGCAATCTCTAAACTAACCCCGATCATTATGGTAAAATTAACATTTCAGGACTCACAGAGAACTTGACTATCTGTGCTTCCATTTCAATACAGGTTCAGTTGCTGATGAAATAATTTTCTGGATAATAACATATTATTTATATAGACTCTGGTATTCATATCTCATCTCATAAAGAGTCCTTTCCTCCTTTTCAAATGTCAGTCCACAGCCCAGAACACGTAGTAGTTCCCTGTGAAGAGTGAACTCTCCAGATAGGTTTTAATGCAGATTTCAGCCCTTTTCCCTCCCAAGGTGGCATGCTCAAATAGGTCACTTACCAAATCCCAAGGGAACCATTTCGTCAGTTACAGCTAATTGTGTTTGCTCCAGAGGGATGCGAAGACAAGTCCCCACCACACAGCTGCTTACATAATATCAGTGCTTGCCGTGCTAACTGCCATTTAATAAATGCCAACTGCTCCATATTCCCATTAATTTCATCACCATTTATAAGGGGCCAGGGCCCACGATTTACATTTTGAAAATTCAGTAGTTCGGTTAAATGCCCATTTCTAAAGCTTTTTACAAGCTGTGATTGAGGTGTCAGCCAGGGCTGACCTGTTCGTGGAGTGCCTGCACTTTCAGTGGGTGTGGCCTTTCTCCCCTGTGCATCTTCCCTTTACTTCAAGAATCTCAAATACACAACTCCGAGGGATGGACATGTTACCTTTACGTAATCTCAATGCTCCCATAGAACATGTGGCCCCAAGATTTTAGCTAAGGACCTCAGAGTAGATTATTATTATGATACTTTTATTTCAAACTGCATATTGAGAGACATAGTTCACAAGCATAAGATTTGATATGAGCAGGACAAATACAGAGGTGGATGCTCTCAGCCAACCATTGAACTGAGAATGGGGTCCCCATTGGAGTAGTTAGAGAAAGGTTTGAAGGAGCTGAAGGGACATGCAACCCCATAAGAACAACAATACCAACCAACCAGAGCTTCCAGGGACTAAACCACCATCCAAAGAGTACACATGGACAGACCCATGGCTCCAGCTGCATATGTAGCAGAGGATGGCCTTGTTGGGGACCAATGGGAGGAGAAGTTCTTGCTCCTGCCAAGGCTGGATCCTCCAACCCCCCAGTGCAGGGGAATGTCAGGGCAGGAAGGGGTGGATGGATGGGTGGGGGAACACTCTTATAGAAGAAGGGGGAGGGGATGGGATATCTATATCTATATCTATCTATCTGTCTGTCTGTCTCTCTGTGTGCGTGTATAAAATAGTATGGTCAAACAGGTTTAGTGTTTACAAACTTGTGCAACCATCAACACTATCTAATTTTGAAATACTTTTATATTTCAGCAAGAACTCTTTTCTCTGTTAAAAAACACAAATTATCTCTTTTACCTCGACAGCATAATGGCTTTACTCTCACTATTGACTTTTCCCCATTCTGAATTTTTTTCTGTAAAGAGAACACTGTCCTGATACATTCAGTGAGCAATTCCACCTGCTCTTTTTCACTTAGCTTTATTTCTAGGATCGTCCATGTAGCAATGAGCATCAGTAATTGATTAGTTTTTCTGACCAATAGCCAGTTAAGTGACTTTGATTTTTCAGTCAGTTCTTTGTGGGTTGGTTCCTCTTTGAGGCTTTTAGAATAATTCTGAAGACACACATGCTCATTTTGTATGGAAAGCCTTTTATTTCTCATGAGCATGCACTTAAGAGCAGAAGTGTTGGTTACATATGGTTCTGTGTGTAGGTTTTTGGGGAGCAATTGCTGACTCTCTGGAGTGTGAGTTTACTCTTTAACATTGCTAACCAATGCATAACGGTTCAAATCTCTCCCCGGGCATCTTCCTCCACTGTCACTGTTTTCCTTTCGGTTAGTTGACCATGTAGAGGTGAAAGTGCTGTGCTGTTATTCTGAATTTCTACATCAAATAAAATATGTGATTGTTGGAAATTTGAAAAGCCTTTGGAAAGATGTCATTTCAAATTCTTTGATTATTGGAAAATTTTATTAATGATTTTTTAAAGTTGTTGAATAGTAAAAGTCTTTCATATAATCTCACTACAAAACTTTTATCCATTAACTGATTTGTAAATTTTTCTCCGGTTGTTTGGAATATCTTTGTACTGTTTTTGTTCTTTGGAGCATATAATACCCTAGCTTTAGTCTCTGAGAAACTGTTATGTAGCTCAAAGTCCTGACATTTAAGTCACACAATTTTGAAGAGTATTATAATACTAGCCCTTGCATTTAGGACTGGGATCATTTTGTTGTTATCGTTAGGTGGTGGTATGAGATAAGCATTAAGCTTTATTCAGTAGTAGCATTATTTATTTAAAAGCCATTTTGTCCTTTTATGACTCTTGACTTTAATTTTTATCTGTATTTATAAATGGCCTCGAGGCTGGTTAGCAGGTTCAGCAGTGAAGAGTGCTTGCTGCTTTTGCAGAGTACTGAACACGAATTCCCAGCAGCCACAGGTTCCTTACTGCTTCACTAGTTTCAGGTGATCTGCAGCCCGCCTCGGGCTTCCACAGACACCCTCACTCACACATGTGTGCATGAGTATGTAAGTTTGTGTACGCCCTCCCCTTTTCCTTCCCCTCCCCCATGTTAGTGCATACACATACATTTTTTTAAAAGTCTTTCCTAAAACTGTAAGATATTTTTATTTATCCTATTGGAATTAAAAAATATTCTCAAATATATGGATTTTAATGTTCAGTTGGTATTATTAGAAAGCAGTTTGGAGTCATATAAATTTGATTATTATATATATCAGATTAATTTCAGTGTAAACTAGAAAAAAGTTCAGAATTTGGTGCATAATATGTATGTAATATATATTACTCTTATGTTCAGTGAACACATGTGTTTACATATACACAGTTATTTCCAGTATTATTATTAATAACTGTTTAGGAAGTAATATGTACTTTGAAGTTTATTATTAGGTACTATTGCTTTATGAGTTAATGATATACAAATTGAAATAGCAAAAAGTAATTTGAAGTTTGTCTTTTATACCTCGTACATGACTCTGCAACAGTGGTTTCCAACCCGTGGGTCACAACCCCTTTTGGTGCTTGTATATCAGATATTACACATATCAGATATTTATATTGCAATTCATAGAATTAGCAAAATTACAGTTAGGAAGTAGCAGCAAAATATTTTATGGTGGGAGAGACACCACATCCCGAAGGACTGTATTAAAAGGGTTGTTTTAAGAAGGTTGAGAACTATAGCTCCAGAGTAAACTAGAACATCTCCCACTACTTCTCAAATGACTTTCGCACCTATATTAAATAAATTTTTGTAATGCTTTCCTATAAGGGACCTTCTCCCAGCCATTATTATGGAATTGTGCCTTATAAAGATGCATTATATATGTAGCAGAGGATGGCCTTGTTGGGCACCAATGGGAAGAGAAGCCCTTGGTCCTGCCAAGGCTGGACCCCCCCCATTGTAGGGGAATATCAGGGTGGGGAGGCGGGAAGGGTGGGTGGTTGGGGAAGGGCAGCACCCTTATAGAAGAAAGGGAGGGAGATAGGGTAGGGGCTTATAGACTGGGAACAGGGACAGTATTTGAAATGTAAATTTAAAAATCCAATAAAAAAAGAAAAAAATAAAGATGCATCATCCTCCAAATATACTTTGGCAGTTAAATCTGTTTTGGGTTGAAAAGATTTTTTGTTAAATAAGTAAGCAAATAAATACTAAATTATTTGTTAAATAATATTATACTACTGTGTACTGACTTGTTTACCACATTTATCATGTTGTCTATTGATAGTACATTATTATAGTTTAGTCATTATAACATTTGGAACTCACTTATTGGTTTCAGTCAATGTTGCAATATGCTAATAGTTAGAAAACCAAGAATCATAGAACGAAACAAAAGGAACCATACAAAGCTTAAGATGCTCTTATCTTTTTAGTTGTTTCATTTTAATTTTTAGATTATTTTTTCTCCTGTGTGTATTCACATTTGTGGTTGTATGTAATGTATGGTCTGTATATCAGGAGAACCAGGGCTGATGTCAGGAGCCTTCCTCAGTTATATTTACATTCTATATTGAGATAGAGTCAGGTACTAGAGCCCAGAGTTTACAGATTTGGCTAGTTCAGCTAGCCATCTTGCTTCAGACATAGCCCATCTCTGCTTCCCGAGCACTGAGGGCTTTGGTGATCCCCGCTCCTTACCTTACTTTTCATGCATTCTGGAAGCCCGGACTCTAGTCTTTACATTTGCACCGCAACTCTTTACTCACTGATCTGTCTCTAGCCCCTTCAGTGTGTCTTGTTCTTAGTCAATGAGGTAACTGAAAATCATTGATTTTAATTTGTCCGTACATTCTCATTTTAAATTACAGTAAGAGAAATCAACCAAGAGTGTGATTTTTGGCAACTGGAGTTGGATTTGCCAGGAACGCAGCCGAGCTTCTGAGACTGTGCTTCCGGAAACATCTCTCTTTTTTTTGGCCACTTTCCAGAGTTTCAACTTGGCAGCCTCAAGGATACAGCGTAAGGTGTGTTTTCTTGATTGAATGCTTGGAAAAAGGTGTTTTGATTTGTGGTTTGTTTCCTCCTACTTTGTTTTTCCTGGTTTGAATTGTTTGCTTCTGGCAAAGAACTTGGGTTCTGAACATGGCTTTTTGTTACAGAGGGCACTATTATAATGAGAAAATGTTTTACATGGTTTTATTTTGTATAATTTAGACATATCAAAGTAAATCAAGCAAGATTCATAAACTATGAATTTTATCTGGCTTATTTGTTAAATAATACTGTACTATTGTGTACTGACTTGTTACCACATTTAACACGTAATCTCTTGATACTTAGTACATTATTATGGCTTAGTACATTATAATATTTGGTAATTACTTGTTGGTTGTAGTCAGTGTTGTAATGTGTTAATTAGTGAACATAGCATAGCTATTCAATGTTACATTTACTGTTCTTTAATTTACTGACACGCGGCTTCAAAAGAGTACTAGGGAGGAAATAAAGCATCAAGTCTCTCACTTGGCTGATGACCTCTTCCCTTTCTCAGTCCCAGCTCACAATCCCCCGAAGGCTCCCTAGTCATTCAAGGTGAAAGCCGAGGTGCTGAAATTAGCCAGCATTCCTCTCCGAAACCCGTCCCCTTATTTTGTTCCTAAATTTATCTCTGCTCTCGTTCCCATTTGTTTGTTCCAGGTTAGAATGCACGTCTTTGAGCATCCCAGACTTTTCCCATATCAGCAAGCTTGTGCTTGCTGTTCTGGTCTGTCTTATTCCTTTCGCCCTGTGTTAAAATGTCACCATCTATCTGTACGATACAGTCACTTTTCAGTTAGGAGGTCTGCCATGAACGCGGAGTATTGCTCTCTATCGTGCAGTATTCATCTATAGTTAATAAGTCATATATTTTATACTTACCTTGCTTATTGTGGTTATCCCTAGCAAGGTTACAATATTCAGTTGTAGGTTTATTCTGAAATGTGCCACGCAGGCTCATGTACTCGAACACTTGGTGCTGTTCGGGGAGGCTGGAGAACCTCTGCTGGTTGAGGTTTAGTGGAAGGAGTGACTCAGTGGGCCATAGGTCAGCCCTGCTTCCTGTCCTGTCTGTGATCCTGATCCATGGAGGTGTAAGCAAGCAGCTTCATGCTCCTGCTGTCAGACATGCGTCTCCCACCACACCTCAGGGCTGCAATGGACTGGAACTTCAATAGTGAACCAAGATAAATTCTTCTTATCTTAAGTTGTTTCTTTTGCAGTTATTTGGTCACTGGAAGAAGAGTTAATAATGAAGCATATGATGGCTATGTTGCTCCTCAGTGTCCACTAGCTAGAGAGCCCTTATCTCACTGTCTTAAAACCACAAATGTTTATTTCTTATACAGGTGCTATACCCCAAACTCATTACTAGAAAAGCTTAAGAGCCCAGACATCAAAGGCTTCACCTCAACCCACATGTATGATCACTGTGGCAGTGGGAGACAAGAGCAGCTTCGTGGGCTGTGCATTTCATTTAGAGTTCATTAGACAAAGCACATACCTTACTCTCAATCAGGAGTGATTATTACAACATTTCTTCTCACCAGGACAAGGGATGCAGAAGAGTTGAGTCATGTCAGAACTGCCAAAGCTGTCTTCCAGTGTGTGTGAGTGTGTAGGGGGCACATGTGCCAGAATACATGTGTGCATATAGACATACATACATATATAAACATATATATACATATACATGTACATATACATATACATATACATATACATATACATATACATATACATATACATATACATATACATTTGACCTGGGAAACAAGATTCTATGTTCAGACTAGAATGAAGGTGGATGGAGATTTTGAGAGGCAGGAGAATGGGTGTGACTGTGGAGTGACACGAAGACAGCCAATTAGAGGGACAGACGCAGCACAGCATTAGTGACTTAGTAAACTTGACTATAGAGTTTATTATAAAAACTGTCAAGAAGCTCAGTATCTTCACATTGTTATAAATTCAGAAAAATTTGAAAATATATCCCTTAAAATGATTCCATGTGGTTTCTATGAAAATGCCTCATGAGATGTGATCCCACTTATGGACAAAAGTATTGGATAGCATGATAATAAAACTTCTTAATAGAAGAAAACTTTCTGAAACTTAGGTAATTACCTAGCTCTATCTAGAAGCATTTTTTTTATGAGAATCTTTAATTATAGAACTTTTTGATCAGTCTTAGGATCACAGCAACATAGAGAAAGATATAGAGATCCCCACACACATGTAGCCTGCCTGTGATCCCCCATCATAGTGGTGCACGTGCTGGTCTAAGGAGGGCCAAATAGTTGTGATCACTCCGAGCTCACAACTCTGTGGGCTTCACTGCTGGCTTCATACTCTGTAGGTTTGAATCTATGCATACAGACTTGTGTCCACCGGAATGTATATTCACCATTCTGGGAGTTTCCTGAATCTTCATCTCCCCTGGGGCTTACAACTCCCTGACATGACATTGCTTTTTATTGTGTCCATAATTTTGCCTTTCCCCCTGCATCTCATATAGCTGGAATAATGTATCGAGAGGAACACTTTGAAATATGCACTGTCTGTTTGTGTTTCTACTTCTGAGTGCTATCCATTTTCTTCACTACCTCAATTATTGTCAGGCAGGTTTTTAATATTTGCAGTTTCTTACATGTTATACATTTCACTCCTCTCTGAAGTATAGCTGGAAGAGATTTTCATCATTCTTTAGGCAATCTGTTCACTCTGCTGATAGTTTCTTTGCTGTACAGCTTTTAAATTTCAGTATGCCTTAGGGTTGTTTTCAGTGTAATTGAAGTCTTTTTATAGGAAGTTTTCCTAACTTTATATCTTGGAGATTTTTTTCCCCAGCAGTTTCAGGGCTTAAGGTCCTATAGTGAAGTTTTTGCCTCACTGGGAGTTGATTTTCATGCTGGATTAAAGACAAGTATCTAATGTCTTTTACATTTGAGTATGCCGTTTCTTATTTTTATTTATAGACAAATCTGTCTTTTTGTCTTCATGTATATAATTTTACATATTTGACAAGAATTAAATGCTTAGCTATGAGGAAAATGAAAAGTAAAAGTGCCTTGAGAACCCATTTAACTCCTTTCACAATGGCTACCATCAGCAAAACACTACCACCTGCTAGTGAGAATGTGGGGTTAGAGGAGCCCTTATACACTCTTCATGTGATTATAAATTGGTATAGACTCTACACCCGTCAATGTGGAGCTTTCTCAAAATACTAAAAGTAGAAATATCATGTTACCCAGTTGTACCCCTCCTGTGTTCATTCTCACAGTATGCAGTCCTACCCTAGCAACCTTTGCACATCAGTGCTGACTTCCCATGTTTTCTTATTACTTAATAGAACTAATATAGATGTCTATGAGCAGGTGGTTGGATTAGGAATGTATGGTAGATCTACACAATGTAACTTTATTCATTTATAAAGAAAAAGTAAGTTCTGATATTTGTAGAAAACAGTATAGAACTGACAGTAGTTATCTTCTTGACTAAAACTAGTGAGATCCAGAGAAACAAACACAACATGTTTTCTCTCATATGTGGGAGGAACAGAGTAAGGGGAAGGGGCTGGTAGAGGAAGGACAATAAGAACAAAGTGTGCATGAAATGGCTGTGCTGAAACCTATTTACTCGGTGTGCTAATTTAAAAGAATAAAAGGAATAATAGCTTTTTAAAGACTAGTTTCATTCACCAAGTAGGTGAAGTTCAATTGTTTTGGGTTTGATTTTGCATTTCTTTTGTCATATCATACTCCTTTGTATGGGAGTATCATAACTGTAAAACCTATTAATGAATATATTGGTTCCTTCTAAGCATTAGCAATTATATATAAGTTTTTGTGTGAACAAAGATCTTCAGCTACTTTTGGTAATTACCAAATTGCTGGTTCAATGGAAAGCAAGCACATGATTAATTTTGTAAGAAAATGCCCAACAGTCTTCCAGAGTGACTCAGTTCTGTCTTCATAACACCGGCGAAGCTTCTGTTAAATTACCAAAATGTGGTAATCCCCAAAATGTGGCTCATCCCCAGAAGAAGCTGCTCTCCTCTTCACAGTCATCAGTTGCCTATAGTTCCTGTCCAGGAATGGGACCCCATGAGATTTCCCCCACCATGTCAGTGTGTCAATTGATAGTACCATTGTTCAGATCTTGTTTACGTAGTCATTCCTGTGAGAGACTGTTTTACTGCAGACTTCCTGCTGTCTGACCCTTACCGTCTTTAAGCCGCCCTTGAGTCTTAGATATCCCTTGAGTCGTAGATGCAAGAGTTGTGATATAGATTTATCCATTGGGCTAGGGTTCCCCATGATCTACAGATCTCTTCATGGGTTCTACTTGGAGTTGTCTGTATTAATCTCAATTTGTTGGGAAAAGTTTCTTTAGTGGGGTTGATAGACGTATCTGTAAATACAAGGATAAGACTTAAAATGTAGTTAGGAGTTATGTTGGCCAACCAAGTGGCAGTAATATAATACCATCTACAGTCAATGTCCTCACTTGCTTTGGAACATTTGCTATGTCTCTAATACCAGCCATAATTCCCCCACCTTGAGTGAGCCTTAAATCCAACTAGACAGAGATGGATTTTCACCAACATGTGAGTGCCACTTACCACATCTTTGTGGATATCTTCTCATGCTGGTCACTGTGGTTCATATTGTCACAACTTACTGGGGCTATTAACTGTTTCCCTCCCTCAGCAGATTGTATGGTATTTTCTGTACATGGGAAAGTAGACCACAAGAAGGAGGGGACTTTAAGGTTAAATTCAACTTGAATCTTCAGAGTTCTGTGGTTTCTTCAGAAAAAGAAGCTTCCCTTCAGCCTCTAAGAGGCAACATGGGGCAACAGCCATAGTCTAAATAGTTTTGGGAGGCACTTGAACTATTCTGACCAAACATTTGAAAGGATGGTTCTCTTGCCTGATACTGGAGTTTTTTTTAAAATCACTTTTTGTTGTAGGAAATATTGTTGGCATTAGCCCCAAACTTTCCATATATATGTATGTGTAAAGATATGTTATATATTATATGTATGTGTGTATGTATATGCATAAACTTGTATGTGTTGTACAACAGTTTAAGTAGATTCAAAATAATAAGATCCCTTAAGGTTTTATCAAGCAACCTTGGTATTATTTGTCCCTCATCTGCTCTCGCTCTCCTTCCTCAATGACTTCCTCCCATCTCCATTTGGATTCTATTCCCTGACTTGCTGTTTTCTGCTTCCTATCGTCCTCATCCTGCTATTTCCTCCTCAAACCATCCTCCATGGGCCCTTTATATTTCCCTGGGTTTTGTGGTTATCCTGTATCGCATACTCATCTGATCATTTAAGCTAGGAACTGAACTGCAGTTGAATTTGCTGAGTTTATCTGGATCTGGGTTATACTTATTTCAATAGTATCTTTTCTAGGCCTATCAAATTACCCGAAATTTTCATGTTTTATAGCCTAATAATATCCTTCTGATTATATGCACTACATTTTCGTTGTTTATTCATCTGTGAAAGGACGTTTAAGTAGTTTCATTTTCCCAATTATTGTGTTTAAACAGGGAGCACGGCTAAGCAAGTATCTGTTGGGGATACGTTGAGCCCTGGGAGCATGTAAGGAGTGTTGGGTCATACAGTAGGTTTATTTTTTTTGTTGTTGTTGTTGATTCTTGAGTATTCTCTATACATATTTCCAGTGTAGCTACACAAATGTGCACTTACACAGTAAATTAAGGTCTCCTTTCCCCATTACCTCATTGGACAGCATTTGTTTTCACTTATTTTATTGGTCTTAGTTATTCTGACGAGGGTAAGGTAGAATATCAAAGTTATTTTAATTTGTATTTCCCTAATTGCTAAGGATGATGAACACCTTTCTTACCTATTTTTATTTCTTCTATTGATAACGCTCTCTTTAGGTTCCTAGCCCATTTAAAAATAAGTTATTGATTTTTTTTGTTGTTCTTTGTATGTTCTTTGTGCATAAAAATATATTATGAATATAAAGACTGGACTGTAAAAAGAGATTAAAGACTAAAAAAGGAAAAAAGAAAAAAATCACACAACAAAAACGAAATACATTAATCCCCTGTCATATTCTGTCAAATATTCTCTCCCATTTGGTGGGTTTCTTTTTCACTTGATTATTTCCTTATTGTATGGAAGCTTTTTAGTTTAATAAAGTCCCATGTGTCAGTTGTTGGCTTTAATTCTTAGGCAAATGGAGTCCTGATCCAAAAGCCAATTTCTGTATCTACAGGTTGTAAGGGACTACACGCTTTCTTCTGTCAGGTTCAACATTTCAGGTTCTAAATTGCGGTATCTTATTCACGTGGCATTATCTCTTTACAGAGTGATGAATAGATACCGATCTCATTTCATTCTTGTGCATGTGAGCACCAGTTTTTGAAGATGTTCTCTTTTCTCCAGCGTATATCTTTTATCATTGTCAAATATGAGATGGTTATAGTTATGAGTACTCATGTTTGGGTCTTTTTTTTAAAGTTTACCTGCCTGTTTTTGTGCCTGTACCACAATATTATTTTCGTTACTATAGCTCTATAATACATCTTAAGGTCTGAAATGACATTTCCTCTAGTATTATACTTTTTGCTCAATGTTATTTTGACCAACTGGAGTCTTGAAAGTTCCACATCAAGTTTAGGATTTATTTCTACTAAGAACGTTGTGGTATTTTGATTGGGATTGCATTGAACCTATATATTATCTTTGGTACCTACTCATTTTCACAATATTAATCCTACCAATCTACAAATAGGCATGTTTTTCCATTTTTATTGTCTTTCTCAATGTCTTTGTTCAGCAATTTGAAATATTCATAGTGTATGACTTTACTCCCCAGGGTTATGTTTATTCTAAGATATTTTGTTGTCTCTGAGGCCATTGTGAAAGGGTGTGTCCATGACCTCTTTCTCCATGTGTTTGTTGGGGGCACAGTGAAAGGCTACTTGTGGTTATGTTGACTTTGTATCCTGTCATTTGTTGAAATTGTTAACCGCTTCCAGAAGATTTCTGGACAGAACAAATGGCTGTGGTGACATGGAGTTAGATATTTCCTTCTTCTTCTCTGAAGGGTACAGTGGCTGCCTCTTCCTCATTATCAGATAGGTGCTGGTTAACTAGTATCTTGTGTGAGCAGAACAGGTACTCTGGCATATTTCAAAACAGACTCTTTGCAATCGACCTCCAGGATGTGGCCATGTTTCTTTTATATTTGCTCTAAGTACCTGATCAATTTCCTTGAAACAACACTCACAAACGCTCACAAATATGCTTTAAAATGGAGAATACTGATTGTTCTGCTTCCCTTCAAGTAGTTTCAGTATTACCATAGTATTATTTCTGTTTGGTGAGTTGGTCTAGCATTCTGCTTTGAAACTTGTGTTTGTGAGACCATCATATATTAATCTTTTTAAAATACTTTTATGAGTTAATAACTGCAGTTTGTAGACTTAACTATTGAAAGAGTAGTGTTGTGATACAATAAAAAATTGAAATAATGAATCACAATGACATTGGCAAAAATGAAAATAAATACGGGAAAAGAGAAAAAGAAGGCCTTAAAAAGTACTGTGCTTTACCAAATGTGTCTCCTTTGTAGATTTTTTTGTTTGTAAGTTTGGAAGTAACTTCTGGTTTAAAGAAGGCTTCACCTTTCAGCTCGAGGATCCCGTCGGGGTGCGGCCCTGTACGTGTTAGCTCAGTTTCTGTGAGCACCATAGGCGTCATCCGCCCTGCTGTGTTTAGCGGCCTCCATGGTGGTCTCCACGACCTTCTGCATGGCTTCCTGGGCCTGGAGAAGAGGGACTTGATGGACATGGCCCCTTCAGGGCTGAGTCTTCCAAGGTCTCTCATTCTCTGCATATTGTCTGGCTGTGTCTCTCTGTATTATGTTCCAGCTGCTGTAGGAGGAGGCGTCTGTGATGATAGCTGAGTAGGACCCTGATCTAGGGGAATGGCAGAATGTCATTAGGAGGCATCTCCTGCTGTGTTGCTTTAGTAGAACAGTAGTGTTTGGTTTGGTTCCAGGTTCCTGTCCTATCTAGGTCTACTCTTAAGGATAGGCCGCATGCCCAGCACAAGATGGGCCACAGAACATGAGCTCAACGGCATCTTTGGAGGAACCTTGACTTAGAATGCCATATAAGGGCTTTACTTTTACGTTTTATAATTATTTGTAAGTTTATTTTTCCTTTCACATTTACACTTGTTTATATGTTATGGAATGTGGTTTTGTGTTTCTTTGCTTTCCTGAGGTAAATGGGTCTCTGCTTCTATATGTTTCTCGTGCGTTTCCTGGGGCTCATTTCCTTCTGTTTACTTAATCCTATTTTGATGTGTTTGCATTTGCCTTCTCTTATTATATTTTATTATTATCCGTTAGAAGCCTGTTTGTTTTCTAATAAAACAAAACAAACAAACAAACAAAGAGCGTGGGATAGGGTGTAGCATGGGGAGGAAGTAGGAGACATAGTGGGAGGGACAACAATCTCAAGACACATGATATGAAAAACTCTACACTTAATAAAAAAAAAAGAAAGAAGAAGAAAGGTACTGGGCTAAGAGAAGTAAAGGCAGGTTTTCCTCCTAAGACAGAGTCCATGTTAAAAGAAAGTTCCAGTTTCTCAGGACTTCATTTTTGTGTTCTGCTAGGTAACATGCAGGTTTTTGAAATAAACGCTAATAAATCTGAAAAAGTAGCAGTAACAGAAATGAAGCAAAATGAAAATAAATCTGATAAATTAAAACATGATCTAACCAGAGATTATAATAGTGACCAGTACATGAAAAACTTGAAAGGTAACTTTTCCCTTGGCTGATTTATTAATTTTTTCATGGAATATGAGTTATTTATTTTTCTGAAATCATTGGTTGTTTTTGTGATCTGAGCTACAAAAGGCAAGTGTAAAGACTATGCTTGGGATTAATCCACAGTCTTTTTACTACATTCATTTTTGTATGCTTTATTTGAAAGGAATGTCCTGGTTTATAATTTTCTTGGTTTTCCATGTTTGGAAAGAGGCAGATGGTATGAAAACTGGACTCCCTTATTTAAAGAGAATGTTGATATTTATAACCAAGCTTATCTCCAGCAAGATTTGTTTCTTTTTGCAGCTGTTCCAGGTTGGAAAAAATATTATATTAAAGTCCTGGCTTGCTGTTCTTTCCACATTTAGGGGGGAAATTTTCAAAATGTGAAAAAGTGCTGTTTAATTTTAAACATGAATGTGATGTAAACTGTGAGATTTCTGTCTAAATGTGAATTTTCTGTTTGTGTGCTGTGATATTACTCTTTTTGTTTCTCTGGTCTACTTCCTCGGTACATCACACTCAGGAAATGATTTACTCATCATTTTGTACAAATATCATCAAAGCATTCTAGGAAATGCTGGAGACTTTTTTCAGACTTAGATTATATCATTAACAAACCATCTTTTCCACTGGGAAATTAACTTGCTTTTCTTTACAGTTAAATATACTTTTAAGATATTTCAATATAAATATACTTTTATGTTTGCTTTTATTTTTAAATATAAATGCTACCATTTTATCTTTGGACAAACCTTAGACCATTGCTCATAATTTGGTTGAGAATTAACTGCATTTTATATGCTAAACAATACATGGAGTTGTCTGAATGGGGACAAGTCATTAAAGGCTGAATTTCCATGCATATTATCTGTGAATATAGGGATGTCTGTGTACATACCAATACATATATGCTATTCCATAAAGAATGGCTTTGTAATTAAGATGATGTGAACATACACATTGATTATTGATGAATATAGCAGCATGCTCCTCAAACACAAGGTCATTCCACTATTTATGTGGGAATTATTTTCCAGAATATGAAAGATTATACAAATTGTGATGACTAAAATACATTTTTCCCTTTTTAATTTTTGAAATCTGGGATTTTACTTAAAGGTTTCTGTACCTTCTCTGGCACCAGTCAGTTTCTCTATCCACTTGGAAATCATGCAAGTCAGGATGTTATTAAATCTATAGAACTGACGCTACCTCAGAGCCACAGTTTCATCATCTCCAGAGACATTTCCTACCGTTTGATGAACAAACCCCACAAACATCAGTCCTCAGCTCAGGAAGTGAAGGGTCGCTCCTGATCTCTGTAGTCAGAGCCTCGAGTGTCTTAGTTTACCAGCTCAGACAGTTCTAGGTCTTAGATTATGCTCTCATTGCTCTATGTAAGGGTCATGGCTTCAAGTAGAAAAGAGAAGAATACGAGTCCCAGTGAGTGTGTAGTTTGTCTGCCAGACACCGCTCTTACTCTCCTGTGCTCCTGGATTGAACACATATTATTCTTTACTTGGATAAGCATTCATTTTGTGAGATTATAAAAATTCAAATAAGTTTTCAAAATTGCAAAGACAGATAATAGCTAGTTAAGGCATCTAATATTCCATTATTGTTTACTGACCATATAGTAAAACTCATGAATCTTTAACAGGTACGTGGCTTTGTAAATACAATGTTCTGAATCTTTTATTTTTGGTTTTGCTGTTGTTGCTGCATGTGTTTTGACTAATATTTGTATGAGCCACGTGGCATAGAGTTGTTTATATTTATTTTGTATTTATTTATACAGGGGACCCAAAGTATAGTTCTCAATTTCCTTTTAAAAAGCATGGAATGGCAATCTTCCCATAATTAAAAAAACAAAGAAACAAAAAACTAAGCATATTTTTTAAGTTTTCTGTTTTCTTTTATTGAAAATAGATTACGTTTTCATACAATATATGTGGATTATAGTTCCCCCTCCCTCTACTCTTCCCAGTACTGCCTACTTCCCCTCCCTCCAGATCTACTCTCTTTATGTGTTAGAAAACAAAAGACTTACGAGAGATAACAACCAAACATGGCAAAATAAAATATGATAAAATGAAACAAAAGCTACCACAGCGAAGTTGCTCATGACAACCCAACGGGGCAAAGAGAGTCCCAAGAGCAGGCACAAGAGTCAGAGATCCACTTCTCCTCACAGCCCCATAAAAATACTAACCTAACACTACAGTATATCTGATCTGATGTAGACCCAGGCAGGCTCTGCACTTGCTGTTTTAATCTCTGTAATTCATATGAGCCCTGAATAGTTGATTTAGAGAATCTTGTTCTCTGGTGTTCTCTGTTATCTCTAGGTCTTAGATTCTTTCCACCTCTTCTGTGGAAGGATTTTCTGAGTTCTGAGGGGAAGGATTTGATGGAAACCTTCAATTTAGACTCTGTCCAGAAATGTCTGGCTGTGGAGTCTCTATATTTGTTCCCATTGGATACCAAAGGCAGCCTCTCTAATGATGACTGGATGAGGCACTAATTTAACGGTATAGCAGAATATCATTAGGAATCATTTTATTGACTTTTTTAAAAATGCTTATATCAGTCAGTTGGTTTTACCTTAGGTCTCTGATCTATCTAGTCTCTGGTTCTTGGTTACCCAAGCAGTGCCAGGTTTAGACTTCTTGAGGAGTGAGCCTTAAGTCAAATCTGACATTGATTGGCTACTCCCACAAGTTCTGCAGCACCATTGCCCTCATATATTTTGGGGGCAGGACAGATTTTAGGTCAAAGCTTTTGTGGCTGGCTTGGTGTCCATGTTCCTTTTTTGGTATCCTGCAGAATACTTCCCGTAACAATATACTAGAATGTAGGGGTAAGGGCTTCATGTAGGCACCACCTCAACTTCTTCATGTTCAATGAGCTATGTGGGTGTTGACCTTGAGAATGGGGGTCACCGCTATTAGCTTTTGGAGAGAAACCATTTATCTTAGCAGCTGCCTGGGTTGTTTGGGGATTTAAATGGGACCTTCTTGGCTAACAACTCAATTGAATGAAACACATTCCCACCACGGGAATCCTCACCAGGTCACAAGAGATAGCCTGTTGAAACTCCATATTCTCCATTACTAGGGATTCTTGTTAGCACCCCCTTCATATATTCCAGGAAGTTTCCACTGTACTAAGTTTCCACACTATCTCCCAAATGTCCCCCAATTCCAGCCATCTCTCCCCACACTCTACCCTACAACCTGACCTCCCTATCTCTTCCAGTTCCCACCCACTCAAGTCCACCTGTAAAATCTACGCTCTTTCCCCTTCTAAGGAACATCTGTGATTTCCCCTATACCCTCCTCTTTACATAACTTCTAAGGGTCTATGGATCACAACTTGGTAATCACTTACTTAATGACTAATGTCCACTCATAAGTGAATATATACCACATATGTCTTTCTGGGACTGGGTTACCTCACTCAGGATGAATTTTTCAAGTTCCATACATTTGCCTGTAGATTTTGTGATGTTATTTTTAAAGAGCTGAGTAACACTGCATTTTGCAAAGTGCATTCTTTTATTAAATGACAAGGCTAGGCAGATAATGTGTCTCATGATATCACTATAGAAGCAACAGCATATAAACTATTGAAATAAAAATACTTATGAACCATATTAATAGAATTGGATTCATGGGGAGAAAGCCTTTATTCCATGAGACCTATTAGTTTGTATTTCCTAATGACTAATCTTATAATGTAATTTTGTCTTTATTTTTTAAATTATTTATAAGCATTACTTTTATTTTAAAGGTGTGAACTACTTTTTCTTTTTATTGAATTCAGGAAACATTTTGAATTACTGTGCTTGCGGCTCCTCGTTTTTGAACATTAGTTATTGTTATTCTGTTAGTTTACTGAGGCAAATAGCAAACTACTGATAATCTCTTCTGCAAATATCCCACAGAGCCGGGCGCAGATGTCAGACATTTGCCTTTTTGGTAGATTGGATCATCACTGGCCTGGCTACCAATGGAGAATTTCTCATATTTACTTGGAATTTTAAATTTCTCTAACTGACTCTTAGACCAAGATTTAATATGTTCATGGGACTGGATCAGTCCCACCAGGATAATATCCGTCTTTTAAAATCATCCGATGTGGGAACTTCATTGTAGCTCGATATCCCTTGTGCTATTTACACATAGCATAGCCACAGAATCTCCTCGTAGCTACAGGATTTACCCACGAACAAAGTGAGGATGAGGAGGCAATTAAATGCCATATCCTGTGGACAACTCATAACAGTGAGGTTTTAAGAGACATGTTTAACTTAAATTTTTAATTTAAAAAATTTTTCTACATGAATATTGTATTTACATTACTTTCATTCCTGTCTCCCTCCCCTTGACTTCTCTTCTGTACCCCAACTCCCACTGAAATCCATGACTTAATTATTATTGTATATGATCTATATTGTAATCTATGTATAACATATAACATATATTTTATACTATATATATACAATGCATATTATATATGTCACATATATGCATCCATTGAGTCTATTTAGTGTTGTTTATATTTACATGTGTTTAGGGTTAACCATTTGCTATTGCATAATCTATCAGGGGACTCATCCCTGGATTCTCTCTCAGTGGTCATTCATTGCATATAGCTAGCTATTCACCTATGGGTGGGACCTTCCCCATCCCTATTGGCATGTCAACTGATGTCATTGTGCTGGTCTTGTTTAAGCAGCCTTTTGTTGAGATTTCAAGGGTGTAGCTTTCTTGTCATGTCTAAATGATTCAATCTTGCATCTGGCTTCTACAGTCTTTCTCTTTCGTATTGTGTGATGGTATTCTGTGAGGTAGGGGTGGGATTGCAAATACATCAGTGAGAGTTGGGCATTTTATTGTCAGTTGATCTCTGCACTTTTAACTAGTCGTAGATTTCTTTAATAGTCTCTATCTGCTGCCTAAACAAGAAACAACAGCAACAAAAACAAACAAACAAACCAATCTTTTTTGATGAGTCATGAAAGCTATACCTTTGTGTGGCTATAAGGGCACACATATAGAATGCAGTGAGTAATCAGGCTGGTTTAGGAAAGGGACAGTAGTTTTGTCTCTGGAATCCAGGATGTAATTGTAAATGTGGCTTTTATTTCCTCAAGTAAAGGGATGAGAGCCACACCCAACGTGTGCCAATACAGGGCTTGGGCTAAGACCAGAACATTTCTTTTTTCTGTTCTATCTATCAGGAGCTTAGGCCTGGAAGGTGCTGTCCTCCATACAGTCTAATCTTCCAGGATGACTAAATCAGTCTGGCTTCTCTCAGCATCTGACCGAATTGCTCTGCTGGTTTCATACTAACTGTGGCGGTATGGTCTAGTCTTCTAGCTTCTTCTCACTCTCTGGTTCATTGTGTTTTCCCCTGTGTTTACCTTCTTCTCTCTGCAACCTGTCTCTGTAAAACTGTCCCAGTAATTGCTATACATATACCAAACACCTTTTTCCTCTCTAGCTTCTCTTAAATAGCCTCTCTTTTCTGTGCTGTTCTCCTGTGAGTTGGGAATATCCATTCTCTGACTCATTCTGTCAAATCCTTCATCACTCTGTCTGCCATCCAACTAATCACTCTCAAACACAGCTGCTTCCTCTCTATGCTAATCTTACCTTCCATGCTAGGCATTAAAGTATATCAGTCAGATTATGCTGTAGTCCAGGGCGTGTCTGCATTCTGGATGGATTTTATAGACCTAGATCTTTGAATGTGATTCCTTGCCGGGATTAAAAATCCCTCTATAACAGGCCTTCTCCAGTCATGGATCATTGACCGAGTCTAAGTACCGGACATGAACTCCTGCCTATTGAGCTATCTTGAGGTTCAGTTTTATGGTTACTGGTTACTCTCAAGATAAACAAGGCACTGTTATTCAAGTAGGCTTGTCTTGCTGGGCTGGTCATTGCTGCGGTCCAGGCACTTTACAGCTAAGTCAAGTCTGTTGATTATTTTCTGCCCTTGGTACCTTGCTAAGCATCTTTCGATATTGTTAGACATAGTTCGCAGGAATGAGGCTTCCAGGTAAGATCCAGCATGATTCCTCCAAGTTCTGTGTCTAAAGTGTGGAATCTTTAAGCTGCTTTTAAGCACTAAAGTCTTTAAATCTGGAACATAACCAAGGACAACAGCAAAGGTCTACATGTTTTTGAGAGTCTCTACCTGATCATGCCAAGAACTTCTAATTCAACGAGTATTCCATTCATTTTGACGTTTATATCAGCTTTACTCACAATATTTTGTACTTTGCTTTGTTTGCCTTTGTTTTGGAATGCTAGGGACAGAACCCAGACCTTAGTGCTCAGCCTTTATACCCTTATATACTTACATGTAGAAAACAAAATAGGCAAGACTAACTGGTTTTGCAGCTAGGATCTACTATGCAATCAAGTGAAGATAATCACTATAAAAAAAAAATCCGGCAGCAGCTCTCTGCTCCCAGAACCCGTGGGAGAGATACCTTACTGCCTGGTCGGGTGGGCACTCCTGAGGCTGCAGAGCGGAAGAGACCACCAACACTGCCCACCCCTGCCCACATCCCTGACCCAAGAGGAAACTGTACAAGGCCTCTGGGTTCCTGTGGGGGAGGGCCCAGGAGCAGCAGGAGCCCTGCCTGAGACACCACCGGAACCTGAAGGAAACAGACCGGGTAAACAGTTCTCTGCACCCAAATCCCGTGGGAGGGAGAGCTAAACCTTCAGAGAGGCAGACACGCCTGCGAAACCAGAAGAGACTGCTCTCTGCACACATTACTGATTCCAGAGGAAAACACCGGAGGCCATCTGGAACCCTGGTGCACGGAGGCTCCCGGAAGAGGCGGCACAGATCTTCCTGGTTGCTGCCACCTCGGAGAGCCCGTGAGCAGAACCCCACAAGTGAACTTGAGCCTCGGGGCCACAGGTAAGACCAACTTTTCTGCTGCAAGTGACCTGCCTGGTGAACTCAAGGCACAGGTCCACAGGAACAGCTGAAGACCTGTAGAAAGGAAAAGCTACACGCCCGAAAGCAGAACACTCTGTCCCCATAACTGACTGAAAGAGAGGAAAACAGGTCTACAGCACTCCTGACACACATGCCTATAGGACAGTTTAGCCACTGTCAGAAATAGCAGAACAAAGTAACACTAGAGATAATTTGATGGCGAGAGGCAAGCGCAGGAACCCAAGCAACAGAAACCAAGACTACATGGCACCATCGAGCCCAATTCTCCCATCAAAACAAACATGGAATATCCAAACACACCAGAAAAGCAAGATCTAGATTCAAAATCATATTTGATCATGATGCTGGAGAACTTCAAGAAAGACATGATGAACTCCCTTAGAGAACAAGTAGAAGCCTACAGAGAGGAATCGAAAAAATGCATGAAAGAATTCCAGGAAAACATAAATAAACAAGTAGAAGCCCATAGAGAGGAGACACAAAAATCCCTGAAAGAATTAAAGGAAAACACAATCAAACAGTGGAAGGAATTAAAAATGGAAATAGAAGCAATCAAGAAAGAACACATGGAAACAACCCTGGATATAGAAAACCAAAAGAAGAGACAAGGAGCTGTAGATACAAGCTTTACCAACAGAATACAAGAGATGGAAGAGAGAATCTCAGGAGCAGAAGATTCCATAGAAATCATTGACTCAACTGTCAAAGATAATGTAAAGCGGAAAAAGCTACTGGTCCAAAACATACAGGAAATCCAGGACTCAATGAGAAGATCAAACCTAAGGATAATAGGTATAGAAGAGAGTGAAGACTCCCAGCTCAAAGGACCAGTACATATCTTCAACAAAATCATAGAAGAAAACTTCCCTAACCTAAAAAAAAAGAGATACCCATAGGCATACAAGAAGCCTACAGAACTCCAAATAGATTGGACCAGAAAAGAAACACCTCCCGTCACATAATAGTCAAAACACCAAACGCACAAAATAAAGAAAGAATATTAAAAGCAGTAAGGAAAAAAGGTCAAGTAACATATAAAAGGCAGACCTATCAGAATCACACCAGACTTTTCGGCCAGAAACTATGAAGGCCAGAAGATCCTGGACTGATGTCATACAGACCCTAAGAGAACACAAATGCCAGCCCAGGCTACTGTATCCTGCAAAACCTCAATTAATATAGATGGAGAAACCAAGATATTCCATGACAAAACCAAATTTACACAATATCTTTCTACAAATCCAGCACTACAAAGGATAATAAATGGTAAAGCCCAACATAAGGAGGCAAGCTATACCCAAGAAGAGGTAAGAAACTAATCGTTTTGGCAACAAAACAAAGAGAAGAAAAGCACACAAACATAACACATCCACGTATGAATATAACAGGAAGCAATAATCACTATTCCTTAATATCTCTCAACATCAATGGCCTCAACTCCCCAATAAAAAGACATAGATTAACAAACTGGATACGCAACGAGGACCCTGCATTCTGCTGCCTACAGGAAACACACCTCAGAGACAAAGACAGACACTACCTCAGAGTGAAAGGCTGGAAAACAACTTTCCAGGCAAATGGTCGGAAGAAGCAAGCTGGAGTAGCCATTCTAATATCAAATAAAGTCAATTTTCAACTAAAAGTCATCAAAAAAGATAAGGAAGGACACTTTATATTTATCAAAGGAAAAATCCACCAAGATGAACTCTCAATCCTAAATATCTATGCCCCAAATACAAGGGCACCTACATACGTAAAAGAAACCTTACTAAAGCTCAAAACACACATTGCACCTCACACAATAATAGTAGGAGACTTCAACACCCCACTCTCATCAATGGACAGATCATGGAAACAGAAATTAAACAGAGACGTAGACAGACTAAGAGAAGTCATGAGCCAAATGGACTTAACGGATATTTATAGAACGTTCTACCCTAATGCAAAAGGATATACCTTCTTCTCAGCTCCTCATGGTACTTTCTCCAAAATTGACCATATAATTGGTCAGAAAACGGGCCTCAACAGGTACAGAAAGATAGAAATAATCCCATGCGTGCTATCGGACCAGCACGGCCTAAAGCTGGTCTTCAATAACAGTAAGGGAAGAATGCCCACATATACGTGGAAATTGAACAATGCTCTACTCAATGATAACCTGGTCAAGGAAGAAATAAAGAAAGAAATTAAAAACTTTTTAGAATTTAATGAAAATGAAGGTACAACATACCCAAACTTATGGGACACGATGAAAGCTGTGCTAAGAGGAAAACTCATAGCGCTGAGTGCCTGCAGAAAGAAACAGGAAAGAGCATATGTCAGCAGCTTGACAGCACACCTAAAAGCTCTAGAACAAAAAGAAGCAAATACACCCAGGAGGAGTAGAAGGCAGGAAATAATCAAACTCAGAGCCGAAATCAACCAAGTAGAAACAAAAAGGACCATAGAAAGAATCAACAGAACCAAAAGTTGGTTCTTTGAGAAAATCAACAAGATAGATAAACCCTTAGCCAGACTAACGAGAGGACACAGAGAGTGTGTCCAAATTAACAAAATCAGAAATGAAAAGGGAGACATAACTACAGATTCAGAGGAAATTCAAAATATCATCAGATCTTACTATAAAAGCCTATACTCAACAAAACTTGAAAATCTGCAGGAAATGGACAATTTCCTAGACAGATACCAGGTACCGAAGTTAAATCAGGAACAGATAAACCAGTTAAACAACCCCATAACTCCTAAGGAAATAGAAGCAGTCATTAAAGGTCTCCCATGCAAAAAGAGCCCAGGTCCAGACGGGTTTAGTGCAGAATTCTATCAGACCTTCATAGAAGACCTCATACCAATATTATCCAAACTATTCCACAAAATTGAAACAGATGGTGCACTACCGAACTCCTTCTATGAAGCCACAATTTTCTTATACCTAAAACCACACAAAGACCCAACAAAGAAAGAGAACTTCAGACCAATTTCCCTTATGAACATCGATTAAAAATACTCAACAAAATTCTGGCAAACCGAATCCAAGAGCACATCAAAACAATCATCCACCATGATCAAGTAGGTTTATCCCAGGCATGCAGGGATGGTTTAATATACGGAAAACCATCAACGGATCCATTATATAAACAAACTGAAAGAACAAAACCACATGATCATTTCATTAGATGCTGAGAAAGCATTTGACAAAATTCAACACCCTTCATGATAAAAAGTCCTGGAAAGAATAGGAATCCAAGGCCCATACCTAAACATAGTAAAAGCCATATACAGCAAACCAGTGGCTAACATTAAACTAAATGGAGAGAAACTTGAAGCAATCCCACTAAAATCAGGGACTAGACAAGGCTGCCCACTCTCTCCCTACTTATTCAATATAGTTCTTGAAGTTCTAGCCAGAGCAATCAGACAACAAAAGGAGGTCAAGGGATACAGATCGGAAAAGAAGAAGTCAAAATATCACTATTTGCAGATGATATGATAGTATATTTAATGATCCCAAAAGTTCCACCAGAGAACTACTAAAGCTGATAAACAACTTCAGCAAAGTGGCTGGGTATAAAATTAACTCAAATAAATCAGTAGCCTTCCTCTACACAAAAGAGAAACAAGCCGAGAAAGAAATTAGGGAAACGACACCTTCATAATAGACCCAAATAATATAAAGTACCTCGGTGTGACTTTAACCAAGCAAGTAAAAGATTTGTACAACAAGAACTTCAAGACTCTGAAGAAAGAAATTGAAGAAGACCTCAGAAGATGGAAAGATCTCCCATGCTCATGGATTGGCAGGATTAATATAGTAAAATGGCCATTCTGCCAAAAGCGATCTACAGATTCAATGCAATCCCCATCAAAATACCAATCCAATTCTTCAAAGAGTTAGACAGAACAATTTGCAAATTCATCTGAATAAAAAAACCCAGGATAGCTAAAACTATGCTCAACAATAAAAGGACTTCTGGGGAATCGCTATCCCTGAACTCAAGCAGTATTACAGAGCAATTGTGATAAAACTGCATGGTATTGGTACAGAGACAGACAGATAGACCAATGGAATAGAATTGAAGACCCAGAAATGAACCCACACACCTATGGTCACTTGATTTTTTGACAAAGGAGCCAAATCCATCCAATGGAAAAAAAGATAGCATTTTCAGCAAATGGTGCTGGTTCAACTGGAGGTCAACATGTAGAAGAATGCAGATCGATCCATGCTTATCACCCTGTACAAAGCTTAAGTCCAAGTGGATCAAGGACCTCCACATCAAACCAGACACACTCAAACTAATAGAAGAAAAACTAGGGAAGCATCTGGAACACATGGGCACTGGAAAAAATTTCCTGAACAAAACACCAATGGCTTATGCTCTAAGATCAAGAATCGACAAATGGGATCTCATAAAACTACAAAGCTTCTGTAAGGCAAAGGACACTGTGGTCAGGACAAACGGGCAACCAACAGATTGGGAAAAGATCTTTACCAATCCTACAACAGATAGAGGCCTTATATCCAAAATATACAAAGAACTCAAAAGTTAGACCAAGAGGGAGACAAATAACCCTATTAAAAAATGGGGTTCAGAGCTAAACAAAGAATTCACAGCTGAGGAATGCCGAATGGCTGAGAAACACCTAAAGAAATGTTCAACATCTTTAGTCATCAGGGAAATGCAAATCAAAACAACCCTGAGATTTCACCTCACACCAGTGAGAATGGCTAAGATCAAAAACTCAGGTGACAGCAAATGCTGAAGAGGATGCGGAGAAAGAGGAACACCTCCATTGTTGGTGGGGTTGCAGACTGGTACAACCATTCTGGAAATCAGTCTGGAGGTTTCTCAGAAAATTGGACATTGAACTGCCTGAGGATCCAGCTATACCTCTCTTGGGCATATACCCAAAAGATGCCCCAACATATAAAAAAAAGACACGTGCTCCACTATGTTCATCGCAGCCTTATTTATAATAGCCAGAAGCTGGAAAGAACCCAGATGCCCTTCAACAGAGGAATGGATACAGAAAATGTGGTACATCTACACAATGGAATATTACTCAGCTATCAAAAACAACGACTTTTTATGAAATTGAGGCAAATGGTTGAACTGGAAAATATCATTCTGAGTGAGCTAACCCAATCACAGAAAGACATACATGGTATGCACTCACTGATAAGTGGCTATTAGCCCAAATGCTTGAATTACCCTAGATGCCTAGAACAAATGAAACTCAAGACGGATGATCAAAATGTGAAGGCTTTACCCTTCTTAAAAGGGGAACAAGAATACCCTTGGCAGGGAAGAGAGAGGCAAAGATTAAAACAGAGACTGAAGGAACACCCATTCAGAGCCTGCCCCACATGTGGCCATACATATAGAGCCACCCAATTAGACAAGATGGATGAAGCAAAGAAGTGCAGACCGACAGGAGCCGGATGTAGATCGAACCTGAGAGACACAGCCAGAATACAGCAAATACAGAGGCTAATGCCAGCAGCAAACCACTGAACTGAGAACGGGACCCCCGTTGAAGGAATCAGAGAATGAACTGGAAGAGCTTGAAGGGGCTTGAGACTCCATATGTACAACAATGCCAAGCAACCAGAGCTTCCAGGGACTAAGCCACTACCTAAAGACTATACATGGACTGACCCTGGACTCTGACCTCATAGGTAGCAATGAATATCCTAGTAAGAGCACCAGTGGAAGGAGAAGCCCTGGGTCCCTAAGACTGAACCCCCAGTGAACTAGACTGTCGGGGGAGGGCGGCAATGGGGGGGGGGGAGGGAACACCCACAAGGAAGGGGGGAGGAAGGGATGTTTGCCAAATGTACATAAGAAATACTCAATTTAATAAAAAAAAATACAAAAAAAAAATCCATTCGTATGAACTAAGTGGTTTTGAAGCACACAGACAGAAACAACCCCAAACTTATTTCTTGGGGCTAACACAATTTTGAAATAAAATCAAGATGAGCACATTATAAGAATAAATGCATTCTAGTTTCCCATGTTTTCAAACAATTCTCTTTTTGTCTATTCTAATCATCTCTGAGATCTTGTTTCCTAACTTTTTAAACTGCTTTTTAACCTACTGTTTTATTACCTGTAATTTGAGAGACATGCTTCTGGCATTTTTTTTTTAACTTTTTAAAATTTTTCTCTTGTGTTTTTTTTTTTTAAATTCTTTAATCCCCCCCCTTTTTTTTTACTTTCCAGATTTCATCCTCCTGATCTGCCCTCCTACCATTCCCCATCTAATACCCCGTCCCCCACCCCTGCCTCCATGGGGATGTCTCCACCTCCCACCCCTTACCCACCAGGTCTCCCCACTTCCTGGGGCCTCAGATCTCTTGAGGGTTAAGTGCATCTTCTTTCACTGAGGCCAGAGCCAGCAGTCTCCTGCTGCATATGTTGGAGGTCTCATATTAGCTGGCGTATGTTGCCTGTTGGTGGCTCAGTGTCTGAGAGATCACTGGGGTCCAGGTCAGTTGAGACTGCTGGTCTTCCCATGGGGCAGCCCTCCTCCTCAGTTTTCTCCAGCCTTTCTTCAATCCACCCACAGGGGGCCCTGGCTTCAGTCAGCTGCTTGGGTGCTAGTATCAGGATCTGACTCAGCCACTTGGTGGGCCCCTAAGAGGGCAGGCAGCTCCTGTCTGCAAGCACACCCCGGCATCAGTATCAGTGTTAGGGCCCCTGGCCTCCGCTTGAGCTGGATCCCAATTTGAACCTGTCCCTGGACCTCCTTTCTCTCATGCTCTTCTTCATTTTTGTCCCTGCAGTTCCTTCAGACATTCAGACAGAAACAATTCTTGGTCAGAACTTTTGACTGTGGGATGGCAACCCCATCCCTCCACTTAATGTCCTGTCCCTCCACTGGAAATGGACTCTACAAGATCCCCCTCCTCAGTGTAGAGCACTTCATCCAAGGTCTCTCCCTTTGAGTCCTGAGAGTGTCTCATTTCCCAGGTTTCTGGTAGGGCTGGCATGGATTTTATAGTTCACTTTTTAACTCTGGTTCGTCAAAATTTTTTTTTCTAAAAAATTTAACCTCATTCCTTTTAGAATGATTAACCCCTGAGTATATATCATATAAAATCCTGTTTGTTTTAGCCATAATTTTTAGACATTTCACAGGTTAGCATCTATTGTTCTCAAAATGGCTTAAATTTGAATTCATTTTCATTTGGATAATATATTTAAAATTTGTATTTACCATAATTTCATTTCTGATAACTGTCTTATGTCTGCTTTTAAAACTGAATTCTTCAGAAGTGTCCAGGATTGCTGTCAATCAATTCTTTGACATCTCCTTAAGCGAAAGGGTACTCCTGTACCTTTGATGAAATAGAAAGGTTGGATTAAGAGGTGGAGGCTGGAAACCGATGGCAAAGTAGAATTTCCAATGTCTTGATCATATGTTTTACCTGATCAGTCCTTTGTCTCTATGATATACTTTAATTATGACTTTTAGTATTCCATTTTTTTATTTTCTAGTGTAGTTGTATTATTGATATCACAGTGCTTGTCTTTGTTAATTTTTTCCATATTATTTTCCCAGTTTTATGAACTCAGTGTTCATTACTGCATTTTTCTAGTGTAATTTAGTACCTTTTAAGTGTAATTTGCCTCATGGTTTGTAAATATAAAATTTAATATTGCAATCTGTTTTAAAACTACCACTTTGAGAAATTCTTACATTAGTGAATTGGTAATGACCATATCGCATGGGACATTCATATAATGAATACTCTTAATGTAACTTCTGTCCAATTGAAGGCATACTAGTTGTTTTATACTTTTGACATCTACTTACTAATATAGCTCTTCTTAAATAAGTAATGCAGAATTACAAAGTTATGAGAAACTAAGTAACCACAAAGGACATTCTATGGCTCACTTAAGCTACTTGGTTCCCCCCTCAACACTTACATTATGTTCACTTCATGTCTTTCGCTTGTTTTAGAAAATGTATATTAAAATATTATGTATTAGTATTATTAGATTTTTCCTAATATGCAAAAATATGTTTTTAGGTATTAAAATAATCATTCTCAGCCTAGTCATGGGTTCATACACGCTATGTTTAAAAATTGTATAAAAGGGGTTAGGAATATTTTATGAAGAAAGTTTGTCAGGTCATATATTCTTTTATTGAGCAGAAAAGACTACTCTACAGTCTTCTACCCTCTAGTCAGGGTGTTCGTACATTATTCCATCTTTGTCAAGGAAGAAACAATGAATGTCTTTTGGAAGCTATCCATAAACAAAATACATTCCTGTTTGAGTTTATTATTCCCAAAGTAGTTACATATGCAGAGATAGGGAAAAGACACATCTGTATTTTCTGTACATTCAGTGTAACCCTGGCTATCTATCTTCTTCTAGAATAGTTTTCTGACATTCAGATGCCTGATAATTTGAAGTAGATGACACATATTGAAGTGACTAGCAATGAATACAGTTACTGCTATCATAATAATAAATCCGAGAAGCTCAATGTATGAGACAACAACTTTTTCTAGTCAAAAATATGAAAATCATATTTTAAAGACCTTAAATTATGATATAATATATTCATAATTCACAATAAACATCTCAAATTTTAGCAGTTTGCTATATGTAGTTACTTTTGAATTTATACTTATATATACATGCTGTATAATTATTAAAGTCATAGTTTTTATTGAAAATAGAGTTTTTAATATTATATAGTCTAATTATAGTTCCCTCCTCTCCTCTCTGACCCTTATCATCAAATCAAGTCCACATCCTTCTTGGTCTTTGTCATTACAAAACAAATGGTCCTATATTTAAAAATGTAAAACAATAAGACGCTCCTGTCTAAAGGAAATACAGGGACAAAGAGTGGAGCACAGACTGAAGGAAAGGGCATTCAAAGACTGCCCCACCTGGGGATCCATGCCATATGCAACCAGCAAACCCAGACACTATTGCTGATGCCGAGAAGTGCTTGCTGACAGGAGCCTGATATTCCTGACTCCTGAGAGACTGCCAGAGCCTGAAAAATACACCTGAGGATGCTTGTAGCTAACCATTGAACTGATCACAGGGACCTCAATGGAGGTTAGGGGAAGGACTGAAAGAGCTAAAGGGATTTGCAACTCCATAGGAAGAACAGCAATATCAACCAACCAGACCCCCCATAGCTCCCAGAGACTAAACCACCAACCAAAGAGTACACATGCCGGGGGGGAGGGACCCATGGCTTCAGATGCATTTGTAGCAGAGGATTGCCTTATCTGGGATCAATGGGAGGGGAGGACCTTGGTTCTGTGAAGGCTTGGTGCCCAAGCATAGGGGAATGCTAGGCTGATGAGGTTGGAATGGGTTGGTAGGTACGGGAGCACTGTCATAGAAGCAGGGGGAGGGGAGTGGCATAGGGGGGTTGCAGAGGGGAAATGTGGAGGGGGGATAATATTTGAAATATAAATAAAATAATCAATAAAAAGAGAAAAACAAACATCAGTAGTAAAAAACCAACAAACAGAAAAACAAACAAAAACAAAGTGCTAAAGAAAAATACAAGTAACACATATAGATGCAGAGACAAACACATTGACTTCCCTAAAGACACAAACTATAAGTAGAATAACTTTAGGGTAAGAAATAGAAAAAAGCAACAAGAACAGACAAAGCATTATGTGACAAATCATTTCAGCAGCAGCAGCAGCAGCAGCAGCAGCAGCAGCAGCAGCAGCAGCAGCAGCAGCAGCAGCAGCAGGATCCTTCTGCTATTAGCATTGAGTTTGCTTTGCATCCACCATCTACTGCTGGGCATGGGTCCTGGCCTTAAGGGTTGCTTGTACACCAAGTGAGATGCTGTTAGAGAAAACTAGTTTTTCATTTGCCAGTGGTAGTCACTTGGAGATAGTCTGTGGGCAAGGGATGGGGGTTTGTTTGCACTTCAACTCTTTGCACTGAAAGCCCATCAGACCTAGACCTACACAAGCCTCGTGCATAATGCCCCAGTCTCTGTGAGTTCATATGTACGTAGGTCCTTCTGGGTTTAGAAGCCTTATTTCCTAGGCATTCTCCATCCCTACTGGCTCTTAAAACTGCTCTGCCTCTTCTACAGGGTTCCCTGAGCCTTGAGGGGTGCGATGTGATGGAGACATCTCATCTGGGACTGATGATTCCAGTCTTTCTCACATTGTCCAGATATGGGTGTCTGAATTTATTCCCGTCTACTGTAGGGGGAGGCTTTCTGATGACACCTGAGCAACTCACTGATCTATGAGTTTAACACGGTGTCACCAGGAGCCATTTTGTTGCCATGTACCTTTAGTAGAACAGTATTTGGTTTTCTTCTAAGTCTGTTGCCTATCTAGTGTTGAGTCCGTGGCCACCTGAGCAATGTTGGGAATTGGTTCAATCTCAGGACGATGGAATTTTAATCAAATAAGATGTGGGTGGGTTACTCCCACAAGCTTTGTGCTTCTGTTACTCTAGCCCATCTGGAGATAATTGATCCTTATAGAGCGATGGTTTTATAGGTTGGCTGGTGTTTACCTTTCTTCTTTGGTAGCATGCAGAGTACCTTCCAGTACCATGAATCCCTTAGTAGTGGCATAGCTAGAACACTTAAAAGAGGATCTAGTTGTTCTAAGTGGTTCTCAGGGGATGGGCCTCATGGGTTAGAGCCTTCTGGTTCTGGTCAAATGTTTTTCCTGACTGTGCCATGTGTCCCGGCTCCTCTTTTTCCCATTCCCAAGCTTTAGTCATGATGCTCTATATTCTTTTAATCCATGGGGCAAAGTAAACCCTTATCTCTTAAGTGTTGGTTTTGAAGCACTTTATCCAATGAGGGAAGTAACTACCCTCTGAACTGTCCATTTAAGCCTGGCACCTGATGCCTCCACCGGATATAAACATGTGACTTACGTTGACTTAACGAAAATCTCGATAAAAGGAAACTAGACCCCTGAAAATTCTAGGACAACAAATAAGGAAGTACTTTTCAAAGGATGATAATTTGTCAGTTGGACACAAGCACCTTGAAGGAAGAATCTGACATTGGGCAATAGGACCATCAAGATAATAAAAATGAATTCTTACTGGGTGGATAAAATAGTCTTCTGTGACTGTATACTGATAAACGTGTGCAAATGAAAAAGAACAGTGTGTTCATTTTCAACTGATAGATGTAGGCGGAGGAAATTAAAACAGCATCAGTTGGCAGCTGTTAAATTTTAATTCAGTACAAGTAGAGTCTGGACCAATAGCTTCAAATCTTATGAGAAGCAAGGTAAAATTTATATAGTTTCAAAGCTTACTGTAAATTATTATGAATTAAAAAGATGAAAATTCTTAGCTCACAGTGTAGAATGCAAGGATATCCTAAGATGTCCTGAGATGGTTGTTTTTTGGTTTTGGGTTTTTTGTTTGTTTGTTTGTTTGTTTGTTTTGTTTTTGTCTTGTCTTGATGGAGCCTCAAGTCAATTGCTTAGAAGGCAAATTGTGTGGTAGATCTTTCTATAGGTTTCTGTTAACAGGATTATTTTTATAGAACTAAGAGATAAGAACAAACTTATGACAGTCTTTATGTCTTTTATAGTAATCAAATGCTTGTTTTTTCCTGTCTTTTTAAATCAGTAAATGAGCACCTTACTGCTTAAACTTTGTATAAAAAGATTTGCAAGATAAAATTATAGATAATTTTAAAAGTTAGACAAGGACCATAATAGGAAATATGGTCTATCCAAGCTTTTCTAGAGACTGGTAAGATACATGTTAAGACTGAGAAAGTCTTCAAGTAGAGTTTCAAACTCTGCCAGTACTCTAAAACTAGAAGTTGTTCATGTTTGCTTAAATGTATATGCATGAATAATAGGGAAACATAAAGATTTAACATTGCTTTAGTTAATTAGTAAAAGTTGGATAAAAGTCATGATTCTAATAGATTTAGAGTCTATCAGAACATTTCATTTACATGTGAAACTTATTTAGAAATTTATTGTTAAGTGCATTTTCTTAGTCATTGCCTTACAGAAGTACATTAAGAACTTCTTTAAAGAATTTACTTTTGTTTTTAATTGTCAGGGGAGAGGGGCGTCTTTGTGGACCTGTGAGTACAGTGTCTATCTAGAAGAGGGAGTCAGATTCCTTTGGAATAATGTGTATAGGCTGTTGTGAACTGCCTGAGTGCGTACCAGGAACTGAACTCTGATTCTTAGCAAGCACGGTATATATTCTAAAGTGCTGAGTCATCTTTCCTTCTCTCATTGAAAAAATTCTCCAATATTATCTTAGACCTAAAATGTGGAGTTCACATAGAATAGTGATAAATGGCTGCATCTGTTCTTTTGGGGCATTGCTTTTTTCTATTCATATGTAGCACCCCGGGAAAAGCAGCTCAAGTGAACCATTCCACTTTGGCTGTTAGTCATAGACTGTGGTTCATCACAGTGGGCAAGTAAAGGAACAGGTGCCTCAAACAACTGGCCACATCATCCCCACAATCAGGAATGAACACTTACTGTACTCTGCTCACTCCGTCTGCCCAATACCATCAAGATGGTCACTGCAGAAAATGGTCTTACCCACAGAGGGCGGGTCCTCTGTATCAACGCTTGTGATCAAGACACACCCCCATACAAACGCCCAGAGACCGTCTCTCAAATGATTCTATCCTTTGTCAAATTACAACTATCACTGATCATCACCTCTGCTTACTCAGAGATTGGGAAAAAGAGAAAATATCATCTGAGGTGGCCATGTCTATGGCTTACTGCTTTCCTCTCTCCTTTGGAATCAGCATTTGGTACCAGCTGAGTCAAGTGAGAATGCCGTTATTACATAATAAATCAGACAAGCTTCAGTTTCATAGACATCTTTTAAAGAAACTTAAAAGGAAGATGCATGTGGGGAACTCAGGGTTTGGAGTTGCAGATATAACTCTGGTTTCAATGACTCTTTATGTTGTTAGAGAAAACAGTTTGGATGATGCCATTTATTAGTGAGGGTGGATATTACCCTGCCTTGCTTAATATTAGTATCTACTTTAGTTACTGTTCTATTGGTGTGAATAGACATTATGATCAGGGGAACTTATGGAAGAAAGCATTGAATTTGGGGCTCCCGGTTCTAAAGGATTAGAGTCACTGACCATTGTGGTGGGTAGCACATCAACATAGCTCTGCTGTAATAATTGAGAGCATTCTTTCTGATCTCCAAGTATGAGGCAGAGAGCTAAGTGGGAAGGGAGTGGCCTTTTAAACCTCAAAGCAGATACCCAGTAACACACCTCCCCCTAAAAGGCCACACTTCCTAATCCTTCCCAAACGGTTCCACCAACTGGAAACTAAATATTCAAATAAATGGACCTACGGGGACCTCAGTCAAACCACAACGATATCCTTGAGTCTTGCAATATATAATCTTTCCTCTCATTCTCTTTGATTATTAAATATTTATATATAGTAGTCCAAATTATTTACCCATTGATTTTATATACCTTCTTCCTTCAGCACTACAGTAAAACCAAGATATACATTTTAATGTTTCATTTTATATTATTAGAATCTTTAGCACTAAAAAAATATTTGAATTATTTTATTCAAATGTCTGTTTTGATTGCATGTATGCCTGTGGATGCTTAATGCTGACACTGGAGAAGGCCAGGAAAGGGTTTGAAACCCAGGAGCTAGAGTAACAGGTGATTGTGAGCTTCTGTGTGGTGCTAGGATTTTAGTCCTAGTCATTGGAAGAGCAGACAGTGTTCCTAACCACTGAACCATTTCTGTAGTCCCCTTTAGAAACCTGTTTAAAAGAACAATTTATATGAAGTGTAACTTTGTTTAAAAGACAGCGTAATTTGTCAGATTAAAATTTTCTTCACTCTTTTAAATGCCAGAATTCTTTTTATTAGGTAAATATATACCTTTGAAAGCATATTGTATGCATGTTTGAGGAAGGTGTATGAGCACAGGTGTCTCTACATGCTCCTTGTTCCCGGCCGCACATCCAATAGTGAAGGAGACCCTCAAGTGTCTTTTTCTACCATTCTTCACCTTATTTTTGAGGCAGGGTTGGTTCTGAATCTGTAGCTTGCAATTTCAGTTAGGATGGCTGGCTAGCAATCTCCTGGGATTGGCCTGATTCCACCTCCCATGCTTTGGGTTGTAGGCTTGTGTGGCCATGCCTGGCTTCTAAGGTTGTGTTGGAAATTACCATTTAGACTGCCTGCTTTATAAGCATTGTTACTTACTGAATACTCCCCCAACCCAATTAGTGACTTTCATGTAATAACCGCAAATTAATATGAATAGCAGACAATTTGTATTTAAGTATTGTATCTCCTTTGGAAATGTAGCATAGGAAGCTAAAGCCCGGTTGTCACTTTCTCTAGTGAAACATTTGAATTATAATGGTTACTTTCATGTTTTGGAAAATTGGTCACTCATTAGAGATGGTCACTCATTAGAGACCATCTCTCTTAGATGGCACTTCAGATTTGTAGTGCCGACTCCCAGTTTGTCTGGGCAAAGTTTAGAATTATAAAAATTATTCCATGGGTCCCAGCTAATGTCATACCAACCTCCCTGAATGAAGAATGTTATTAACATCACACACAAGGCAGCTTTCTGTCTATTCTGGGCAGTATAAATTTAATGTGTTGTTTTCAAGTATGTTGTATGTCCAGATGCCACAACAGTCTGTGCTTTAAAAAGCACCAAGAGAGAAGTAAGCAAAATGTTTGTGGATATCTTTTGGTGGGTGCTGAAGGATTTCTGATACAATTATGTCTGAAACAATAAATTCTGTTAGACTTGAGGAAAAGTCAGGTCCATTGCTTTCCTGAGCAGTTATATATGTTTTATCAGGTGGCTTTGTCACACCCTCACTGTGACCACCTATCCCTTTTGTTCTTCTCCTGTATTACTTATTTCTGCTCGTGCTGTTTCCATCTGTCTAGCACAATATTTTGCAAGATGTGGCCTACAACTACTTACGTTTGAAAACCCTGGCAAGTAGTAGGTGTTTGTTGAATTTACTTAGCCCTTTCTCCAGCCTTACTGAGTATTCTTTATGGAGTGAGTGAGGCCTTAGAATCTGTATTTTAGAGATCTATGCTTGAAGTTGTGACTCATTGTTAATATCAGCTTTTCTGCCTCATGGACCCATCTAGGTAGATCCTCAGTTCTAAACAGTCAGCTTACAAGCATCACTTTATGCGTATGTGTGAATGTCCTGTTCGCTTGGTGGACTACCTTTGAAATTTCCTTACTTGTGAGTTATATCTTAGGTTTATTATCTTCAAATTACCCTGTACATGGAATGGTAGTAAAAATATATTGAAGTTGGTTTCGTCACTGCACAAAACCCTTTGTAAGCTCCTGTTGTGTTCAGAAAGCCCATCAAAATTAAAAGCCTCAACAATCTAGTCACGCTACTCAAGCAGGCTGTCATCTACCAAGAAATCTGAAAGAAGTCACCGTCTGACATAAAGCATGTTCATGCAACAGCTTTGCAATGCATCACTGTAGAAGAATTCCCCGAGAGCTTGATAAAGAAGAGTCGGTGGTCAGTAGGGTTACTTGGGAAGTCTAAAAGCAGAATAGCACTGACTCTCTGTGAATCTTAGCTGCTGGGATTCTGAGCTGGCGGGGCTGGAAAGGGCCTGGGAACTTGTTGCTCAGTAGATAATAAGCAACTAATGGACAGATGTGTTGACAGTTGCCAACCTAGAGCCGCTAGTCCTGCTTGGTGAGCAGTGTCCCTGCCCCTTGAAACTGAAGACTTTTCTCTGTGGGGTGACTTCTATCTAACTAACCTTTCCCAGAGGGATTGTGCTTCCCCATCCCACCTACCCCCAGATCACTCAGGTATTCTGTGTAGGCTTAAGAGAAAGCCAGTTCCGGACAGGACACGTTTCTTTTTTTTCTTACTCATTTTCTGGAAAGAGCCATTCAATCCGAAGTCCTCCTTTGAACACTCATGTCCCACATACACCTTTGATATTTCATTGGCTCCCTGTGTACTTTCTATTCTTGAAATCCACCAATCCTTAAGCAGTCATTTTTTTTTTTTCATTTAACTGGGTACTCAGAAGAGACATCATTTTCACAAAGTCTTTTTGTTCGTTTGTTTGCTTAGGTTTTGTTTTTTGACATTATTATAGGAACCTAGCTGGATCTCAAGGCTGACCTTGGATTCCTGCTATTCCTGCCTCTCCCTCTGATGTTCTAGAATTAAGGGGCCATTGTGCCACAAAGCTCACCTCTGAGTCAGTATGTGGGTAATCGTCATATTTCCATATTTCTGCTTTGTCACTTAATATTAAATATTGAGTAAAACAAGCCAGAAAAGTCAACCAAAGACCCCCATCTCATTCCTTTGTCACGTGTGACTGCAAGGCCTTCAAACATTCTTTTTATTATCTATGGACATCCCCATCCTTCCTTAGTCTAACTTCAGAGTGTCTGTGTGCAAGCCTGCATGTGGCTCTCCATGTCCATGCTTACACGTGGTTCTCAGTGTCCGACCTTGCATGTGACTTTCTGTATCCATGCTCGTATGTGGCTCTCCATGTCCAAGCCTGCACGTGGCTCTCCGTGTCTAACCTTAAACACTGCTCTCCAAGTCTGAGCTTGCATGTGACTTTCTGTATCCATGCTTGTAGGTGGCTATATCCAGGTCCCTTCACTATCTACATTTACAGTGGAAACTTTATCTTTTCTCTTAACTCCTTTTTTTATTTGCCACATTGGGGTCTTCCACTTTGACAGCCGTCAACCAAAGTAGGCTCCATCTCAGTAGTCACTCGCTCCACAGTTTTATGAGTCTCAGTTCTTCCTTAACAAGGACGTTTCATTCAAATATTTGTGTACTGTTAACTCGAGAAATTGGGTATTTCATCTTACCAGAGCTTTAGAGTCTAAAGATTGGTCTATTAATAATTCTGATTAACTCTGTGATCTGACAACCATACTTCCTCTGGAGCTTTAGGCCCCAGAGTGGGATACTTGTCCTTATACTGTCTTAGACCTTTGCTTTCCTTGCTCTCTTTCTGTTTTTTTTTTTTTTTTTTTTTTTTTTTTCATTTTTTTTTTCGGAGCTAGGACCCAACCCAGGGCCTTGCGCTTGCTAGGCAAGCGCTCTACCACTGAGCTAAATCCCCAACCCCGCTCTCTTTCTGTTTTGCCCATCCTGGAAAATACACATCCTACTCGACCATACGATCTTTCTCAGTGTCAACATTAAGCCGTTGAGAGAGCCAAAAGTAATGTATCATCTGTCAGAATGTGTCCCTGTGAGTAACGCTCACCAAATCCATGTCTTTATAGGTACTTATCTACGAGTCTGTCTTCTCAAAATTCTACAGTTCATCAAAGTATCAATTCCAGTCTCCAACTGTCCAATTTCTGACTTCTGTCTTTGCACCTTCCTCTCACAGGTCGCTTATAACACTGCCTCATATTTCAAGGTGGAAATTGTGCTACCAAACCCTCCATGCTATTTCCTACCAAAGCTCACTTCTTGCATGTTTTTGTCATTTCTCCAAGTGTGGAGTATTATCTCTGGAAACCTGGATTATAGATGGTGCCACTTAGGCAATGTCTAACTTTTTCAGTGCAGATGACCCTGATATGAATTGTTTAAAAATGAGTTATACAGCTGATTACATATTGAGAATATATTTTAAAAAATTACAGAGGTTGAGTAAATTTATTAAATGGTGGCGAATAAGCTTGTGACCATGGTAGAACCCAACGTTAATGTGAACCAGGCTTGGTCTTGCATTTCTGCAATCCCAGCATGTGTAGAAAGAAATAGAAGGATTGAAATTTCAAGACCAGCTTTGGCTTTGTGAATCACTATTTTTCAGTTGTTTTGTTTGTTTAAACAAAATAGGGTTTGATAGCACAGTGGAACCCATATAGAAAAGAAATGACCTTGTCCTCATTCAGAAGACTGCATAGTCAAAGTTTTGAATATTCTGGAAACAGTGAATGTGTCAACAATCAGGAAGAAATATCAGCTATGACCACCATTGTATTCTGCATAATGCTCTATTTTGTGACTTTTTATGTATATCAAGTATCTTTTCTACTTAAATATTACTTGATATCTAATGAAGAATTTTCATAGTTTAGTTGCTTTTTATTAGGAATAATGCTAATGTATTAATTTTTTCTGTGGGCAAGAGTTAAATCTTTTAATAACCCATGTTTTGATATGGATTTGAATATAACAATCTAAATTTAATTCTTTTCTTGGAAGTAGAAACATGTACAACGACTTTGGTTTTCCCGCTTTTACACTTTGTCATTTTGGGCTTTATAAAAATGTTCGAACACTAAATTTTATTCAGACCTTCCCTAAATGGTACCATTAATGATCCAGATGTCATAAAAAAAATATCGTCTTAGTTAAGGTTTCGTTGCTGTGAAGAGACAACATGACAAAGGTTCACTCTTATAAAGGAAAACATTTAATACATTTAATTGGGACTGGCTTTTAGTTTCAGGGGTTCAGTCCATTATCATCATGACGGGAAGCATGACAGCATGTAAGTAGACATGGTTCTGGAGGACTCAAGAGTTCTACATCTAGATCCAAAGGCAGCCAGAAGAAGACTGTCTTCTGCAGGCAGCCAGGAGGAGGGTCTCATTTCACACTGGGCAGAGTTTGATTATATGAGTTCTAAAAGTCTGCCTTCACTGAGACATAGATCCTTTAAGAAGGTCACACTTCCTCTAATAAGGCCATACCTCTAATAGTGCAACTTCCAATGGGCCAAGCATATTCACACACACACACACACACACACACACACACACACACACACACACACACACCATATATATATATATATATATTTAACATATATACATATTATACATTAATATATACATATTATATATTACATATATTAGAAAAAGAAATGTGGTTTCAATGTGATCGAGAATATGAATTGTTTTGTTTTTAGAGATTTCTTTTCTGTGACTGGAGGTGAAAGGCAGGTCTATGCATGTGAATGCGTGTGCCCATTGAGGTCAGAGGCACCAGGTATCCCTGTAGCTGGAGGTGCAGTCAGCTGTGAACTGTACAGCATGGATCCTGGAAAGAAACTGGGGTCCTATATCACAGAGTATGATCACTTAATCACTGAGCCTTATCTCTAGCCCAACTAAATGACCCAAAATATGTTTAAACCTACATATGAAACAAATTTGCGTTTAATTCAAGTTAAGAAACTATATATAAATGGTAAAGACATCTTCAGTCTTAAAACTTCCAGAGTATAAAGTTTTAATTAACAAATTTAACTATGAATTATTTTAATATGTGGTCTATGTTTTGAATAACATTGGTATTCATTCTTCCTTAAATATGTCATCAAGTTTCAAGAAGGATAAAAAGTTCTCTGATGATTTAATCTGAGAATTATTCTACAGCAAAATTCATAAATAATAAATAGCAGCTTATTAATCCATATTTTAGTTGATCTGGGTCTCAGAGCAAGTTACCTCCTCAGGGAATGCAGTGTCCTTTATGAGAGAAGGCAATGAGACCCTGCCTCTAAGGAATTAAATTGTGAATACAACCTTGGTATTGTACATACTAATATAAATCTGTTATTCCCTTTCCACATCTATCACAACACGTTTTAAACTGTGGCTGATCTCATATGCAAATAGCTGTCTCATTAGAAATCATGGCAGGATGTCGCAGTGTCTCCTTGGGTTTCTTGGGGGTCTGCTATCTTGCCATCAAAGCACTAGAAATGAATGTTGATTATTGCAAAGCTTTGAAGAGCAGAACACAGCCATGTAAGTTCTAGATGTCTGAACACTGAGAGTTTGTGCTATACAGATACACGGGCATGTCTTCAGGTCCTTTTAATAGAATCAATGCATTTATGAGGAAAGCAAAATACATTAAACCATTTTATGCTCTATTTGCCTAACAAAATTTAGTCATGTCTGTAGTGGGTTTTAGGCTTTTAATTATTTTACTCATCATTTGGGTAAATGTTGTATTTTGGCTTAAAAGAATAGAATATAGTTATTTCAAACAAAATAAGAAAGTTGAATTTTTATAATTCTGATCAAGCATTATCAATCACTAAAATAATTAGAAACAATAATTATAAGCTAGTTTTCCTTTTGTGTAGACCTTTAAATTTTCTAAATTTTTATAATTTTACATACAATAATTCTATATATTATTTATAGGCTGTACAGACATTTATGACAACTTAGATTTGTTAAACTTTTTGTCATAATATTAAGAGAAGCACATTTGGAAATTAATAAACTTCAGGTTAAGATACTGTTTTTTTATTGCTGTAAGTAATTAATCATTACAGTACTGACTTCTTAAGTGTTGCTTTTGTTAAATGACTGGAATGCAAGGGCATTGGAAGGACCAGGATGAAAAGGGTTGTGTATGAGCAGTTCTTTTTGGTGCTCAGACTTAGCAATTTCCTGTGTTTTGTGTATTTAACTTAAGCATATTTCACAAAGGAACAAAACTATATTGAAAAAATAATATTATCTTGTGTTTTCTTCATGCAAACTAGCTTCTCTCTTGAAATGGATATATCTTCAAGCTCCATTCAATTAAGATTAAAATAATGACTCCACTTTACTATTAATAAATGCAAACACTATGCAAAATAGAACTGCTATATGAATATATTATATCTATTGACATTATTTATGGCTTGTCTTGACAGAACTATTTTTAATGTTTTGATTTATAACAAGTAAGAGTATATAGGTTTTGGTAATGACTTAGTTTCATTTAGAAAACTTTAAGTATGTGTCTTCTTACATGTAATAACTGTGCTTTACTAGAGATAAAGACTTAATTTATTTGACTTTCTGTTATCAGTAGATATTTTATATTTCTAGGTATTGTTGCATAATCAATCTGAAGATTATTATAAGATGTCTTTTTGCTGTGTTGAATGATAACATTATTGGCTCTTTCTGTGAAGATATATAAAGAATGTGTAGTTTAACTTGAACAGACTTCAAACATACTTGGTATCTGAGAACCCTGATAAAACCCATTAGGAAAATTCTGTTTATTTGGAGCCTGAAAGAGCTCCTCTTTTATTAATCCAGTCCAAACCTGAGAGACTACAATAGATTGTCCTCTCTCAAATTCTGCCCTGTGCTCCTTGAGGTTTCCAGACTATGAAAGATATAGCCTACTCCTGCCTTTTTTAGTGTCACCCATAGGGAGATTTTGTTTCTAACTAAATCATGATCATTTTAGAGAAACTCCTGTGTGTGTTCCTGTCTGTGATTGCCTCCTCTGGAGTGAAGGTGACATCACACTGTACAGTTACCTCCCATGGCACTATATCATCTCCTTCAGAGAACGAGGACCATAGCCTGTTTTCATTCACCCAATCCTGTGCTTAAAGTTGAGTCTTCCTTTGGAAATAGCTTTCTCAATTTTTGCTAATCTCTGTAACCACTCACACGGAGTTCCACGTGCCTGTAATTTTGTCACATTTTCATTCTTAAATACAATTCTGTCGACTTTTCATCTGTTCTTTGAAACTTCTAGGCTTTTTGGCTTCCGGGTAGCTACTTTTATCCTCTAATTTCTCTCGGAGATAACTTGGAGTAATAGATCCAGGACAAAGTGGCTCCCATCTCTCTCTCTCATCTCTCTCTCTCTCTCTCTCTCTCTCTCTCTCTCTCTCTCTCATTTCTCTCTCTCTCTCTCTCTCTCTCTCTCTCTTCCCCTCCCTCTCTCTCTCTCCTTTCTCTTCTCTCTTTTCTCTCTTTCTCTCACCTTCTCCTCTATTGTCTCTCTATCCCTCCCTTTTCTCTCTCCCTGTCCTCTCAGATGGGAAATATTAACTGACTTTCAAACTGGTCTTCAAAGATTTCTCAGTTTTTTCTTCCAGTCTGCCTTTTAGAAGTTAGCTTTCTAGCCTTTTAAACCCCGAGTTCTTAGAACTCCTGTGCCTTTATGTATTTCTACTTATTAATTTTTAATTAAAATATAATTATATAACTTCTCTACTTCCTTTCCTCCCTTCTCTAGGCAAAGGCAGCTAATGACTGCTTAGGGAGGAAGAGTTAGCCTCTCCCAGGAATGCAGCCCCTAATGGGTACACAGTACAAAATATTCCTGAAATCATGAAGACTCAGGTCACAGTAAACAGATATGGCAGACTGTATTTATATATGTATGCATATATATGTAACAGTAATAATGAAATAAAACGTGGCCTTTGTGTTTTTAATCCTAAAGTGACTTCTTGCTTGGCCATATCTTTTCCACCTATCTTATTCAAACAGAACTATGCCAGAAGGAGAAAGGACTGACTTCCACGCACTGGGGTTTACATTGAATGTGTGAACATGTGTGATTATAGTAAATGCAGCCCACAGATATCTACCAACTCACAAGAGAATTTAATTCTTTCCTCAAGGATGAAAAATTATTAAAAATGCTTCCTAAACTCCTTGGATAACCAAGTTTCTAGAGACGGCCTTCTAGATTTGTCTGAGGCTCATTTAGATGTCATTGCTTCAGGTGGGGGAGAGCACCCATGGTCTTGCCTGTGAGTTTTCCATACTCACACTTGAAAATGATACATTCCAATCCCTATGATAAGAACTTAATTACTCTTCTAATTAAAGCTAGGCAATGTAGTCTAACAGTGAAAATAAGAAGCGATCATGGATTTGGTGAGAAGAGGACAGTTTCTGGCGCAACAGTTAAACGTAATGAAAACAGAATGTGAATACTGCTTTGAGGACTAGATTAAAGCACATATTGCAAAGGTGGGAGTAATGACACACAGCAGTGCTCTCTGCTGCTGCATTACAAGGGGTGCAGCAGAGCCTAAACACACTCACCTGGACCACACTCTTGAGGCGTTTGAAAACAAAGTCCAAACTATTCAACTCACAAACTATTGCCTCTATTCAATTTAACACAGTTGGTAACTGCAAAGAAATTTACCATTTATAGACACCTCTCTAGTATTCTGGTTTAATTGAACTTAGTTCTTGATGAAATTAATGTGACCTAGAATAAATGAATAAAGATTTTTATCACCAGTAATTATATAGCTGATGATTTATTTGAAGAGTGTTGTTTTCTTTGTAGACATCTAATTGAAGTTAAGTTGGCAGACTTATTATTCAGTGCTTTAAAAAGATCTTGAACTCTTTGGAAATTGTGTAGATAGTTTTTTTAAAATGTGTTTCACTATGACAGTTTTCTTTTTTTTTTTTTAGCAGGTATTTTGGAGATCAAAGATGGGTAGAAAAGACTCTTCCACTACCAAACTTCCTGTTGATCAGTACAGAAAGCAAATTGGTAAGCAATGAGGTTCTGTAATAGAAACTAAAAAAGAGACAGTCAATTAAAAAAATCCACTTCCTATAATGTATATGACTCACAGAAAAACATGAGTAAGGAAGTACCTTAAAGTCTTTAGGAGGAAAAGCAAATGTAAAAGTGCTTCCTACAAAGGACCTACTTCATGTATTTGCTTTTTCAAGTGCTTTTGGCATTTTATGAATTGAATAAAAGCAAAATTAATATTGTTATTTTATAAATAAATGCTGCTTTACAGTACTTTTTATATTACCTTCTAATAAGTTATCCCTTTATAATCATTCAGATATTTAGTTTCATTGTCTCCCATTGCAGTGACTTATATTTTCAGAGTACCTCATTAAACTATGCTGAATAAATACAAATGCAGTGTCACATGGAGAGCTGAGCTTAGAAAGAAAGAAAGGGCAATTCCCAGGAGCCATAAGTAAAGACTTACCGGAGACAAGATGCAAGGCTTTGTAAATTAAAGTTCCAGGCACATCTTCAGATAGTGTAAGAACCCTTGGCCAAGATGGCCATCTACAGAAGATAACACATCTAGGGAGAGAGCAGGAAGCAGCTTGCTCGTGAACACATGCTTCTTTTCTATGTGTCCACAAAGTATTTGCTTACAGAATACTCATGCACTAGGCAGTACACAAAGAGAAATCTAAGATTTTAGAGAGCTTGTAGCCTAGGGATACATTTTTTTAAAAAACAGTGTAATAAAGTAGAGATCAGAAGCTAAACAACAACTTGTCAACATACCACTATCTTCCTCTTCTCTCTACCTCTACCCGTTCTTATTTAAACAGAAATGTAATGAATTAATAAGACCTCCTTACATAATTGTAGAATAAAAAATTTCAGTGGATTCAGATACAATAGGTCAACTAACTGTTAATAATACGCATCTACATTATAATATTTACAAAGCATGCAACTCCATAAATTTAAATAATTACAAAAACATACAAATTTAAAAACAAAAATAAGAGTGCATAGGCCAATGAATAAATTTTTGTGTTTTGTATTATATATAACTTTATAAAACTACAAATATTTATGTATACATACATACACATATCAATATCAGGTGGCTATAGTAAATACAAATATCAGTTATTCCATATAATGGCCACTTAACTCTATCGGTCAGTTGTCTGTTGACCATGATACAATATTATTAAATGTAGCCGGTATATCTCTAGATGCCACAGCTTTGCACTTTTGGACTTGAATATTCCCGTTTCTGTCCTTCAACTTGGATAAGAACCAAAGACGTCCATCTCTTCTTTTCTAAATCCTTTTCTTTTTGAGATCATACTGTAATCACAGCATTTCTCCTTTACTTTTGCCCCTTCCAAATTCCCTATTTCCGCTATTCTACTTAAAGTTCATGGCCTCTTTTTTTTTAATTTATTGTTGTTATATAGATATTACTTCTCTTTTTAAAAATTTTTATTGAGTATTTTTATTTACATTTCAAATGTTATCACCTTTCCCAACCCACCCACCAATGTTTTCCTGCCTCCCCACCCTGACATTCTCCTACACTGGGGGATCCAGCCTTGGCAGGACCAAGGACTTCTCCTCCCTTGGTGCCCAACAAGGCCATCCTCTGCTACATATGCAGCTGGAGCCATGGCTCTTTGAATGGTGGTTTAGTCCCTGGGAGCTCTGGTTGGTTGGTATTGTTGTTTTTATGCAATTCCAAATGCCATCAGCTCCTTCAATCCTTTCTCTAACTCCTCCAATGGGTACCCCGTTCTCAGTTCAATGATGGGCTGCAAGCATTCGCCTCTGTATTTGTCATGCTCTGGCAGAGCCTCTCCGGAGACAGGTTTATTAGGCTCCTGTCGGCATCCACTTCTTGAAATTAGCAATATTGTCTATGTTTGGTGGCTCTATGTATATGGGCTGGATCCCCAAGTGGGGCAGGCTCTGAATGGCCCTTCCTTCAGTTTCTGCTCCCTTAACCCAGTTGATTCAAGTTATCAGGCTGTGGGCAAAATTAAGTAAGATTCTTTGGCAGAAGACAACTTGAATGGCCTCTATTTCATTTCACATATTGTATTTGTTGATTGAACTTCATGGTCTGGACCTCCACTCACCACTAGCTAACCAAGAATTGTCAGTCAAGCTCTATCACAACATTATAGGGCACTTCTTGCCTGCAGATCCAAAAGTTTTTACATTCTTCGCACAAGTTAGTTCCAAAGGCACCAAAACAAATGATCAGGTTCATCATAGTCATAACCCTTCTCCTGGTACCAATTTTCTGTTACTTCCTCTCATCACAGTTGGGTCAAAATGTCTGACAAAAGCAATTTAAGGAAGGAGAGGTACATTTTGGGTTCTGGTTCACGAGATGTATTCTAGTCTGTGTGAGAAGGCATATTGATGGGGCTGAGAAGCAGCTGGTCAAACTGTTCCCATAGGCAGAAGCAAAGAGAAATGAATACTGCTCAAGTCTCATTCTCTTATTCAGGCAAAAAGCCCAAGCAATGGTATGTAGCCACACAGTTCATTGTAGGTATCCCTCTTCAGCTAAACATTGTTGGAAACATCTTCTCAGACAAACCCAAAGGTATAATTCTCTAGTAATTCCAAATCTAGGTGAATTGACAAGTTAAAATAACCTCAACAGTTTGGATGAATATAATTTGGTCAGTGTGAATGATATTTTGAGTGTAGTGTCAAATTTCCTTTTCTACTAATTTGTAGATGATCTTAGCAAATATTTTCTCATGAATATGAGGCATCATTTTTTGCTTTGTAATGTCTTTGTTTAGCTTCAGAATATAAGTTAAACTCTCTTGAAAATGACGTGATCTCTCTAATATATTTTGGAAGAGTTTATGAAGAATGTTCTTTTCTAAATGTCTGGTAGAATTCATCTGTACTGGCATCTGGTACTAGGATGCTTTTAGTCAGGAAATCTCTGATTACTAATTCAGTATCTTTATTTATTATTTGTCTTTTTAGGTTTTCTATTTATATTTGATTCCTTCTTGGTTCCATGAGCTGAAACAGTGTTTCTAGGAATATACCCATGTTTATATAAATACTTCCATTTCTTCTAGTTATTTAGCTCGTTGGTATATAATTATTCATGATAGCCTGTTACAGGCTTTTATGTTTGAGTTTACACGCTCTCCTCATTTTGATATTTGTTCACTTTGTTTCAGTCTAGAAAAATTCATAATCTCTTTTGTTAATGTTCTTCCTATTGTATTTTGGTCCATATATCATGCATCTAGTATTTATTATTTCCTTCATTGTGCTAACTTAATTTATTGTTACATAATTTTTGAGCACTTCGGATTGATTAGTAGAAATTATTTTTTTTCAATTCAGGTAGTTATTAGTTTATATATCACTCTGTATTAGCCCATTGCTGCTTTAACAAAACCGAACTAAAGCCAGTAGTATGTGAAGAAGAAATGTTCAGGGGACTACCCACTGGCTGGCATATCACATATGCCTCTTCGGTGTGACTTAATGTCATCATGTGTCATGTAGAAACCGAGAAAAACCCTAAGTTGGCTCAGTCTATGTTTCTGCTCTTAGTCACCAGTCCCACTATGTCCTATCCTGATGATCCTGCCTGACCCTAATTACCTCCAAGCATTAGCTACATTTGGGTTGTTTATTACATTTCAGCATGAATTTTGAAAAAGGCATTCAAACTTGGGCAACTACTTTTGCAGCATGCAATTAATTTGTTCATTTTCAGGTCACAAAATTGGTGAATATTTAAGTTGGTTACTTGTTTTCACATCATATTTGTGAATTCCCATTTGACTTGCTGGTGTGTGATTCCATTGTATACAGTAATGATATGTTGACTGAGTTTAGTTTTCTTTCTTGTGTTTGATAAAATTCGTCATGTGCCCTAGCATGTGATACATCCTGGAAAATGTAAGCATGCACTTAGAACTGTGTAATCTGTTAATACAGAATTAGATACTCTATATTCACCTATGAGATGTATTATCTAATTTTACTCTTTCTATATTGGTGATCAATCTATAAAAAGCTGCATATTGTCAATAAATTATTTTCTAATCATAGCGATCTCTTGAGTTTCATGATTAGTTTGTCTATTATTAATCCATGTATTAGTATCTGTCTCTGTCTACCAATCAGTCTGTCTATCTATCTCACACATACATACAGATATATATGCTTTTATGTGTATGTACTTTAAAGTTTAGAGGATACAAAATATATCTTCTTAATCCACATATTTCAGAGTTGATGGAGTCAGCTAAGCTCAGAATGGAAAATTTTTCCCTGACTTTAACATGAGTATGGTTTTTCATTTTCACCCATTTTGTAAAGAATACAGCATTATATAGGCTTTGTACTGCATTGGGGACTCTAAGAAACAGAGGTGTTTTGAGGTCTATATGTTAGCTCTACGCTAGCAGCTTATGTAGATAGCATCTGAGTTTTCTTGGACATGAGCCTCTACAGAAGGTCTTGAAACCATCTTCTAAAGACAAAGGAACATTTATAATTACTATATCCATTTCTTAAATTAACTCAGTTATAATACCATTGTTACTCTTTTATTTACCACAGTTTTTATAAGGTTTGTTTTGTCAGATGTAAGCCTAGGTGCTTCTGTGCTTGTTGGCTGACTGGTACTAGAGTTCTCTCTGTGTGTCTCTCCCTGTGTCTCTGTTTCTGTCTCTGTCTCCTCTCTCTCTCTCTCCCTCTTTCTCCCTCTCTCCCTCTTCCCCTCCCTCCGCCTCACTCTTCAATATCCTTTCTGTTTCTGTAATGACACAGCCTATGTATCATTAAATCTAAAGTGAATCTCATCTTGAATGAATTTAATTGTGTCTTTTAAAATTCTTCTCAGCTATTTGTTTCTTTATTGGTACATTTAATGCATTTACATTTAAAATAATTGTCAATAGAACATGAATTACTTTTGCCATTTTGTTGGTTTCAATTTTTAAGTTTTTTCCTCCCTTGCTGTTTCTTTGCAATTTGATGGTTCTTTAATGCTATAAAGTCTTTCCCTTTTCTGTGTCTACTGTTGATGTTTGGTTCTAATTGCTAAGAAGCTTACATGAAACAGAATAGTCCAGCTAAGGCTGGTAACAACAAAGTGCATACAAAGCTGGAAGAGTGGGTTTTTTTTTTGTGTTATCAGGTTTTGCTAAATACTTTTGTTGTGTAGTCAATCTTGCACTAACATCCTCTCTGCTGTTGAAAGAAAACTACTATCTTACATTTAGATATAGTACTGCTCATCTAAGATTTTTCAGATCTCTTTTTATATATATATATATATATATATATATATATATATATTCCACTGTTCAAGAAAGAATTAAAACGTCCCAAAATGATGTATTTTTACAATACCTTTTTGTCACTTAATATGTGAAAATTAATGTTTATTTTTTATTTTGTTTCCCCATTTGTCTTTTAATGACTTAAAAAATATTTTAAAAGTTTTTTGTGGGTTGGGTTTTTAGCTCAGTGGTAGAGCGCTTGCCCAGCAAACAAAAGGCCCTGGGTTCCATCCTCAGCTCGGAAAAAAAAAAAAAAAAGAAAAAAAGGCAAAAGGCAAAAAAAAGTTTTTTTTGTTTATTTTCTGAGCCTTTTTTTTTAATGTAGTATTGATAACTTCCTTCTACCTTTTGTCTAATTCTCAATCATCTTTTTACCTGGACTTTAAATTTTTGATTTTATGTTTTTATATATAGTCCTCAAAATGTTTATTTTGGGATAAACAAATTTAATTTGTAGCTGTAAATGGAAGTTCTTTATTATTGAGCTTAAAAATTATATTCAGCTAAAGTTAATGTTCTCTATTGGTTTGCACCCTATTCAACAGCTCTGTAATATTTGGACTACATCTTTTCTTTCATAAGTATTTAATTTCTTTCTTTCTTGGGATTTTTTTATATTTTCTGTTTTTATTTCTTTCACATTGGATTTACTGAAATGTAATGTTTATCAATTTTGAAATCATACTGAGTGTTCTTATTTCTCATATGGGACTAGTGTTTGCATCTATTCAATTTAATATTCTTAAAGGCAGATGCTCTTATTTATTTGTATCCATACTGATGTCACAGAAGAACTTAATAAAGACTTGCTTAAATATCTTCAATTTCTTAGTTTTAGATTATAATTTCTCCCTTCTCTTTCCTCCCTGCAAACCCTTCCCTTCTACCCCTCATTGCTGATTTTCAAATTCATAATCTCTTTTTCATTAATTGCTGTTACATACACATATGTACAAGTATGTGCACATGTATTTCTAAATGTTACCTGTGCAGTCTATGGAGTGTTGCTTGTGTGTATGACTTTAGGTCTGAGCATTGTTATTGGCAAACAAGTTGGTGGAGGAGACATGGCCTTCTGCCCTCGGCACCTTTCAGTTACCTGCAGAACTCTATGAAGGGCTGACGTCTCTCTCCTGGGCTTTCAACGTCCACTTTGGAATGTCTAGTGTTCTTGTCCCTGTAACTTGTTAAAAGATATAGTTGGTATAGTTACGTAACTCTTCTGAAATATCTTATTTTCTCATGCTTATCCATTTTTTGTTTTATTTTCCTTTAGTACCATAAATCTTAGTGCTTGTTTATTGATATGGTATTAGTAGATGATGTGGTCTTTGAAATCTATGATAGCTGTCAGTATGTTCTACCTACCACTGGGAATTGTTCTAATTATCTCTGTAACATCATTAAACTAAATGTTTGGCCCATGTTTATGTGTTTAGGGATTAGTTTACCAGGTTGCTTGCTGTAATCCAGATGTCTGTATAATTTTGAAAAAAATGATTTTTTTATTTTAAGTTTTGTGTTTATTTTTACACTCCAGATTTTATTCCTCTCCTGGTCCACCCTCCAACTCTTCTGCTTCCTATACCTCCTCCCCTCTCTGTCTCAATGAAGATGTCCCATGCCCCACCCACCTGACCGACCTCTAAACTTCCTGGGACCTCCAGTTTCTTGAGGATTAGGTGCATCTTCTTTGACTGAACCCAGTCCAAGAGTTCTCTGCTGTATGTGTTGGGGACCTCATCTCAGCCGCCTGGTTGGTGATCCAGTGTCAGACATCTCAGGGGTTCAGGTTAACTTAGACTGCTGGTCCTCCTACAGAGTTGCCCTCCTCCTCAGCTTCTTCCAGGTTTTCCCTAATTCAACAGAGGGGTCAGCAGCTTCTGTTCATTGGTCGGGTGCACATATCTGCATCTGACTCTTTCAACTGCTTGTTGGGTCTTTTGGAGGGTGGTCATGATAGGTCCCTTTTTTGTGAGTGCCCCAAAGCATCAGTAATGGTGTCAAGTTTTGGGGCCTCCCCTTGAGCTGGATCCCACTTTGGACCTGCCACCAGGTCTTTTCTCAGGCTCTTCTCCATTTCTATCCCTGAATTTCTTTCAGACAGGAAGAATTAGAGCCCACCTCCAGCAGAAAGACAGCATCAAGCGAGGGTTGAGGTTGCTATCCCACAGTCAAAACTCTGACCCATAATTCTTCCTGTCTGAAAAAAGTGACTTTTTAAAGTTTTACTATTATATTACCTTTATCTTTTAAAAAGCACATGGCATCATTTTAAGTGACTGACAACAGCTAATTTTGTATATCCTTACAGATCAATGTTTCTAATTGTTTTACATTATGTAGTAATTCCACCAACTTGGTTATTATTCTAAGTATACATTTTCTTATGAGTATTTATAAGTTGGTTTATCTTTAAGACATCAAAATACAAAGGTTTTACTTACCTGGACACTAGAGTTTTCTATAGATACTCTGAGAAAGACTGTTGAGTTTGCTTTTGTAGTGTAATTTTTGCAGCTACATGGTGTTTGTAATACAGTAAAGATATCTTACAGCAGTTCAATGGCAGTTTGGAAATTATGTAACAAATTGTCTTGGCCTTACATTTACTTCTGATAGTATAAGAAACAATTATATAATACTTTTGAGTTGAATAAAAGAGGAGGTATTTGAAGCAGTTGAAAATTACTCTAAAAGGTTGAAGGCAAGATAAAAGTCTTTACTGTTGATTAGCAAATATTATTTGTCAGTGCTGCAAATAACTCATCTCCCAATAATTCATTTGAGTAATTAAATTTAGATTGCAAATTTTTCTTTTCAAATATTTTGACTGTTATCTCTCTTCTTTTCTATTGTATCTTAATTGGTGTGGTCTATATAAATGGACAATAAATTATATATCTTTGTTATAGAGATCAGACAGTGAATAGAGCTTGGTATTCATCCCAGACAGAATTATGATGGAATGCATTTGAAAGATTAAAGGACTGAATTTACTTTTTTTTCTAATTAAAGGCAATTAAAGATTTGCGGACACAAATAAAAGACAATGAATTAAGGAAGTCCATTTGCAGGTGAAAGGCTCTGCCTTTGAAGCAGAACCAGCTGCATTCTCATGGAGAATATAACCGTTTAGGAAGCTTTTCTGCATGCGCCCGTTTGATAGCATAATGGAGTTATAAGCAGCTTAGGCGGCATTCAGAAAAGAGAGAGCATTAATGCTGAAAGCAGTGGAGGCTGAGGAAGAGCAGTGCTGCTGTGTGATGATAGTGAACATGGCCACTGTGGAGCGGAGAGAGGAGCTGCAGGCTCATGGAAAGATGACCATTTACAAAACAGTAGCCAGGCAGTCATGGGATAACCAGCCTGAGCAACCAAGTCAGCCCAATGATAAAGACACAACGGGGGGAGAACCAAAGGCAACTGTTTGCTTTTTGGTTTGTTTTTTATTAAACTAAGGAAATTCCTACTTGTAATATTAAAGCATGAATTACTTTAAATAGGAAATAATTGCTTACATATAGATGATATATTAATTTAAAGCATCATATAAATTGTGATATCCTTTGCTAAAACAATGTGATATGGTGAATGAATATCGATAACTAGTATACTATTAAAATGTATGATTTTTACTAAATATATTTTATATGTGTTTTCAGTATATATGTGTTATATTCATTTAAATATTTGTTACTTTTATGGAAAATGCTTGCTTTTAGACAAATTTTAATATTACTGAATATATAAAAACATTTTCAGTAATATTTATTAAATTTTGATAATATCGTACAATATGATTTGATCACATTTACCTCCCTAATGTCTCTGAGATCTGCTTTCTCTGTCTTCATCTCCCTACCTACCAGGTTTCTTCTGTATCCTCCATTTCTTAATCTCTGTATATTAACCAGTTGTAGGTCTGTATATGCCATATTTAATCTCTGTACATTGACCAGTTGTGGTTCTGTATCCGCCATTCCTTAATCTCTGTACCTCAACCAGTCGAGGGTCTTTATGTTAATTTTATGTTAATTGTCATCTACTGAAAAAAGAAGCCTCTTTGATGAGTGTTGATAGATACACTATCTATGGGTATATCCATTTAACAGAATAATAGTCTTGGCTTCATTCCAAATGCCTATAATCTATTTATCCACAGGTTCTTGGCTCCATTAACAGTGCCAGGTATGGTTGCTATCTAAAAGAGCTGGTCCTAGATTCGTGCAGAAAGTTATTGGTGACTTCCATAACATTTATGCCACTATTGCCTCAATGGGCATATCTTTAAGTATAAATAATGAAATTATGTCAGTTGTAGAAAAAATGGAGCTGAAGATTATATTAAGCAAAATAAGTAAGGCTTAGACAAAGATCATTGTTTCTTCCTGTACAGAACCTAGATTAGTCCAAGTACACACATACCCATATAACTACACACACTCACACACACACACACACACACACACACACACACATACACACACACATCAGACACACACATACACACACATCAGACACATGATTTTTTGAAAGAGTATCATAAGAGCAAACAAGATAGCTAAGAGAGAAAGATACTTGCCAACAAGCCTAGCAACTTCAGTTTGATCCCCAGTATCAACATAGTAGAATAAGAGAAATTACTCCAGAGATCTGTCATTTGACTTCCACACATGAACACACTCATGTAAACACACACAAGGAATAAGTGAAGAAACCCAGTTTTTAACATATCAGAATTAAATTGCAGAAATGAAGTATAATTCAAGTGATAAGAAATAGAGTTGGGAAGAAAATTATTATATAATTATTATTGAGTACACAGATAATGCATACAGTGTTCTGAAGTGCATATAGTATGTGAAGTAATTGACAAAATATCTTTGGAAGAAAGAATTAATCTTGCCTCCTAGTTTCCAGTATGGCAGTCTACAATCTTTTCATTCTTGCCCTTGACAGCAGGATGAGTAAGAGAGGCTTACTCATCTACTGGCTCACAGAAATCAGACAAAAGACAAGGTCTAGGGACTAGGTCTAACCTTGGAAAGCTTGTCTCCAGTGACCTACCACCTCCAGGTATGTTCAACCCTCTAAAGTGTCCATCACCCCCCAAAGACATGGCCAGAGGAGAGCCAAGCCTTCACTGCACTTCGTATCTAAATCATAAGGGAGCAGATGACAGAAGTTTCAGCCTGGCTTCTTCCACAAATATGATAAGTATGTTCATGATATAAGTATACATGATAAATATATATATTTAACATATGAGCTGGCAACCTATACCTAAAAACAGGGAATCTTGTGCTAACACAAATCTCACTATGATTATCTTCATTGTCTTGAATTATTAGTTTATGGTTCCCTATATATAACTTAAGTAACTGTCTTGGAAATACTTGGGACATTTATTTCTGTTTACTCACTGTTATAGGTGCTTGAAGATTGAATCTAGGGCCTCATGAATGCTAAATACATATGTAATCACTGTGTTACTCTATCCATTCCTATTGCATTATGGCATGTCCAGAAACAAATGCAAGCTTAATACTTTACATGAAAAAATATAGATTATCTAATTTGGATATTTAAATACAAGTACTCTAAACATAAGGGACTTCGGTGTATTACAGTTTTTACAGCCATTAAGGAGAAAGACTTCTGTCTTAAAGCCATAGGAGTATCGATTTCCTATACATTTGAAACCCACATCTATAACTATAGTATAAGGATATGAACACAGGAGGATTGTTGCCCTGAGTTCTAGAACAACATGGTCTACATAGCAAGACATTGTCAGAGAACAAAAAGATTCAAGCTTTAAAAGTTCTTGCCCATAATAGAAGTGTAGCCTGAGTCTGAAGACCTTAGAAGAGACCTTGTAAGTGCTGTCATTGCAAACTGCTTTGTGCAATGTATGCTCTTGTGTGTCATGGACCAGAAGGGGAATGGAAAATTAATGCCAGATGTGCTGCTTGGAAATGTGCCAGCTGTATATTAATTTTAATAACATCTACTATAAATACACGTTTAGATGTTCACATTAACCTCAATGATAATCTAAAAGTTTTGTTTCATAAAAGATTATAGGTGGGAGAGAGTAACTTAACCAATGGTTTCATGGCACTGAAGCTGAATGGTAAATTCTTACTGTTACACGACTCTAATGTCAATCTGCCATGTGTTATGACAACATTATATAAAATAGTGCACATTATCGATGAGTCGTATTGTTTGAAACCATCGTTCATTCTTATCTTTTCTCTTTTTTAGCATGTAGAAGATGAGTAGGAATGTCGTCTTCCTGCTCGTCTCTGAGACTTTCACATTTATTTTTAGATTTTTCCTTAGGAATGTGCTTGGTAACCCTGAGTGGAGGACTGTATCGCCATGTTCATCGTTCTGAGCTGTTTATATCCCAGCAGGAATAATGACAAGAATAACCTGACTGTTGAGATGTGAAATCAGAATGAACACTTGTCAAGCTTTCTCCTCTCTCTCTTTTTTCAGCAAAATTAAATGTTACTAATTTAAAATGGGTTAGAGTCATGTTTCTCTGTAAATTATTTATTCCTTGATTTAAACTTAGAACATTTGATATGCGTTTTCTTTTACGATTGACTCATTTCTGAATCACTAAACCCCACCAACAAAAACAAGTGATTAAGTTTCTGTTGTTAGATTCAGAGCCGCCGCACGGCAGCAGGGTGAACCACACGCTCTTGCTTTAAGAACTAACACACAGCTCTGCAGGCAGAGAAGCACTTGTATGTGTAATGAACTCTACCCCACCGTAGAACTCTTCATTGCTATCCATTTGCCTCACTCCTCCGCCATTTCTACTTCTAAAGATCTATATGAAAGTTTAAAGGTACTTTTGAATCATTAGTAGACACATTAAGAAGCAGATTTATTTCACATTAAATTTTTATGATATACTTTAGATCAACTGCTTTCCGATTTGCTTGCATGTGAGGAAGATGTGGAGTTAGAGAGAGTCACAGTATCATTTAAAGGAGGGAAGTGTGTGCATGAGCTCTGGAAATGGACCACTGAGAGGACAGGGGCTGAGGTGAGAATGGGAGCATATAGAGTAAAGATTGGAAATTACCTCTATTGTCATGTGACCATTGCTCAGAAACAAATCTCAGTTTCACACGTAATGTGACTCCCATATATTTCTTTGAGAGTTTTTTTTTGAATACACGTTTTCTTGATAAACCTTTTGTTGTGAAATCTACTTTTGCCCCCCTGAGGCTGAGCGATGTTTCTTTTGTGGCTTGTCAGTAGGGTCACCAGATGGTACACCAAAACCAAAAATGATCTGACATGGACTCAGTGTTGCTTGTTTCTTGGCTGTGAAGTGTGGTAATGAAGACTGAGTGTCACATCTAAATGTCACTGTTTGCCACTGTACGTAGTCAGGTCTGTGTGTCCTCAGGGGAGGAAATGAAAGTAAAGGATGTATTTTATTCTAATGAACTTAGGGAACAGAAAGTCGGTTGTTTATAGGTTCTTTTTGTAGTCTTAGAGAAAAACAACCGAATATTTCTTTTTTTCCCATTTTTATTGAATTGGGTATTTCTTATTTACATTTCAATTGTTATTCCCTTTCCCGGTTTCCAGGCCAAGATCCCCCTAGCCCCTCCCACTCCCCTTCTATATGGGCTTCCCCTCTCCATCCTCCCCCCATTACCAGCCTCCCCCAAAGAATCCCATTCACTGGGGGTTCAGTCTTAGCAGGACCCAGGGCTTCCCCTTCCACTGGTGCTCCTACTAGGATATTCATTGCTACCTATGAGGTCAGAGTCCAGGGTCAGTCCATGTATAGTCTTTGGGTAGTGGCTTAGTTCCTGGAAGCTCTGGTTGCTTGGCATTGTTGTTCATAAGGGGTCTCGAGCCCCTTCAAGCTCTTCCAGTTCTTTCTCTGATTCCTTCAACGGGGGTCCCATTCTCGGTTCAGTGGTTTGCTGCTGGCATTCGCCTCTGTATTTGCCTTATTCCAGCTGTGTCTCTCAGGAGAGATCTACATCAGTCAGCCTGTACCTCTTTGCTTCATTCATTTTATCTAGTTTGGTGGCTGTATATGTATGGGCCATATGTGGGGCGGGATGTGAATGGGCATTCCTTCAGTCTCTGTACTAAACTTTGCCTCCCTATCCCCTCCTAAGGGTATTCTTGTTCCCCTTTAAAAGAAGGAATGAAGTATCCTCATTTTGGTCAGTCTTCTTGAGTTTCATGTGTTTGGTGTATCTTGGGTAATTTCGACCATTTGGGCTAATAGCCACTTATCAATGAGTGCATACCATGTGTGTTTTTCTGTGATTGGGTTACCTCACTCAGGATGATATTTTCCAGTTCCATCCATTTGCCTATGAATTCCATAAAGTGATTGTTTTTGATAGCTGAGTAGTATTCCATTGTGTAGATGTACCACATTTTCTGTATCCATTCCTCTGTTGAAGGGCATCTGGGTTCTTTCCAGCTTATGGCTATTATAAATAAGGCTGCTATGAACATAGTGGAGCATGTGTCTTTTTTATATGTTGGGGCATCTTTTGGGTATATGCCCAAGAGAGGTATAGCTGGATCCTCAGGCAGTTCAATGTCCAATTTGATGAGGAACCTCCAGACAGATTTCCAGAATGGTTGTACCAGTCTGCAATCCCACCAACAATGGAGTAGTGTTCCTCTTTCTCTACATCCTCGCCAGCATTTGCTGTCACCAGAGTTTTTGATCATAGCCAATGTGACAGGTGTGAGGTAGAATCTCAGGGTTGTTTTGATTTGCATTTCCCTTATGACTGAAGATCTTGAACATTTCTTTAGGTGTTTCTCAGCATTCAATATTCCTCAGCTGTGAATTCTTTGTTTAACTTTGAACCCCATTTTTAATAGGGTTGTCTCCATGAAGTCTAACTTCATGACTTCTTTGTATATTTTGGATATAAGCACTCTATCAGACTTGGATTGGAAAAGATCTTTTCCCAATCTGTTGGTTGACATTTTGTCCTGACAACAGTGTCCTTTGCCTTACAGAAGCTTTGTAGCTTTATGAGATCCCAATTGTCGATTCCTGATCTTAGAGCATAAACCTTTGGTATTTTGTTTGGGAAATTTTCTCCAGTGCCCATGTGTTCGAGATGCTTCCCCACTTTTTCTTCTATTAGTTTGAGTGTATCTGGTTTGATGTGGAGGTCCTGGATCCACTTGGACTTAAGCTTTGTACAGGGTGATAAGCATGGATCGATCTGCATTCTTCTACATGCTGACCTCCAGCTGAACCAGCACCATTTGATGAAAATGCTGTCTTTTTCCCATTGGATGGTTTTGGCTCCTTTGTCAAAAATCAAGTGACCTATGTGTGTGAGTTCATTTCTGGGTCTGCAATTCTGTTCTACTTGTCTATCTGTCTGTCTCTGTACCAATACCATGCAGTTTTTATCACTATTGCTCTGTAATACTGCTTGAGTTCAGGGATAGTGATTCCCTCGGAAGTTCTTTTATTTTTGAGGATAGTTTTAGCTTTCCTGGGTTTTTGTTATTCCAGATGAATTTGCAAATTGTTCTGTCTAACTCTCTGGAGAATTGGATTAAAATTTTGATAGGGAATGCATTGAATCTGCAGATTGTTTTGGTAAAATGGCCATCTTTTACTATATTTATCCTGCCAGTCCATGACCATAGGAGATCTTTCCATCTTCTGAGATCTTCTTCAATTTCTTTCTTCAGAGGTTTGAAGTTCTTATCATACAGATCTTTCACTTGCTTGGTTAAAGTCACACCTAGATATTTTATATTATTTGGGACTATCATGAATGGTGTCATTTCCCTAATTACTTTCTCGGCTTGTTTCTCTTTTGTGTAGAGGAAGGCTACTGATTTATTTGAGTTAATTTTATACCTAGTCACTTTGCTGATGGTGTTTATCAGCTTTAGTAGTTCTCTGGTGGAACTTTTGGGATCACTTAAATATACTATCATATCAATGGCAAATAGTGATATTTTGACTTCTTCCTTTCCAAACTGTATCCCTTTGATCTCCTTTTGTTGTCTGATTGCTCTGGCTAGGACTTCAAGAACTATATTGAATAAGTAGGGAGAGAGTGGGAGACCTTGTCTAGTCCCTGGTTTTAGTAGGATTTTTTCAAGTTTCTCTCCGTTTAGTTTAATATTAGCTACTGGTTTGCTGTATATGGCTTTTACTATGTTACGTATGGGCATTGAAATCCTGTTCTTTCCAGGACTTTTATCATGAAGGGGTGTTAAATTTTGTCAAATGCTTTTTTGGCATTTAATGAAATGATCATGTGTTTTTTATCTTTCAGTATGTTTATATAGTGGATTACATTGATTGTTTTCCATATATTAAACCACCCCTGCATACCTGGGATGAAAACTACTTGATCATGATGGACAATTGTTTTGATGTGCTCTTGTATTCGGTTTGTAAGAATTTATTGAATATTTTGTGTCGATATTCATAAGGGTAATTGGTCTGAAATTCTCTTTCTTTGTTGGGTCTTTGTGTGGTTTAGGTATAAGAGTAATTGTGGATTCATAGAAGGAATTCGGTAGTGCTCCATCTGTTTCAATTTTGTGGAATAGTTTGGATAGTATTGGTATGAGGTCTTCTATGAAGGTCTGATGGAATTCTGCACTGAACCCATCTGGACCTGGGCTCTTTTTGGTTGGGAGACCTTTAATTACTTCGTCTATTTCCTTAGGAGTTATGGGGTTGTTTAACTGGTTTATCTGTTCCTGATTTAACTTCGGTACCTGGTATCTGTCTAGGAAATTGTCCATTTCCTGTAGATTTTCAAGTTTTGTTGAATATAGGCTTTTATAAAAAGATCTGATGATTTTTTTGAATTTCCTCTGAATCTGTAGTTATGTCTCCCTTTTCATTTCTGATTTTGTTAATTTGGACACACTCTCTGTGTCCTCTCGTTAGTCTGGCTAAGGGTTTATCTACCTTGTTGATCTTCTCAAAGAACCAGCTTTTGGTTCTGTTGATTCTTTGTATAGTCCTTTTTGTTTCTACTTGGTTGATTTCAGCTCTGAGTTTGATTATTTCCTGCCTTGTACTCCTCCTGGGTGTATTTGCTTCTTTTTGTTCTAGAGCTTTTAGGTGTGATGTCAAGCTGCTGACATATGCTCTCTCCTGTTTCTTTCTGCAGGCAGTCAGAGCTATGAGTTTTCCTCTTAGCACTGCTTTCATTGTGTCCTGTAAGTTTGGGTATATTGCACCTTCATTTTCATTAAATTCTATGAAGTCTTTAATTTTTTTCTTTATTTCTTCCCTGACCAGGTTATCATTGAGTAGAGCATTATTCAACTTCCGTATATATTTGGGCGTTCTTCCCTTATTGGTATTGAAGACCAGCTTTATCCTGTGGTGGTCTGATAGGACACAAGGGATTATTTCTATCTTTCTGTATGTATTAAGGCCTGTTTTATGACTGATTATATGGTCAATTTTGGAGAAAGTAGCATGAGGTGGTGAGAAGAAGGTATATCCTTTTGTTTTAGGATAGAATGTTCTATAAATATCTGTTAAGTCCATTTGGTTCATGACTTCTCTTAGTCTGTCTATGTCTCTGTTTAATTTTTGTTTCTATGATCTATTCATTGATGAGAGTGGGGTGTTGAAATCTCCTACTATTATTGTGTGAGGTGCAATGTGTGTTTTGAGCTTTAGTAAGGTTTCTTTTATGTATGTAGGTGCCCTTGTGTTTGGAGCATAGATTTGGACTGAGAGTTCATCTTGGTGGATTTTTCCTTTGATGAATATGAAGTGTCCTTCCTTATCTTTTTTGATGACTTTTGGTTGAAAATTGATTTTATTCAATATGAGAATATTAGTTGTTTTCCAGCCTTTCACTCTGAGGTAGTGTCTGTCTTTGTCTCTGACATGTATTTCCTGTAGGCAGCAGAATGCTGGGTCCTCATGGCATATCCAGTTTGTTAATCTATGTCTTTTTATTGGAGAACTGAGTCCATTGATGTTGAGAGATATTAAGGAATAGTGATTGTTGCTTCCTGTTATATTCATATTTGGATGTGAGGTTATATTTGTGTGCTTTTCTTCTCTTTGTTTTGTTGCAAAACAATTAGTTTCTTGCTTTTTCTAGGGTGTAGCTTGCCTCCTTGTGTTGGGCTTTACCAAATATTATCTTTAGTTGGGCTGGATTTGTAGAAAAATATTGTGTAAATTTGGTTTTTTCATGGAATATCTTGGTTTCCATCTATGGATAATTGAGAGTTTTGCTGGATACAGTAACTTGGGCTGGCATTTGTGTTCTCTTAGGTTCTGTATGACATCTGTCCAGTATCTTCTGGCTTTCATAGTCTCTGGTAAGAAGTCTGGTGTAATTCTGATAGGTCTGCCTTTATATGTTACTTGACCTTTTTCCCTCATGGCTTTTAATATTCTTTCTTTGTTTTGTGCATTTAGTGCTTTGACTATTATGTGATAGGAGGAGTTTCTTTTCTAGTCCAATGTATTTGGAGTTCTGTAGGCTTCTTGTATGTTCATGGGCGTCTCTTTCTTTAGGTTAGGGAAGTTTTCTTCTATGATTTTGTTGAAGATATTTACTGTTCCTTTGAATTAGGAGTCTTCATTCTCTTCTATACCTATTATTAGGTTTGATCTTCTCATTGTGTCCTAGATTTCCTGTAAGTTTTGGGCCAGTAACTTTTTTTCTGTTTAACATTATCTTTGACGATAATTTCTTTGGAATGTCGATGATTTCTTTGGAATCTTCTGCTCCTGATATTCTCTCTTCTACCTCTTTTATTCTGTTGGTGATGCTTGTATCTATGACTCCTTGTCTCTTCCTTTGGTTTTCTATATTCAGGGTTTTCTCCCTTTGTGTTTCCTTTATTGTTTCTATTTCCATTTTCAATTCCTTCACCTGTTTGATTGTGTTTTCCTGTAGTTCTTTCAGTGATTTTTCTGTTTCCTCTCTAAGGTCTTATACTTATTTACTTGTTTTTTTCCTGCATTTCTCTAAGGGAGTTCTTTATGTCTTTCTTGAAGTCCTCCATCATCATGATCAAATGTGATTTTAAATCTAGAGCTTGCTTTTCTGATGTGTTTGGATATTTAGTGTTTCCTTTAGTGGGAGAATTGAGCTCTGATGATGTCATGTACTCTTGCTTTCTGTTGCTTGGGTTCCTGTGCTTGCCTCTCACCATCAGGTTGTCTCTGGTGTTATTTGTTCTACTATTTCTGAGAATGGCTTGACCATCCTATAGGCCTGTGTTTCAGGAATGCTGTAGACATTTTTTCCTGTTTTCTTTCAGCCAGTTATGGGAACAGAATTTTCTGCTCTCAGACATGTACTCAGTTGTTCCTGTCCACTGGCTTTCAGCTGTCCCTGTGGGAGGGAACCAAAAGGGCCTGCCCCTACTTCTCCTAGTTCCCTGTGGGCAGGGGTACCAAAATGGGCTAGGTGTTTTCCTCTAGAATCAGAAATGTGGTCAGAGAGTAGTCTCCTCTGGTTTCCCAGGTGTATGTACCCCTCTCATGTCTAGTTCTCTCTCTCACAGGATTTGAATACAGGGAACTGTTTGACCAGATCCTTTCAGATCTGGGCGCTCTCTGGACCACAGGGCTCCTACAGCTTGACTGCCGCAATCTTCCTGTGCCCAGAGGCACTCTACAGTTTCCTATTGGGCCAAGGATGTGGGCAAAGGTGGGCAGAAGTGGTGATCTCTCCTGCCCTGGTGTCTCAGGATTGTCCACACTTCTGGGTGGTCCACACTCTCTCCCACAGGGTTTGGGAGCAGGGAGCTCCCAATATTTCTTAAATTAATCATTTGAATATTTAATGTATCTACAATATAATAAATTTATCAGGAGTTATTTTATAATTGCTAAAACAAAGTTAACTTTACAACATAATGTGATATATAATTATGTGTTTATTATTTATCAGTGCCTTTATTTCCAAAAGATGCACTTACTCTGACTATCTTACTGTCTAAAAGTTTAAAGTTGTAATTTTGCTTTGACATGCTTTGCACTTTGAATCAAGATGTCTGTCAGAGACTTCTTCCTAAAAGAGTAAAAGGACATATTGATTTTAGCGATGTTTATGCTAATCTCAACTGTGAATGTGCATGTCGTTCTCTATCTATGCTTTTCTTTATGTCAACATTCTTAGACATTTCATAGGTGACTGAATTTTTCATTGTACATAAATATAATTCATTGTCTGAAACTACTTCTTTCTAGGTAAACAAGATTATAAAAAAACCAAACCTATTCTACGAGCAACCAAACTAAAAGCAGAAGCAAAGAAAACAGCTATCGGCATAAAGGTATGCTTCTGTGTGATAAAGTTATGATTTGATGTGTGCATGCCAGTTCCTTTGACACAACTGAATTGTATTAGTGTTGAATTCTGAACATCCTAAGCTAGGAGAAATCTCAATAAAATATCCAACGTGAGGGGTTTTGTAAATAATTTACTTATTTCTTTACCATCTTTTGAGGACTCTTAAAAGGAATAATTAAAGTGTATAACATAAACAGTAAATAGAAAGTAAGTTATTGCTAAATTTATTATTCTAGCTGCTATTACTATTGTTCAAACATTTCAGTCATGTGTCTTCATCAGATTTTGGGACTTTGAGTAAATTTCCCCTACAAAATTGTTTACGTTACTGTTGTAATATCTCTGTTGTTTTATTGTCTCCAGTACTCTGTATAATGAAATTCTAATGACATTCTCAAAGTTGTCCTTTTGGTAAACCAGTGTTTATCTGCTTAGGTGAGATAATTGCAACTGAGGATGATGTCAGCAGATACTGGTTCACTGTGCTAGCAAAGCCAACGTCATCATCTTCACTATTATTCTCATCAAATGTTCACCCAGGACTTAGAATGAAGTAGCTGGGTAGGAGAGGACACTTGGAAATAAAACTATCAAATGTGTAAAGTAAAAATGACCAATTCAAATATTTTATTTAAATATTAAACTGTTAAAAGAAGATTTGGGTTTTCATCTGGCAGATAAAAAATCAATTTTTCTAAGTTATAGCTTATAACAAATGCCAAGGTATTACCAGCAAGCTGTAACAGCTGTTCAGCTGCCAGATGATATATTTGGTTATCTTCCAGAACTTGCTATTATGATCATGAAGCACTGCCTTCCTTTTGCTTCTGATTGCTGATGTTGACCCAGCTTTACTGAGTACTATGCTGTTTGC